>NC_066318.1:19105048-19426148 GCF_022539315.1 Serinus canaria
ATCTGCTCTTCACAGTTACCTCCTCTCCACTACAGCGAAGACCCAACTAGGGCTTGTTTTCAAGCTACAGCAATTTTTAATCCTTTCTCCTACCCCAATCCCTTGGGAGTGCTCCACAGATCGGCCACATTTCCCAGTCCCCCTCCCGGTGCTGCGGAATGACAGACTGACCCAGCGCTCCCTGGACACTTTTCCAGCGCATTACACAGGTCATTTAAAGCCTTTCAAGACAAAATGCTCCCACGCCCTGAGGTGACTCAAAGCCATTAGCATCTCTTTGGGGAGGCCTCTCCACTGCTGCACAGGAGCACTTTTGCCCATCATCTTAAAATAAAATACATTTATAAACAAAAAAGCACCAATTCCCCTTGGCTCAGCTTTCCCCTGCAATATCTCCTGTCAAGGGGCTGGATCTCTAGAGGGAGGAAGAGGCTCCAGCACACAGAACAGACAGGTATGGCAGAGCCACTGGCTGTCCCCATGTCCCATGGTCTGCTCTGAATGTCACCACAGTGGTGTCCTTCACACTTTATGAAGCACATCAAAGGATGCTCCACCAGCAATACCTCATTGATCCTCTGGGACCAGCCCCAAGCTCACTCTCCCAGCCACCCAGGAGTGGTTTCCTCAGCCAAGGGCACCAGCACAGCTGTGCTACTGCAGGACATGGATTCCCATGGCTCATGCCAGGATAGGGACTAACTGCTGAAGGCAGGCACAGAGCTCACAGAGCTAGGGGAGAACCACGCAGCTCACCCCACCACCCCATGGATCAGCCTGTGGCAATAGGGAACAGCCCTGAACCCAGCACAGGCTGCATCCTGGAGCACACTAAACAAGTCCACCATCCCCACCCAGCTGGGTGGAGGACTTGGACCATGCTGGTTGCCTGGGAACCCCTGATCCCAGCCAGCTTGCATCCACCACACTGCATCTCTCCAAAGTTCTCTTCCCTGTTCTGAAGGGCAGCTAAGGTAATTATGGCAGCATGCAGGAGCTGTGGATCTGCCTGCCATCCCTTTCAGCTCTGCTCAGCTGCAGTTCAGGACATGAAGCAGGCAACTACAAAGGTAATTTCCTCCTGCCATCCCTGCTCCCTCCCTGTGGGCTGCCCGAGGGAGGCAGAGGCATCTGGCTGGCAACAAGAGGCAGGGCACAGATAATACCTGCTCTCACACGCTGATAAGTTCTTTAATGATCTGAAAGGAGCCCAAAACATTCCAAATTTTGCATCTGTCATGATCACAGATGATTCCAGAGCCTCCCTGGGGGTTTGACACACCAAGGTGCTTCCAAGAGCACCTGACACTCCTGATTCCCCATGGGAAACAGCTGCAGCTCCACAGACAGGCAAAGCACACACCTGCTGAGGAATGACAAGTGGACACAAATTCCTGCAGTGCTGGTGGGAGCACATCACTCTGCAGGGTCACTCCAGGACTGACCACAATGGTGGCCAGAGGCTTGGGAAAGTACTGACAGGAGCAAAAGAGTTTAAAAAAACTCCACCTTAAAAAATTAAGTGTGTAGATATATATTCAGTCTGGCAGGCCCATGGTCTGCCTCATCCAAGTGCTAGAGCACTGTGCAGCACCACAGCCAGCAGTGCCAGCACCACAGTGTCACGTTGGGTCCCAGCATCAGCACAACAGTGCGGGTGGCAGCCTAAGCCAGTACAGCATCCAGCCAAAACCCCAGCCTCCTTAGAGAAGTGCTGAGCCAGGTCACCATGTAGTCCAAAACCCCCCCACATTCCTCCCCACAGGAGGCAGTGAACAACAGCAGCTGCTCACAGCCCCACACCCTGAGCTCAAAGGCTACTGCTACTGCCCCAGGCCACCCCTGCTCTGGGTTATTGACCATCCTTGAGACCACCCTTCCCTGCCTCGCTGCATTCGGTCCTGTTATACAACCAGGTTTGTGGGGTTCTTTGAGGATCATCCATAAAATGCATTTAAGCTGCTCTGTGTGTCTCTTTGAAAAAGAAACCTAATTAATTCCTCAGTATTGCTGCTGTGGTGTCAGAGGATGCTGCAGGCTGCACCTGTGACAGCTGGCACATTGTCACCTCCCTTCTGCCCCACACAACCCCACTCCAGTCAGACCTCTGCCTCCTGCCTGAATGCAATTTTTCCCCTTCTGTCAACCAACTCAAAATTGTGTTTGTGTACTAGTCGATATCTTGCATCTGCAAAACAAGAAATAGACTGAGCAATTCATTTCTCTCTGAGACACAAATCTCAGTTATAAACACAATAATGACATTCTGCAGAGGCAAGGAGCCCTTTCATTTGGAATCCCACGGACGTGTGTGAACCTGGGGGGATCCCTGACACAGCTGGCACACAGACCTGCTGAATGTGTTCCTGCATGGATGCAGCACAAATCCCTTGGATCTGCCCTCAAGAGTCTCAGTGATGCAGCAAGTTTCCACTTATTTATCACACTGGCTTTTCACAAGCCTGTGGGTTTTCTTTCTCTAGCAGTCACCAGACAGTGAGATCTAGAAAATACAGTTTTGAGACCTCAGAGCTTGCAGCATCCAACTGCAACATGTGTAAAAAAATTCCAGAAAAGTAAAAAACTACAACTCCTCCAAACAAACAACCCGACCCCCACAACTCTCCCCTCCTCCCCCTCTCCTCCCTCTCCCCCATTTCCCTTCAGTCACTCTACTGAGAGTAAAAAATTTGGAAATTGTTTGACCCAAACAGTGACAGCAGCATCCCCATTCATTCACAGACTGCTCTGGCTGAGATTCCATTCCAGCCAGATCCCACCCGCCCCCTTTTCCTGTCCAAGGGCAGAAATCCCATGGGAAATGCCCAAAAGGAAGCAAACCAGATGGCATCACCCAGTTGGGAGATCTGGCAGCAGCGTTGGTCTCCTGCAGCAGTGCCCCCTCGCTGGGACCTCCTAGGCAGCCTCCCCTTCAATAACAAACAGAATCATCATCAGAATCACCACCAGCCTTTTCTACTTTAAGACAGACTCTCCCAATTCAGCACAGTCCAAAATGCTCCTGGATCATGCCAGGGCAGCTTTGGCTGCAGTGGGAGCAGACACAGAACACACCAAGCTTTCCCACACACCTGGGCAATGGGGGACCTGATGGCACCTGCAGTGGGGCACTGGTGTAGCACCAGGGGACATTTGGGACAGCCCACATCCCCTGTGAGCAAACACGCACAGGAGAGAGAGACATCATTTAGGGGGAGGGAAAGGGAGACAGGGACATGATATTTAGGTTGGACATCAGGAAATGTTTCTTTCACCCAGCAGGTGATTAAAAACTGGGACAGGCCCCCCAGGGAAGTGGTGATGACCCCAAGGCTGCCAGAGCTCATAAAGCACTTGGACAACACTTTCAGGCAGATGATGAGATTCTTGGGGTGTCTGTGCAGGGCCAGGAATTGGACTTACTAATCCTGATGATCCTTACTGATCCTTCCAACTTAGCCTAGTCTATGATTCTGTGACAGGGATGGCAGCAGCACTGAAAGACAGGAGACATCCCCTGCCCTCCTGGTACCCAGGGCACTTCAGGTTTGTTTGCTGGGGGAGGAAAGCCAAGCCCACAGTGACATGCGGATCAGTGAGCTGCAAGGAGGCTGACTGGCACAACAGTGCTGAGACTGCATGAAAAGAAGATAAAAAGTGGTCCAGCCTGACCCCTCCCACCAGCATCCCAGATTTTTGTGACCCAGCCCCCTTCCCACACTGGAGCAAGGTCTAGAGGCCAGCAACCCACACCTGTCTTTGCTGTGTTAAAAGGCATTTCTGGGGGCTGCCTTCCCCACAGCAGTGAGCTGGCAGCCCCAGAAAATAAGGGCAAGGGTGTCCCCATCCTGGTCACAAGACCCACCTGGCCCCAGGGCAGGGGGCCAGAGCAGGGCAGAGTGATGGACTGCCAGCAAACACAACTGGCTGTTTCCTGAGAAAGTGCAGTGCATCCAGAGGCACAAAAAGGGCGGTTCTGCCACTGGCCAGGCTCCCTGGGCCAGAGGCTGGGACAAAGACAGGAAAAGGCAGATGCTGAAGCCACCACATCCTGCCAGCATCAGCAGGGCCCCATCACTGGCTCTCCAAAAGCCAGGGCTGCAGCATGCCTAGCTGTGCCCCACACTGTTTGAAGGATGACACAGCCACAAGCTCTGGGCTCAGCACCATGCCCCTCCTGCTCCCGAGGATGAGAGGCACATCCATGGCTGCTGGCACAAAGGTCCAACCCAATGTTTCCAGCACCGTGTAGGAACACACGCAGGCGCGCAGGGTCCGAGGGGTGAGACGTTCCCTACACGCCACTGGAGCCCCCTGCCCTGGCACAGCACAAGGCGCCTTTCAGAGCCACACAGACACACCATTCTGCTGCTGCTGACCTCCTGGCCCTGGCATTTCTGGGACCCAGGCTCCACAGTAGCGAGCCATGGCATTGGAAGCAGCAGCCCGAGGCTGGTCATCAGCATCCCCGTGTGGGTGCTCACTGCTCAGAGGGGCTGCCAGGGCTGCCTAATGGCACAGCCAGGCACTCATTAGGCTGCAACACACATTCGCTTTCCAAGCAAAGAACACTAAAAGCAAGGGAAAGCAGCAACACAGGCTCCAGCCTCCCCAAGGCTTTGTCCCCCTCCAGAACGCAGCTCAGGGGAGCAGCCACAGAGCCTCTCACCCCAATGTGGGGAGCACCAGCCTCAGAGGGGTTCCGAGCAGGCTAAGGTGGGTTTGTAATCGCCAGCAGCAACTCCTTCCAGAAGAACAAAATAATCACCTCATCAGCTTCCTTTAATGAACCAGCTGTGCAGCCTGCAGAGACAGCTCTGGTTCCAGCATCTCTGAAGGGAGAGCCTTGGTCTCTCCAGTGACCAGCCTTAGGGATGCACGAACCCCCTCAAGCCAGGGGTTGACCCAAGAGCTAAAAGGCTCCAGGCGCCCCTCCACACTACAGAAGCCTCAGCTGACAGTTCAGAAACCCACAGAGAGCTCAGGGGAGTCACAGTGTGGGTTTGGAAACACCTATCCATCCCTGGAGAGGATGGAGCAGGAGACAACATAATCCTGGCTTAAAAACTAAGTCATTTATCAATCTCACATGGTCCCAGGGCCAATCCCACTCTGCTCACAAACTGGCACACACACTGACACACACCCCTGAGCCGTGCCTGTATCTCAGAGGCCAGCACAATTCACCTGGTGCACGCTTTGCAAGGCAGGGATTTATCACCCACTGCAGCTCCATCTCTTTTGCAAAGCAGCACTTCCAAACCAGGCAGGATGTGGGCTGTGCACAGGCAGGGCCTCCCAGCCGCCATGGAAGGCTGCACAGGGTACAGACCCAGCTTGGATCGCAGCAGCCGGCACATCCAGGGCTCTGTAGCCACCTGCCTGAACCGAGACAGCTGCTGCTGTCGTTGGCATCAATTCATCCTTCCCCCTTGTATTGCTATTGCATTTACTGTCTCTTCCCAGGAGCATCCTCAGGGAACATCCCCTTGGTGTGAGAGTATTCCAGCACTGCTGCTTGGGCCAGCCTCCCTCCTTCCCTCCCTCCGTTCTGTGGCCAGTTTTACTACCCCTTTACTACCTGGTCAGGGGCACAAGAGTCTGCTCCTCAACGGTATGCAGTACAGACATCCTCAGCACAGAGCCCATGACACCCGGGGGAGAAGAGGCAGCTCTGCACAGCCCCTCCAGCACAGACTGAGGGTCACTACCCACTGCAGCCGGGGTACAGGAGAGAAGGGCAGTGCAGAATCGTCTGGGAGCAGCTCGAGCCCACACTCAACGCCCCGCCGGCAGGCCGACAGGTCGGTGACACCTCCCAGGTTTGCCAGACACTGCCCGATGATGCCCCCCTGCCATCTGGGAGCCAACAGTGCCCTGTGCTCCGCCAGGCACCGCTGCCAGCTCCCACCCGGCTGCGGCAGCTCCTCCGGCAGAGCCGGTCTCCTTGAAGCCGCCTTCCGACAACAAAAAGCCGAGCCGAAACCTCCGGGCTGGCTGGGGAGACCTGGGCGGCAGCCAGGAAGGGCAGGAGCCATTAACGCCGGCGTGTCCGGACTTGAGAGAATGACGGAGCAAGCAGAGCCATCTGCCCTCGCCGGAAACTCCGCAGACCGCTGGGCAGAACGGCCCTTCACCGGACTCCAACCCTCGCCAGCTGTGCACACAGGGGCAGTAAACCTGCGGTTGGGATGTTTTTTGAGGCAAAACAGGAAAATAAAGCGGGAGAACGAGGTGACACTTGGGCACGTTTTCCAGCAGCGGCACAGATCCTTGGCACAAACAAACACACTCCGCTGCCAGCTCAGCAGTGACACCCCAAAGTGCGGGCAGCACCCCGGAAACGTCTCCCGGCCCCCAGTGCCCGGGGGCAGCGCTGGCAGACCTCCCACACGTAGCCGTGTGTCTCCTCTGCGGCTTCCAAAGCGCCGGTCACGGAGCCCGCTACCGATTAACTTCCGTGGCCCTGGAGTTCATCAGATTACAGCCGCGCTGGGGGAAGGGATGGCGGGGGGGGGGGGGGGGGGCAGCAGGATTAGGGCAGCACCGGCCCCGCACCGGCGACGACAGCCCGGCACTACAAACCGCCGGGAGCTGGCACGGGGCTGAGCAGTGAGAGGGAATAGGACAGTAACCACCGTAAAACCCGGGGCGAGGGGGAACGGCGGGGGCATGACGAGGCGCGCGGGATCCCTAAAGCCGCGGGCGAGGAGCCAGGAGCCGGCGAGTTCGTATCCGCTCCACCGGTAACGTACCGCCGCTCCCCAGCAGGACGGCTCTCGGCGAACCGGGGGAACGGGAAGGCCCGAGCGGGGACAGGCCACTCGGGTCTCCCCGGTAAGCGGCGGAAGGTGACGGAGCCGGCTAGCAGATACACTCGGCAACGGGGAGAGGCGATCGGGAGCGGGGGGAGCCGGCAATGGCTCCCGGGAAGGGCGGCAGTCTCCCGCCCCGCCACTTGCTGCAAACCCGCGGGAAGGGCCGCGCCGGCCGGTTCGGTGCTTCCTCCCGCCCCAGTACCTACCAGTGGGTCGCGGCATCCCCTCCCCGACTCGGTGCCACCTCCCGCCCCGATGTCGGTACCTACCGGCGGCCCGCGCGAGCCCCCCCTGCCCGCCCCGGTGCGCCCGCCCGCCCCGGTGCCGACGGTACGTACCGGCGGCCCGCGGGAGCCTCCCTGCCGCTGCCCGGGCATCTTGGAGGCGCGGGGACACGGCGGCGGCGGCGCGCGCGGGGAGGGCGGGGCGGGGCCAAAACCAGCGCGCGGCCCCGCCCCTCCCTCTTGACCCGCCCTGCCGCAGGTGAGGCCTCAGCAGCGGCGCTAGGAGCGCGCCGGGGCTTGGGCAGCTCCGCGGGGCGTGAGGTCCCTGCGTGCCACTCTGGGGACACTGCTGTACCCCTCTGGGGACACTGCGTGCTACTCCGGGAACACTGCCATACCCCTCTGGGGACACTGCGTCTCACTTTGGGGACACTGCGTGCCACTCTGGGGTCGGGGTAGTGCATATTCTGTGGACTGGGGACACTGTGTGCTCCCTTGGGGCGGGGGACAGTGCGTGTTCCCGGGGGATGAGGGGCACTCGGTTTTCCTGTGGGTTTGGAGGCAGCGTGGGTCCTTATGGGGCAGGGGGCAGTGTGTGTCCCTATGAGATGTGGGGAGCTGTGTGTTCCCATGCATGGCACTGTATGTCTGCGTGTTTATGGTGAAACTTGGTACCTTGACAGCGGGTCATTCAACACATTTATTTTTTTCAAAGTGAAAAATGAATTAAATGGGGTTTTTACCACCTGGTTCACAAAGGGGCATCCCACCCAGTGTTCTCCATACCAGCAAACCAGCTCTGGGTAAGGTTGGATTGTTACGTGCAAAGTGCACATATAAATGTATCCACAGCAATAACTTCAAAGGGAAACATGGGAGAGGGAATCCAGAACTGTAATTTATTCCTTCATAATATGGGGACATGTGGCACAGGTTATTTATATTTGAAGGCTGCCCAGAGTGTAAAATGAGCCGTCTTTTAAAAATAAACCTGAGGAAAAATACATCCAGGATCCTGGTGGATCTGAAGGTGAGACCGGGCAAGCTGCCGGCAGGTGCTGGAGGAGGCTCTGTGAGCCGGGACCAGCAGGTGCCTCCTGCGTGCCCTGAGCGCCATCATCACTGCACACACACAGACAGGCACCGTGTTGGTCCGGGCGGACGCTGAGCACTTGGCAGCTGTGCGGCTGTGGCTCTCCAGTGAGACAGAACACATGCAAGGCTGCTGAGCAGCCAAGGCTACCTCCACCACCATGGCTGGCATGGTTCTTACCTGGTTCACTGTGCAGAGGGATCACAAATTCCATCAGGGTCTTACAACAGGGGAGTTAATATGCACCATGTTGTTTGCATTAAGCCCCATCTCTAATTTTCTAGCAGTGAAAGCACAGCCCAGGCAGCTGTGGCCAAATCACAGAATCTAGAGCCTTCCTGGGACCAGCCTTTCTCTACGTACCTGTGCAGAGCAATGTGAGGTGAGTGAACAGCCTGACCAGAGCCCTATCCTCTGACCCTTGGACAGGCAGGAAATTAAAGCCGCTTTTCCAAATTCAGAGCCACCCGTAGCCCACAGCAGGTAGCCAGGGATAGGTTCAGGCTCTGAGCAGAGCTGGAGCCTGTGGCTGGGCAACAGCAGAGATATGCAGCTCCTAGACACGGCACATCAGGCTGCAGGGAACTGAGACCAGTGGCAATGAGCAGATGGCTGGAGGTCACAACAAAGTCCCACCACCAAGGGTCTCTGGGTGACAACCTGACTGCCCAGCACTCACTGCAGTGCTGTAGTGCAGATACCAGTGGCAGCTCAGCCCCGATATCTGAGAGCCTCGGCCTTCTTCCCACAGCAGCCAGGGACACAAAGCCACAAAGCCCAGATGGTGGCACTGCGCAGTGGTGGCCAGCTCCAGTGTGCCCATGTCCCTCTAGCTCCCAGCTCCAGTGCCAGCCTCACCCCAAAATGGAGCAGCTGCAGGGGTGGCACAGCAGAGATCAGTCTCAGCGTCTCCTCTGCACACTGGAAAGCAGCTCGTGGGGCTGGAGCAGCTGCTGGGATGCCCCAGTGGAGATCAGCCCCTGTGGCTCCTCTGCTCTGCAGATCTGGCTGTTGCTGGCACTCCCAGCTGTGGGGCTGTGCTGGATGTGTGCAGCTACGGCTCCAGCTGCCAAACAGACCCAATGCCAAGGCCCAGAGTGGGTTGGGACCCACCAGACCATAGCTCAGAGATGCAGTATATTTAAGTCCCTCAGACAGTTTTCCTCATGGATCACTGCAGATGCCAGCCTCCCTTGAGGCCTGATGGGTGCCGGATTAGCTGGGATCCTGCATTAATCGGCAGAGATGACCTTGGGCAAATATTTACAATTATTGTGGTGCTGTGTCTGTGCATATACTCAAAACACAGAAGGGATAGGGTTCAAATGGCACTTTAAGGAGCTGCAGGGCAGCGAGAGAGTAAAGCTCTTCACATTGATGTGCTGAGTAGTCCAGGGAGGGGAGATCATCTGCCCACAGAGTGGGCAGAGTGGCAAGTGCTCAGCAGCCCTTCTAGGACCTGTGCATTTTGAATAGGGACCATCTCAGTTTCTGCTGTGAGTGTGTTGCTTGGAGTCAGGGAATTGTGATTTTCCTGCCCAAGGCTGGTCTGCACTCACATCCACATTGAACAGACAGGAATGGAAACACTTGAGTGGTGCCATGTGCCTGGGATGTCGACTGAATAAATAACACGAGGTTATAAAGCAGGATTCCCCCTTGAAAATTTGTTCTTCCAGTGAAAAGCACAGAGGAAAAAAATCCTTTTAAGTTCTGCATCCCTTTTCCCACTCCCTCTGAAGAGCAGGCAGGCAGTGTGGAGATGAGCAGGGCTGGATGGATGAATTCCCCCAGAAGAATTTCTCCTCGATTCTTTTCTACATTTTGATAGTTTCATTCCTCCAGTTCTCACTAGCATCTCCTTTATCCCCAGTTCTTCCCCAAAGGCATTCTGCTCTCGCTCCCTCCTGCTGCGAAGGGAGCGGCAGAGCAGAGATCGAAGTGGGTACTGTGCACCACCTCATGTTGAGGCCTGGAATTTCAGAGCCTGCTACCAGCTCCACCTCTCTCCCATGGTGAGGGAGGTGGAGTACTCGTCTGGCCTGGAATTTACTCTGCTGGATAACAGCACGGAATTACACATCCTCACATAAGGGCTCAGTGGCAATATTAAGACCTTTGTTAAGGCCCCGTGGTCTGACAGATCTGCCAAAGCCCCAGCAGCCAGATGAGCTGCTCCACAGGCTCTGAGGGCTGATTTCTGAAGAGGAAAGTCTGTTTTCCCAAGTCCATCCCTTTTCTGCATTCAAACCAACCCTGGATGCTCCCCAATCCAGTCCAGCTCTTTCAGAAGGGTCACAGTATTTTTGTGTCACCATGTTTGTGAGCAATCGCCTGCTCTGCCTCCCCTCCCCAGGACCCTCAAGAGGGAAAGGAGGCAGGCTTTGGTAGGTGAAAACTATCCAGCCAAGTTTCCAGCCATCTCCTGCACATCTGTGTACTGCCAATGCCATTTGCACTCTCCCATGTTGGAGCTCAGCAGCAGATTTGCTCACAAATCCCTGTTGTGCCAAGGAAAAGGCTCCTGAGTCCCTCAGGTCAGGCATGCAGAGGGATGACACCTTGCCCGTACTTTTCCCTGGCTTCCTTGGGCTGTGAGTCCTCGCTGTCGCACATTCATGTGGGAAACACCTGCATGGTGCTTGCGGAGCTCAGGGGTCAGTGTCACACTCCTGTAATTCTGCATTCTGCACCACATCCCCTGCACAGAGCCAGCTGTGCTGGTCTGAGCTGCACCTGTACCAGCCCGTGGATGGAAAGGGGCCCCAGCCTGTCCAGCCTTGCACTCGAGCATTGCGGTGGGCAGAGGTGGCCGAGTGCCGCGACCTTCCCAGAGAAGTGGCTTTAAAAAACCTCCTGGGCATACAGGCACATCTCGCTCCCACTGAGTGATTTCAGTCACAAGCCACGCAGAAGGAAGGGATGGAGTCTTCCTGTGGGGTTCCACAGAGAGTCTTTATTGAGCTCTTACTGCAGAAGGTCCAGGCCCCAAGAACTCACTCATGGCAGGGATTTATATCGAGATGGTGAGGGATGGAGCAGAACATCAGAATGAGAGAGATGAGGGCACAGGAGCAGAACCAAGGGGAAGGGCCAATGGAATACATGGAATCAACATACAGCAACAATACATTCTGGAGGAAGATTTTTTTTCCTCACCATGACCTAGAGGTGGTTGCTTAACGGTTGTCCCTCCAGGGGAGTGGGGTAAGCTTTTTCCCAGCCGGTTTACCAGCCTCCATACCCAAGGACACGATTTTGATCCCTAAACAATCAGTTGAGTAGGAAATAAAACAAGAAGGAAGTACAGAAGTTACTCCCAAGGTCACGCACTGCAGAGCAGCACTGCACTCAGTGGGACATCACTGCAAGGAGCAGGGCAGTGCTGCTGGAATGTTCCCCATGAACTCGATTTCAGGCTGCTGGACCTGCTCAATGGAGCATCCAAGGGGAATATTGGCTCTCAAAGCCCAGAGATTTCTAATGTGTTTTTATGAGAATTTCTCCTTCCTCTGATATATTTCCAAAGCTGCATTTGAGAATGTCTCTTTGTACACAAATATCCCTGTGACAGCACAAAGGGAAAAGGAGGCTACACCACACCTGCATTCACCAGGTCTTAGCCAAGGATAGCTCAGGCTGCTGTCATGGGGCTCTGTCATCGTTTGAGCCTGGCACAATGCCAGTGCCCCCACGAGAACACCTACTTCCCTGGCACCTACTGTGAGATATGATCAGAGACAGAGCAAAGCAGGCTCCAACTTAAGGTTAAAAGGAAAAAAAAAACATTTATTAACCTACAACTACAAAGGAAGACACACAAAACACAATAGAACATAAGATGAAAACCTTCCAAATTCTTCCTCCTCCCCCCACCAAATTTCCAATTCCACTGCCAGCCTTTAGATAATCAATTCTCAGTTCCTCAAGGAGAGAGGAGTCCCTCTTGCACCACATGACTTCCATGTCCAGTGCTCTCACCACTGCACATGGATCAGAGCTGCTTCTAGGGTTTTTCATTTTAAGGATACTTTGACCAGTTCCAAAGGGAGCACAGTCCTTCTCCTTTTGGGACACTTGTCCCCCCCAAATTTCACCCCCTGGGGCCGAGGGGTCTCTTGAACAGAGATCATCTTCTTCTTCTTCTCTTCTTCGAAGCGGAGGGCACCACCACCACTCTCCTTGCCTGTCGTCTCTGTTCACTCCTCCACATCACCGCACTCTCCTGGCTCTGAGCCATCGCCTCCCCCTAGAACACAGTCTCTGCGTCACAGAAACACCCGTGGTTCTGCTGTGGCTACACAAGAAAAGTCCAGCCCAAAGCCACTCCATCATCTCCTCCCACCTAGAATTCTTCTCAACATCTCCTCAATCTCAACATCTTCTCAATCTCATCAACTTCAGGAAGACTCAGCTTTTGCAAGGTTCCCATCTTCCTCAGAGGGGTTAAAAGTCCCAGGCTCTGCCGGTTTACTTCATCAACTCCCACGCCTGGCTGCCCTGCTGGGCACCCCCCCCTTCTCCTTCACGCCGGGCCACTATCACAGGTGCTGGCTCTGTCTCTCTCTCCCTCTCTCCGGGGGGGGGGGGGGGAATGGGGGATGGCTGCCCGAAGCCCTTACAATGTTCTCCTCCACCCTTGGGCCCAGGCCTGGCCTACCTCCCTCCGGCCACATGGCTCCCCTCCCCCACCCGCCCAGCTCGGCCGGGCAGGGAGGGTTGAGGGTCTGCTCAGTCCCAAGCGGAACTCAAAGAGGAAGTTCCCCTGGGAGATCACAGCTTTTAACCCCTGTGTTCTCAGAGGCGTATCCATGCCCTCAGTGGACAAACCAGGTGCCAATATTAAATCTGAACACCGATTGGCTTGCCCACACCATCACAAAAAACTTCATTTCCTCTTAAACCATGACAGGCTCCCACAGTGACCACACCGGCTTGGGGAATGCTTCAGTTAACCCCTGTGCTGTGCAAAAGAGAAGCCACCTTTCAGCAGCCAAACCAGCCTTCCTCAACCCCAGCCAGCTCTTGGCATCACCAGAGCTGCCCTGACTCACCATGCTGCAAGGAGCATTCCCCCTTCCCAGCTTACGGCTCACACACACTCAGGGCAGCCCTTCCATGTTTACATGAACCTCCCACTTTCTTTGAGCCTCACACACTGACAGGTAACAGGTATTCCACTACTATAGTTTTTTCACTCCAACATTAGGTGATCTTAGTAATCAAACAAAGCAAATATGCACTTAATAAGACCTAAGTCAGGCTTATAACCAGAGAAAAGCAATATGCTCACTTCAGAGCACTCAAAATTTCCTCAACAGTCATCATCTGCACTCAAAGGATATCAAAGACTTTCCAAAAAGGAAAGATGTGCTCTCCCAGCTTATATATTCCCCTACCCCCCTGCATGCAGCACGCAGCAAGTGATTCCTCCTCCCTGTTAACACCTCATCAGCTGGAAGTAGAGAGAAAAAAAATGAATGCTGAGCTTGAGGGAATTTAAGGAGAGACAAATGACAGCACATCCTCCCTTGGGGTTCACAGTAGGACCTCTGGGTAGGAGCACTGCTGGGCAGGGAACTGAGAAGACAAGGACTGAGGTTTGCCAGAGCAGGATTCCTGTTTTGGCTGTGCAGGTGCCCATCCCTGTGTGTGGGGCTCATGAGGCTGTCCTGAGCCCGCTGCCCACCCTCAGTAAATAACTCATGTTCCTGAACAGCCCTGTCTTTGTTACTGAGGCAGAGGAGGGAGCAAAAGGCACATCAAGGGCATTTACTGAATCAGGATGTGAGATAGAGGCTACGTCGTTTTACACATCAGCGTGGGCTGGCTGCCCACAGTCTCTCCCCAGAGATGGCACAGGCAGAGCAGCTGCCAGGGCACAGGTGTGAGGATGGCGAGACTGCATTGGGTGAAGCCCAGATGTTTATCTGGGCAACAGGAGCAGGCAGGTCTCCTGGGAGGCAGCTAACCTTAGGAACAGCTGAAACGCAGGGAGAGAGCTGGACACAGCCCTGGGTAGGGAGTTGGCTCCTCTCCAGCCAGGAGACAGGCCAAGAGCTTTTAGGCAGCCTGGAGAGTGGATCTTGCCTCATTGTGTCCCTCTGTGGCAAGCCAGTCAGATGAGACTGGGGCAGGCCTTGCAGAATAGAACAAAATGCAAATCAGAGTGAGAGAAGCTCATCTCAAGGATAACGTGATGTGCTGCTGTTCAGTGAGAGGAGCTGGGAAAGCAACTGATGCTGAAAGCACAGCAAGTGAGGCTGCATGTGGTGACAAGGACATCGATGGATGTGGCCGAGTGGTGGGAGAAGACCCTACCCATGGATATGGTTGCACCCTTATGAGAGGTTGTCAGCCCTCAAGTCCACATGCGAGGTTCAAGTGAAGCCTCCCTGAGCTCCAGCCCTTTCTTCTCCGTACCCCTCCCCCAGCCAGCTGTGACTCCTCGGTCGGGAGAGAAATTCCCTGTGGAACAGGCGCCTGGCCTAGCAGGTCCAACAGGGTGCACTGCCTGCTGCTCTGCTCCTCCCTCTGCAGGCGTGGGGCTTGGGAGCAGAGCTGTGTGTGCCGGCTCCAAATTAAAGTGATGTTCAGGCTTGATGGCAAATTGAAGTCTGGAGGAGGAAGAAGGGGAGATGGAGGATGGAACCATGCACAGGGGTACACATACACTGACTGTCTTGCCCCCTCCATTGCTGCTGGGGCTGGTGAAGGGAAGGGACATCCCTTATGGGAGCTAAAACTATGCAGAGAAGCTGAAAAGCTGTGGCGAAGCTTCAAAATTTCAGCTACTTCCTGTAGTGGAGGCCATGGTGACACCAGTCTAGCACATGAAAACTTGCATGGGGACTGATACTGAGTGGGAAAAGCTTCTTTCACCTAACACAGGTCTGGCACAAGAGCTGAGCTGAGAATATTAACCAGCAGTTCAGAGCGGAAACACAATTCACTCAGCTCATTAGGAGAGTGACTGTTGTATTTTGTTTTTATTTTGAAGGTTATTTTTTGATTTGTCCTTTTGGGGTTTTTCTCCCCCTGATTTTAAAGGGACACAGACCTGCCTTTGTTATTCAGTTGAGCCAGGTGTCAGTTTATCTTTTTGCTACTTAGCTACTTTTCTGCCAAGTTTCAAACCCCTTACTCCCACATCCAGTTGTTAACTCCTCCTGTCCCAAGCAGTTTTCCTCCTTTGTATTCCCTGCCTTGTGTTCCACCCACAGTTCTTACACTGTATCCTCCCTTGAGACCTGCCCCCCTGACTTGGTTTAGGGCAAATTTGGGAGAGAATCCCCAGAAAAGGGCTTCTCCAAACAACAAACTCACACGGCCCCTCCCCCCAACCGGTTTGGGAAGAATTCCTCGGAGAGAAGTGGAAAGAACCTGTTTATTTGACAATCACAGCACCCCCCCGGCACACACAATGGACAATACCGGATGACACCACTCTTTCACCGCTCTGAAAAAGATGACAAATTCAGAAAGTCTCTCCTGCGGGGTGGTTGCTGTTATCAGTCCCTCCGGCGCTGGGGCAACTGCTTCAGGCCACAGGGTGCAAACTCTCGGTGTTTCCAAAATCCCAGTCCAGAGTGGGTTCGGCAGGTACACACAGGGGAAGCAGTCCAGAAAGGAATTTGGACTGTTTAGCTAAATTAACTAATGGCGGGGGAAGCAAGAGCAAGCGAAGCAGAAGCAAAGCAGAAGCAAGAGCAAAGGCAAAAAGCAGGGCAAAAAGCAAAAAAAGCAGCACTAAGTCCTGGTGCTATCTGTATGTCTCGCGGAGTGGCTGATAAGAGGCCCAAACCAAAACTTTCACTCTGCCAGTCTTAAAGGCAAAGAACATAATATCCAGCATAAATTACACACACACGAATGGGGATAACAGTCACCCTAGGACACCCCCTTTATAAGCTGCTGTTTGTCCCCAGCTCCTTGCCTGGGACCCTGAGACTCCAGGAGTGTAACATCAAATAAAGTAACCCAGTGCCATCCCAGGCCCATGATGCTGCTGTGGTCTTTTTGTTCCGTGCTGCCCCTCCCCTGGTAGCTGGAATTCTGCGGAGCCCAGAAACAGGGGGACTGTCACCCCACCCCACTGTCACCATCTAGCCAGGGACTGAGACAGGTGATTAATCAAACCATTTACTGAGGGTTGTGGTGGGATCTCCACCACAAGCTGTGAACATCCACCAGCCTGTGCTTCATTCCCACAGAAATGAGACCTAGAGCAGAGCTGATCAGTGTGCTGAGCTGCCTGGTCATCCCGGCTGCCCCCCACTCTCTGGGGATGGTCCATTCAGCTGACATGGCAAAACAAAAATATTACTCTTTTGGTTGGAGATAAAAGGTAAAAACTTCACATCTAAGGGCTCAGAAGTGTTGTTATGGAGGTGGTTTTTCTCCTTGTTTTCCAGAGAGGCTCCTGCTTGACCAAACCACTGTGCAGCTATCCGAGCATCTCAGTCTTCAGCCACCACCGAATTCCTGCAGATCAGGGCACTCACACTTATTTTTTTTATTTTTAAAGCTTCAGCAGGATTTTCATACCTCACCATCTACTTAAAGTAAGGCAAGTTTCTTGCCTTCCCAGCAACTCACAGATGCAAAGAGAATGTCAGTATAAGGTTCTAAGAAGATCTGATGCTTTTTTGATTGAAGTAGACTTCCCAACACTGCCCCTTCATGCTGGTTGCATCCCGAGGTCTGGGGAGCTGCTTTGCTGCTGCTGGAAAAGTTGGTCTCCCTCTCACACAGCTCATTATTGT
The DNA here is from genome assembly GCF_022539315.1 of Serinus canaria. Lineage (NCBI taxonomy): Eukaryota > Metazoa > Chordata > Aves > Passeriformes > Fringillidae > Serinus > Serinus canaria. The sequence continues at coordinate 19,121,949 of NC_066318.1, forward strand.
AATTGCAGATCTCACAAGAAATGTGCTCCTTCACAGGCACATCCATCCTAATGGCTTCTGCTCACTGCTAAGGATAGATCATCACAAATCAGGGCTACGCGGACTTTTGGAGAGCACTTCTTCTTCAGGTGTTTCACTCTGGCAGTGAAGAAGCCCTCTGAGACATCCATCAGCCAACTGAGAGTTGTGTTTGGGGAACACATTGCTGGCTTGACAGAGTGAGGAAAAAATTGCTTTCAATTCATTTTCATAGTGAGCAGAGCATTCAGAACCATGCTGCTTGGCACCCCCTCCAGCAGGCAGCCCCAGGGAGTACCTGGGTCAGTCATCACAGGTGCTGCAGTGCACTGGGAGAGTTTTTTCAACTTTATAGCCACTCACAAAGGTTTACAGGTCTGAAAAAAAGTGTTTCCACCAGCTCAGGAGGGCAGGAGAGCTGGCTCAGTGCACAGGATGCTGCTTTCCTTGGGGGATGTTGCTATTGGAAGGGGGTGGTGCTCAGTGGGCTGGGCTGAGCTTAGCAGCTCCCCAGGCATTCTGCAGGAGAGGGGGGGTAGGGGAGCTGTTGGGAACCACAGGGTGCTGCTGTATGGGCTGCAGTGAGCAGGGGAGCTCCAGAGCTGCCCATAGCCTTTGCGGGGCATCACCACAGTATGCCATATGCTCTCAGGGCTTGCCTGTCCTGATGGGAGCAGCAGCACAACCCAGAAGAATCCTTGGGGACTGGGTATGTGCTGAGCCCAAACACAAATCATGGATGGGAGGTGATGGAGCTGAGCTGATGTGCTTTGGCCTCATCCTCAGCCTTCATCTTCATCCCCATGCACAGAGAGAGATGTGGGGCTGAGGGAGCAGAGCCCAGGGGTCACCTTAGGGGGACCTTGTCAGAACAGGGAACCCAATCCTGTGCTGAGCACAGCAGGGATGTCGCAGTGCATGTTTGCAGGATAAGGTATGGCTGAAGGTGGCCTCACCCCCTCCATGTCACCGGTGGCTTTGCCCCAGCAGGACTCCCCCAGAGGTACTGGGGGTGCACTTGTACACCCGCAGAGCAGTGCTGCACAGCCCTGCCCACTGCCTGCACCAGAATCAGCCCTGCTTGGGTTCTCACCCAGTGCTGCCATTATCTCTGGCTGGGATCAGGTGGTGCCAAGCCCTTTTTGGGTGAGAGGCAGCTCTCCTGGCTTTGCAGCACAGCAGGAGCCATGCTGGGAACCAGGCAGAATGAGAGCACTTCAGGGCAGCTCCCTGCCAGCCCATCATCACTGACCCTGGGCCATGGTGCCTGCCTTGACCCTCGAGCTTGAAGGACACCAGATGGCTGCACTTGATGGCCACCAGAGCCACCCGTGCAAGACCACCCGGGGTCAGCCCAGCTGCCACTGTCCCTGCGCAGGCTCTGCATCTCCCTGCACATGGAAGCACAGGTTGTCTGCCCTGCTCCACAGGAACTGGGGCTTTCCAGAGACCTCAAGGTGCACAGAACTCTCCCCCACAGCCAGGACATCAGTGACAGCCCCATGCTACTGCCAGGAGCGACTGTCCTTCCCACTGACTCATTCCCCCAGGCACAGATAGATTTGAGTCCTTCAAACTTAGCAAGAGTCATGGAGGGTTTTCCAAAAATCATTCATCAAAACTTCTGCAGATAATTATGAGTTTGTTGCTCATTTATTAGCACCAGGCTGTAATTACTTGGTATCCAGATGATTTGCTGCACAGATCATGTGGTACTGAGTAGGTCAGATGAGTACAAGGCTCAGATTAGGATTTTTAAGTGTGTTTTCCCAGGAAAGTCTGCAATGCATTTTTGAATGCTGTGTTGTCAACAGCACATCTGTGGGAAGGCGGAGGCAGACATGGGACTTTGGGATAGCTGTGGATAAGCCTTTATGGATAATTTTGCTCTGTTTTGTCCAGCTATAGCAATGTGGGTGCATGGACGTTTCTTTGTGTTTTCCAGGCGTGTGACACATGCATTCCTGTGACAGTTTGCCTGTCCCCAGCCAGTACCTTTTCAAGGCATTTTGCTGTTCAGTGGCCAGATGCAGTGCATAAGTGGCCATGCGACAGCACTTGGCCAAAGCCCTGCCCCTGTGACCCTGTGGTGACCCTGTCTTCAGCCATGGTTCTGCTCCCCATTTTTCAGACCAGGCCTGCTGCCAAAGCTCCCAGCCCTGGGGCTGTGGTTGTGCCATTGGGGTGTGCAGGCGGTGCTCCCTGTTTTTAGAGGAGAAGGATGCCATGGTTCTGGAACTACCCAGGAACACAGGGAGCAGATCCTTTTGGCAACAGCTGTCTTCCTGGCTGTTTGGGCACTCTGGCTGCCATAAAGAGCCTGTCTTGTTGCTTACCCCCGCCCACAGCAGAGGCAGAGCAGGAGCTGCCTCTCCAGCTCAGTGGGTTACAGAGACCCCAGGAGCGGTCAGGGCTTTCAGGAGCTCTCACATGGCAGGGGAAGCTCAGCTGGTGCTGCTGCTTTGTGTTAGGGCTGGTACCAATGGAGGCAGAGCCCAGGCTGCCCTGGGCAGGACATTCCCTGTGAGAGCTATACAAGATCCCCCCTTATTGTGGGGATGGGCAATGCCATCTGCTCAGGGTGCCTGGAGTCCCTCTGTGTGGCTTTGGTGGGGCTGGCTGGGCTTGGCAGTACAATCTGTCCCAGCACTGGAGCAGGAGAGGGGCTTCCTCACATGCAGTGAATCACCTGCAGAACGCAGGGAGTTCTGGGCTGCCTTTGAAGCACTGGTTCATCTCTTTTTTCAGCACCCTGTGGGGGAGTTGGACAAACCACATGCCCCAGACTGTCGCCCTGATTTTCTAATATTTCCTAAGCCTTCTGGTGTTTATTCTTTTGTGGAGAACTTTCTCACACACTTTCTGTAGATAACACGTTGTTTTGCATTCCTTTATGGAGGAGGAGAAACTTGATGGACTGTTAGTTTGTCCAGTGGTCTTGGAGAGGTGGCATTGTCACCCTCCAATCCACTGTCACTTTTGGGAAACTATAAATATTGGAGTCAGAAATAAACTTTCTCTTTTTGCTCTTCTCTTCAGAGCAAGGTGTGCGTCTGTTTCTTTCGTGTCTGGTAGCAACACCAGACCAAAGGTGCTTTGAGGGTAACCAAGGTGGGATCACTGCCTAGCTTTGTGTGGGTCAAGTAAGGATAAGCTCTAGCACCTTCCAGCCCCGAAACTGGCATCAGCCTGCTGCCCACAGGAGTTTTGCTTCTGGAAACCGCCCTCATGGCTGGCCACAGCCACCCTAGCACCTCCGATCCCCAGCACAATCTGGCCCCTCTGTGGTGAGTCCCGTTCCTCCCCTCCCTTCCCAGCTCTGTGTGTGGGGCATGTGGGGCTCAGAAGGTCTCCAGCAACCCTGCAGCATGAACAACAGTGGGTACTCTTTGCCTCTGGCTGAGCAGGTGTCAGTGTGGCCTCCTGAAGGGCACATTAGCCTCTGGGAATGATGCCAAGCAGGAAGAGTGAGCCACACATCCCAGTGTAGGAGTTAACTTCAGTGTCTGTGGCTCCATCAAGGCTCATCCTTTGCTCTCCACAGCATCCTCCTCCTTCTGCTGCTCTCCTCTGGGCAGAGGATGCTCCATAGCCTGTTCCAGAGGCAGCACGTTACCACATGTGCTGTTTCATCCTCTGTGTGCAGCTACCCGGCCAGGAGCTGTGGTCCCATTTGAATGACTTGCCTTCAGCAGTTAAAATAATATGGCCAAAATCCTCAACTCCTCAAAAGGCTGGAGGGCAGCTGTGAGATTCCCTGAGGAGCCTCAGCATGGGCAGGAACAGGGAGTTATGCCACAAGACCAGCTGTGGGGAACAGGAACCCGTGTGTTCAATGGCTCGGAGGAATCAGCTCAGTCACTTGGAAAAGGGGACCAGGAGAATGGACCACATCCCACAGCTGCTGGATGGGGTCCCCAAGTGCAGCTCCTGTGCCTGTGGATAACAAGGAATGTCACCACTCCTCACTCCTTGGTCATACCGTACTAGTTGCATGTGTGGAGTGGTCCCTGCTGTGGGACACCTCTCAGAAAAACAGTGAGGATGATGCCAAGATCTCTTTGGAATTATTTTTTAGAGCCACCAGAAATACATGGGAAGATGATATCCTTCCCCATGGCAGCTACCTGGGAGACACATCGAGTTCTATACTGGTGGCAGACAGGGATGCTGCCTCCCCACAGAGTCAAGAGCCCTGCTCTTGTCCTATGCAGTCCAGATATGTACAGCAGGGCCAGGGTTGTTCCAGTCCCACCTCTGTGAGTTTTACTGCAACTTAGAAATGAACAAAACCAGACCAACACCAAAGGTGCTGGAACACTCACCAAACAGGAGGCTTTAGGGACCTCTGGGGTGAAGTACGAGGCATTAATCACCAGTGGCTCTTCCCATGCTAGTTCTGTGCAGACTTTGGTCCTGGCAGACTGTGGGCATCTCCTGCCAGTACCACCAGCCACCTCATACGAGGTCCTGGCTTCATGAGAGGATGAGGCAGACCCACCGGGGCCAAGAAACTTCAAGTATTTCTTTTTTGGATGCATCTTCCATTTGTTATTGATATACCCATTTCCCAGTGGGTGCTGCCTTGGAGACAGAAACATTCTGATGCTGTTCCAGGCATTTTTCACAGGGTTGGTGTATTTTGTTTCAGGTTTCCATCAGGATTTCTGATTTTAGATAAGAACTAACAAGCTGCTTGTCTGGGCCTGGCTGGCAGTGCCCAAGATGAGCAACCACAGGCTTTTACACCTTACTTGCAGTGCTAAAACACACTGTCCCAGAGCAGGGTGCTGGGAGCAATGTGACCTCCCTCCCTGCGGCTGGACACAAGGTCAATGACACCACACAGGTGATTAAGTGATGGGCCACTTGCTTGCTAATGAACTTGCTTGTGGTGCAGTGAGTTCTCTGGGACACACACCCCTGCTCAGTGTGCCAGATGTTGCTCTGCTGGTGCTCACAGGTCTGTTCTGTATTCATATCCTATGGGTGCAGCATGGGACTGTAGGGTCTCTCCCATGCCCACAGTATAAAAAGGCTCTAAGCTGATCTCTGCAAGTGTTCCGATACCTTGTGATCAAAATGCTTTGATCAACACACCCCTCCAAGGAAGTGCAGAAGGGGCATAAAATGAGCCCTCTGGCAATTTGTAGAGCCATTGGTGCACATCACACATCCCCACATCCCATGGCAAGGGGAAGGCAGGAGCAGAACATGGTTGATGCCTTTGTGTCAGCTCAGGTGTGCTGGGATGGCAAAGACCCACCTGTCCCTCCTGGCCCCGATGGCCACTGCTGGCTGCACTACATGGAGCCCAGGTCTCAGCTGGACTGGCTCCATCACTAACCACAGGCATGCAAGTCAGAGTTAACACCATTAAAAAGAGAAAAACCTTCACCTGTCCCAGGGCACACCTAGGGAAAAGATGGGTCAGAGATAAGGGTCTGCATGACCCCCGAGCCCGGCTCCAGCTGGGTCCTAGCAATGTCCTGCTATGTCTGTCAGTTCCCGAGTGCCAAAATACAGAAGTGTCTGGGCTAACAATTCAGGCAGAGACAGGAAGCTGTTAAGAAGTGAAGCAGGAGGATTTCAAGCTCAACTGGGCACCTCGGGGAATCTTCCATTAGCAGCTTTAAAAGAGATGTGTTGATAGTTCTTTCCCTGTCTCTTTATTTTTCTCTCCTTTCTTTGGAAAGAACTGAAACATTCTGGGATTAAAATCCCTGCAAAGATCCCTTTCCACTCTGCAGCTTTAAAGCTGATCTGTCTGTACAAAGTCCTCACTCCATCACACACAGAGCCTAGCCTAAATTTTTGTAGAATCATATTTATGGCTTCTAATTAGGGGAAGAGCCATTGCAAAGAAGAGAAAGCAGACTCGGGTAAGGAGAAGTAGGTGTCCTGGAGATGTGCACACCAGGTGAATATACCAGACATGGATGGCCAGCATGAAACTCTCAGAAATCCTTTGTGCCGTGGGCAGCCCATCCCTTCCAGACCTGGAACACAAACCTTCGGGAATTATCACCACTGTTCCAGTGCTGCAAACTACAGGATTTGGGCTTTGAGGAGTTTGAGGCAGTTTTTGGTCTGCAGCTCCAGTGCACAGTCTGCATTCCCAGCACTAATCCGGGTCTGTCAGGTATCTGGCATAGGAGATGCCAAGTGCTTTCTGTGTTTCCTGCCCAAAATGGACTTCAAGAGGAAAAAAAGATTCAATGCTGAGGGCAGGTGGAACAGCAGTGTTGGCACAGCCCCAGCACAAAGCCATGGCAGTGCTTCAGCTGGATTCAGCCTATGCTGATGCCTCTGTATCCCAGTGCATCCCTAGATCTGAGCTGTGTATCTGTGGACAGCAAGTAGGTTGGTTTTTTTATAAATGTGAAATTCTAGCTCTTGCTGCAGTGCTTTGTCAGGAACTGTGTTATTTCATGTATCTGGGTCAAGCTTATTCCTTCTTCAGTAGCATATTTGAGGGAGCTGAAAGTGCTGCCCTTCCCCAACATCCAGCTGTGCTTCATTGCCATCTCCTTCCAGGGTGATTCACTGGGACAAAACTCTCCGTGGAGCAGTTCTTTACCAAATAAGTACTCACAATGGGAATTGCTCCCAGCACACCTAAGCTCAAACCTTGAGCCAAAGGCGGAATCAATTCAGCAGGGACTGAGCACATCCATGAATCCCCTGGCATGCTGGGCTCCACTGGACTGCTCTCTCCCAACAGGAAGATGCTACTGAGGAACCAAGAGGTCTTAATACACCTCCAAGGTCTTTGCCAACTTGTACTTCATGCTCAAAGCAAGGAGAGATCAAGGCTCCCATTTGGGGCACTGTGAGGTGGGGGATGCCCAGCATGGAGCCCTGCTGGGCTCAACCTGTGTGTGGGAGCAGTGGGAGGTTGGGATTCAATAACCACCCCTCATCAACATGCTGCTCCTTTGACAGCTCATGCAGCTTGTTCTGGGGGAGCTAAAAATAGGGCAGTGAGCAGCTTTTGATAGCACCAAAAAATTAAACAATAATGCTGGGTTTTGTTTTCATTGAAAAACATTTTTGAATGTCCTCGTGTCTGTGTCAAAAATGATAGACAGTTAATGAGCTTCAACAGAAAAGTTTGACCCTCAAGGAAGATGAGGGGCAGGTGGGGCAGGCTCAAGCTCTCTGTGGGGCAGCTGGGGCTGGCAGCTTAAGCCCTCATGACTGTCTTGGCCTGGCCAATTGGAATTCATGCCCATGAGCTGCTCACCCCAGTGTTCTGTGTAACACTCAACTGCTGGGAATCCCTTAGCAAAACCTCTGCAAACAATGTAAAAACAGTGCCAGGACCTCACACAATGTGGAGATGGGTGCTCAGGAAGGAGCCAGAGGTGAGTGCCGTGGTGCTGACCAAGACTGCCCAACATCCATCTGGCAGAGGCTGGGATTCAAAGCCATGCTACTGACATGTGGCTCAGGAATGGCGATGGTCATGCTGCACATTTTATTCTGTTTTCTTAAAAATTCCTCACTCTATGCATGCTGAGGCTGTAGCTGGCAGCTTTGATTGGACTCCCCATGCAGCTGGCAAAAAGCCCCTCCCAGGTCTCACAGAATCACAGAATGCTTTTTGCCAAAAGGGACCTCAAATTCCATCCAGTTCCACCCCTGCCATGGGCAGGGATACCTTCCACTATCCCAGGGTGTTCCAAGCCCTGTAAAGCCTGGCCTTGGACATTTCCAGGGATGGGGTAGCCACAGCTACTCTGACAGGTAGATGTACCTCATGTCCCCAACTTACTTGCTAATCTCCTTCTGTGAAACATTTGTTAAAGCAGGTTTTCCTACTTTAGAGTTAATTTCCCACTTCAGAAAGCCACACCAGCTTACCATTTGGGGTGATGGCACACATGAATCACCTCAATCATTCGTCACACTTTTGGTCACACATCCCTGGTGTGAGAAATCCCCAAGGAAAGCTTTTCAGGCAGGATGGAATCCTGCTGCTCTTCCCCTCACTGCACTGGAGTTGTGGTCAGAGGTCGTAGCACAGGGACCGTGCCAGACACTGATCTGAGCCCCCAGGATGGGACCAGGGCCACCATCAGAGCCAGCGCTGCACAGAGCTCCCTCTGCAGGGCTGAGGCAGCACAATGCACTCTGAATAATTGAGAATCATGAAGGAATTTCTGCAAATCAAAGCACTTTTTTTTCTGATAACCTGCAGACAGAATTTCTGCCTGAATTCATCAAACAAATCACTGGTCCTGATGTGCTTTCTCATCTCTGATACTCTTTCTGAATGTGTTCAATACTGATTCAGAACACTTCCCTCTCTCAAACAGGGATGCAAAGATGCCACAGGTGCCTCCTGCTTGGAAGGAGCCTTTAAAGGGCATGCTCACTGCCCATCTCAGAGCTCACTGTGCCAAGACTGACATATTCCTCTGCTCCTCTGGATCCCAGCCCCATTCGGCAGCTTGTTCTCACAGTAGTGATGCTCTTTCACAAGGCTCCAACTCACCTGTGTTGTGATAAGGCACGAAATGATGACACAGACACTGTTGCTCTCGAGGAAAAAAAAGAGGACCTTTATTTTCTGACTCCAACATTTATAGTTTCCAACGGGGACAGTGGATTGGAGGGTGACAGTGCCACCTCTCCAATGCCACTGGACAGACCAAGGGTCCATCAATTCTCTCCACCTCCATGAAAGAATGCAAAACATAGGTTATTTACAAAATTGTGTGTGAGAAAGTTTGTTGAAAGAATATAAACATCAGAAGGCTTTACAAAGTTTTACAAAATCAGGGCGACACACCTGGATCCTCAACTTGGTCTGACAGTGATCCTTCTTTCCAGTCCTCAGCATTCCCACTGCTTCCATCCTATGCACCTAAGTCAGTTTAATTTAGAAGACAACTCTGGAACTGTATCCCAGCGCCAGGATGAGCTGCTGTGTTCCCCAATGCCAATGAGCCCTCCAGAACACTGTGTGACACTGGTTATTGACATTACAGAGTTGGTCAATGCATCTGCCACACAAGAGTGCAGATTTAAAAGTTGAAAAGCCTCAGGGACTTAGGGAAAGAGTGAAAAAAAAAAGAACATTCATACAAAATAATTGTCTGACTTTCACATCACCCCCCTGGCCCCACAAGCCCTGGGCAGTTCTGTTCTGGACCATGAACTAATAGCTCAACCTTTTCCAGCTAAAGCTGAAACAGTCTGGAGCTGGAGAATTGTCAGAAGCATGTCTGAAGCAATGTGTGCCCAGCTCCTCATCTCCTCCACTGCTGTTGGTTATGAAACATCTTCAGTCACCTGCTCTGCCCTGCCAGGTGCTGCTCCCAGACATGTGTGTGGGGCTGTGCAGGCAGTGCCTGCCTAGGGGCTCCACGCTGGCACACAGCAGATTGTCCCCATGTTGCCCTGACACCTGCCCACAGCCACAGTGACCTGGGACATGCCACCATTTGACTCAGTTCTAAGGCACAAATCAAGCCGGGGCCTCACTGACTCACGTATGGCCAGTAAGGTTTGTAGCTTTGGGAACCAGGCAAAACCAGGCTCCAAAAATCTCTGCAAGGCAGGTGATCTCCAAAACCCCCATTATCCACATGCCTCTGGGCACAGAGAGTCATGGAATGGTTTGGGTTGGAAGGGACCGTAAAGCTCATCTTTTTCCACCCTTGCCATGGACAGGGACATCTTCCACTATCCCAGGTTGCTCCAAGCCCTGTCCAGCCTGGCCTTGGACAGTTCTAGGGATCCAGGGTCAGCCACAGCTGCTCTGGGCAACCTGTGCCAGGGCCTGCCCACCCTCCCAGGGAACAATTTCTTCCATATCCAACCTAAATTTTCCCTCTTTCCATTTTGATGCAGCACTCCCTTCCTCAGAGACGACAGAGGGACTGACTGTGCCAGTCTCGGGGGGAACCTCCTGCACCTGAGCATCCTGCTGTGTGTGTACCAGGGGACTGGACACAGTGAGCCACAGGGAATGGCAGGGAGCCTTCCAAAAGCATCACAGATTGTTGCTAGCCTAGGTTCCCCCAGTTATCCCAGTAGACAAGTAAAAACAAAAGCTGACAAGACTTCAAGGACTGTATCCCATGACAGCAGCAGCTCAGCTGGGCACAGCTGCCTGAGCTCAGCCAAGCATGCTCTGAGTCATTCCAGAGATCACCCTGTGATCATCTCAGAACCCTGGGAAAAAAATCCTTGTGAGGTCTGGCTGCTGAGCCAACATCCCCAGACAGCGTGCACAAACACACACTTTGGCAATCCTGTTTGCTGAACCTTGCCTTCACACCTTGGCCCGTGCTGGCAGGGCTGGGTTGGGTCCATCTGTGCTGCAGCTCTGCCCCACAGCACATAACCTAAAGGGATCAGAGAAAAGCAGTTTCCAGAAGCAGCTCTCAGAAGCAGGATTTTGACAGCAGACAAGGGGTGAGGGCAGTGTCCCCTGCCCAGCTCCCACAGGATGCTCCTCTCTGACATTCCTGAGGAGTCCCTCATGGTTTCAGACGCAACCCCCACAGCATTAACCTCTGGGGTTTTTTCACAGCTCATGCACCCCTCAGTGAAACGGGCAAAGGAGATAAAAACAGAAAGAGAAGTTTCCAGTTTTTAATTTTTTTCCCCAAAATTTTGCCCATTCATTCTGGGCGTAGGGCCAGAAAGCAATAAAAATCTGTTCTGTTTAGAAACAGCTTAGAAACATATAAATAACAGCAGTTTGGGGTGACAAGAGCTGCAAATACAGCGAGTTGCAAGTTCTTGAGTTTATTAATATCTGAAGGGCATAACGAGAGCTTTATAATGTCTAATTGAATTAAACACTCCAATTTCGGGATGTAAAACTTGCCATCTTGAGCCATAATTATATACCTTCCTGGCACTGTTGTTGTTTCTCTGCAAGTGAAAAAAATATGAGGAAGTGGTGTTTTAATTAATGTAATAGATGAATTTGTGCCCATTGCTCAATGATTTGTAGGTCTGGAGAGGGCAACTGTGACTGGGGCTGCTTGGGTAGGGTGTGCAGGAAGAGAAGGGGTTTCCTGGCACCCCTGTTTCCTATCTCCTTTGGCCAGCAGGAAAACGGCCTTCAGGACTCAGGCCTGACTAGCTATGGTCACCTCTCTTGTACTAATTGAAGCAAGATCTAAGTTTTAGCTAGGCCAGGGACAAAGGTCTGCATTAGTGGGTTGTGAATGTTTCCAGCCCTTGGAAGCCTTCACTGGAGTGCACAGAGGGAGGGCAGTCCCAGGAGAGGGGAAAACACATGAATATTAGTGAGGAGGACAGGGGAGCTAATGCCACCAGGGCTGAGGGACTCAGCCATCTGTTCCCAAAGAAAGCTGCCACCACCATAACCAGGCACAGCTGGGCTGGCATGTGGCACTGGGAACCAGAGCAATATCTCATGGCAGTGAGGAATAGGAAGAGCTGTGAATCTGCTGGGCAGTCTGTGTGGAAGGCCAAATCTCTGCCAGTGCCAATAATATCAGAAGACAGCAGACCCATTGCAAAAAAAACCTTCTCTCCTCCACCCAGGTTTTTAATTTCAATCCAGGTTCTTTGGAAATAAACACACATCAAAGGCAAAAACCAGGAGTGCTGGCTGTGGCTCTGGTGCTAGCCCATGCTGGGTTTGTTTCCCTCCACACTGGTCCGTGGCACAGTGAGATGGAGGATGTGGAGTTGCTGTGTCAGACTGGCCATCCCACACATCTGCACTGTGGTCCAGGGCAGGGCAGGGAACCTTGGGAACCATGCACAAAGAGCCCACTGGAAATGCTGCCACTGTCTTCCACTGTGTTTAGAGGAACACTCAGTATCAGAGAACTGGGGTTAGAATTCGAAAACCAGTCCTCTTTACTGGTGCTGCTGTGATCCTGGCAGTGATCCCTCTCCATCAGGATACAGGAGAGCTGGCTCCTTGTTTCCCAAGGTACAGCAGCTGCTTTGCAGCATAATGCCAGTCCTCAGGGTTAAAACCAAAAAGATTTCAGTTTAATTCCAGTGTCTGGTTTCTGATTATGTTTCTGCTGACTCCTTTTAGATCACCATCCTGGTAACACCTCCCTTTCCAAGGCAGATCCATTCTTCACACCTATAACACCCTCACTGAATTCTCTGAGAAAATACTAACATTGGGAACATGTCAGGAATTCTACAGTGCCATTGGCCCCAGCCTGGCTACACTGTCAGAGCAGGAGCAGAATGAGGATGATTGTCAGCTCTCGGTCAGGGCTGCTGTAGTCACCTTGTGTCTGGGAGACAAACCCAGCCACCCCATTCCCAGCTGAGCAGACATTTTGTTCAGGTAACAAATAGCTTGTTTTCTTCTGGCTGCCTGAGGTCTCCGGTGGTGCCATGCAGAAACCCAGCTCAGGGCAGGATGGGCTCTAGGAAAGAAGGGTCAGTATTTGTCACTTTGCCTCAAACCTTCCCCAGCCCTGACTGAATCTGTGGAGCTGCAAAAGAAGATAGAAAATTAAACTACCTATGAATTACATCAGCCATAAAACAGAATAAAATATCAATTAGAGTCACTTACATGATGAGTGGGTAACTGGTGACTGGCATCAACCACAAACAATCAGGGGAAGGATGCTGCTGGTAACAGATGGTGGGCACTTATATTTCCCCCTGTTTTCAGGCTGGATGTCTAAAAACTCAGTCAGCAATACCCCGGGGTACAAATAATAACCCAGGGTACAAATCCCATGATATAAATCATAGAATAATAGAATCACAGACTGGTTTGGTTTGGGAGGGACCTTAAAGTTTATCCAGTTCCACCTCCCTGTGATGGGTAGGGACACTGTCTTCTAGACCAGGTTGTTCCAAGTCCTGCCCAGCCTGGCCTTGGAGACTTCCAGTCATGGGGCAGCCACAGCTTCAAATACCCCAGGGTACAAACCCCAGGCTGCCAAAACTTGCTGTCTGTGCCCCAAGGGCTGGCTCTGCCTCTGCCAGTGGCCCAGATTCAGAGCTTCCTATCCGTTCTGGAATTCCCACTGCGGTTCGTGTGCTCTCTGAAGGACACGCTGGGTGTCCGCTGGGCTTGAAAGCCCTGGGTTATCACAATGTCCCCTCGCCCATGCCCCTGTTCCTCTTGACACAGCTTGGCACAGAACTCCCATGGCTCCAGGGACAGTTTGAGGAGTTTGTTCTTCTGCTCTGCCAAATCCTTTGTGACCCGCAGCAGGGGCAAAGCATTGTGAACCAGAGCAGGGACAAATCCAGCTGAGAAATAACCCAAAGATAAAGAAAGGCAAGACAGAAGGGTTATTTTTCAGCCATCTGATTTCTCAGCTTGGTTCAATCTGTACTGGCTGGGTCCAAGGACAGGGAGGAGATGACGATTGTGAGCAGGGCTTGTTCTGGACTGGCCCCGTTCTACCCCTTCCTGCACTGTTCACAGCCTGGAGCCAGGAGCTGCCCATAGGCTGGAGCTGAGCCAAACTCTAGCACAGGTCATGAGCTAAGGGTCACCTCTATCCCTGTCCATAGGGAAAGGCAGCTGTGAAGGATCTCAGTTACCTGGGCAGTTCATGGGTTACAGATGCCCAGTCCTGGTCATCTGTAAACCTCCTTCCACCACATCTCCTGGCAGTCATTCCTGGATGAGATCTGCAAGCAGGTGTGCTGTGTGCTTCTGAGGAGAGACATTTGTGGCATTGACAGGTACTGAATGGCCTCTCACAAGACATGCTTGCTCCTTGCTCCTGAACAAAAGTGATGGGATATGCAGATAGGGCAACAATTTACCCACTGAGGTCCCCAGCTGTGATGCTCAGTGGGAGAAGAGGTTTACTGAGGTCTCATGGCATGATTTAATGCACAAGAGGCCAGTGCAGGGCTTCCTCTCCACTCTGTCCCATCCTCTTTTTCCTTCACCTGACATTGAAGTGGCTCATTGATCACTGATGGATACTGCTGGGGCATGTTAGCAGCTGAGCCTGGCAGCACGGGCTGTGCTCCACAACATTCCCACCCTTCCGACCAGCATCCCCAGCATTTCCACTCCAGCAGTTTCCCAGACTTTTGATTTTTTCAATGCTGATGGCTCTGATGTCAGTGACTGGCTTTGAGAGAGCAGCAGCAGAGGGAGACCATTTGTGCTGCTGTGGCACAAAGAGCACAGCACAGCCCCAGGGCAGCTGTCTGCACCCTGAGTTCCTCTGCTGCCCATGTCACTGCCTGGTACCAATGGCACCAGCAGCACCAGTGTCTGTTTTCTGGCTGCCTTCCCTGATAGCACAGTGGACTGAGCCACCTGTCTCTAATCTCTGAATAAAAGGTCTTAAAGACCTTTGTAAGAGAACATGATGCTACTGGGGGCCAGAGATGCACTTTTCACATGTCAGCCCCTTCCCAGACCTGGCAGAACCTTTCTCCCTGCACTAAGGTCATGTGGGCTGCTTGTTCCTTCCTCCCAGGCAAGTTTTCTGGGAGCAGGGAGCAGTTTTGCCCACATACAGCTCCTGTGTCCCAGAGGACAGGTTTCTAGGGAGTCTTGCTGTCCCTTAGCAAGGGTTTGTGCTCCTCCAGCCAAGGGGGCCCCATGGAGCTTCCGTGAGGAGACAGAACCGGGAGGTGAGCCTGAGCACAGAGCAGGTGGTGGGAAAATGCAGACCTGGAAGCAGTGATGCAGATGGTCAGCTGAGCTCCAGCACAGCAATCCTGCCACGTGCCTCTGTGCTTTCACAGACTGACGTGAGTACTTCTGACAAGCCCACCCTCCTGTCACTGGCTTTTAAGCCTCACCCAACCTCTCAGCATTTGCCATGCACAAGAAAGGCACAGGCATCCTGGCTCCAGAGCAAAGGCAGGAGCAGCTGGATTCCCTTGCACAGAGTGGAGCTGCAGCCACACCACTGGCCAGTCCTGCTCCCCTCTCGCTCCCCACCACACTGTACACCTGCCATGTTTCTATTGATGTTTGAAACCCCAGCAGCCTGAAATCCCCCCTGAAAATGCCTCTTTCCTTCCAGCTCACTGACAGAGCACTGGGACAGCACTGAGTCAAGGAGAGGGTCCCCTTGCAATATATCCCCTCAGTGTGATCCCCTCTGGCTCATAAGCAACCTCTACCAGCTGGTAAAGGTCTCATGGATTTGGTCTTTGGTACCCCAGTGGCGCTGGGCTGGAAGCTTGGCTCTGGGCACATGGAAGGGAGCCTCTGGACCCTGTGGGAGCCCTGCTCTCCTGCACCCCAACAGGGGGGACAGATTCCATGGTGAGCTCTTTGAGTTCCTCAGGGCCACTGGTTCTGTGCTGCAGGTGGGCTCTTTGCAGCACCAGTGCAGGTAGTTCTGCACCCCCCACTTTCAAGGGATTGGTAATGAGCACATGTCCTCCTCTTCCCTAATCATCCAGAGGTCGAAGCACATGTGTTTATCCTCTTTATGCCACACTTGAGCACCAGAGGTGCTGTTGCTGCAAGTTCACAAGATGCTGGAGGCATTCCATGGACACCCTCATTTCCAAGGCAGGTGTGTAGAGGACAGCACTGCTCCAGACACGGCCCCAATGCCATTGTGCCATTAATCCCTGTCACACTTTCCTGAGCACATCCCGAGTCACTGGTCTGGCCCAAGGGCCCTGCTGTCCTGAGCACACAGGGAATCTGGTCTCCTGTGGGTGCACTGCCCTTCACTACCACCTCTCACTGATGGGAACGTGCAGCAAACCAGGGCACCAGAAGAGCTGGGCTAGAAAATTAGCTGCACTGATTTATTTATTAACCTACATCTGCAAAAGCAGGAAGAATGCTGCAAAAGCTGAGAAAATCCTGCCCTTCCTCCCTGCTTCCCTGGGGGAAAGATCAAACACAGAAGCAAAGCCCTGCCCTTGGTTCAGGCCAGAGGTTTCCCCCTGAGCATCGTCGTTGATTCCATTCAATCTCCTGCCTGTCCCCTCCCTATGCCCTGCTGCTGCAGCGTTGGTGTGCAGCTGTATTCCCAAACAGACTGCAGAGGATTTGGGTTAAAGCTGGCTGGGCAAAGCAGAAAGGCAAGTTCTACTTCCAGTGCATCCTGGCACTGGGTCCTTCAAGGTCACACAGGCATGTACCTGGGGGAAGGTGGCCCCAGATCCTTCAGCAGTGGAGTTTTGCAGTGTTCCAGGCTTTTTGATGGTCAGGGCTGATGCAACTGCACAGGGCTTATGGATGCAGCTGCCAGCAGCTGGGCTCTTGCCCTTGCCCTATCCCTGAGCTTGCTAGCCCTTTCTAAACCCTTTGGAGCTCACCCTGTGAGTTGCTGCTGCCAGCCCCAAACCAGGTGCTCACTCTGTGGCAAATGCCTTTTCCTCTTTGTGTCCATCCCTCAGCAATGTCATTTTGCATATAAGCCTTGAAAGAGGAAATACAGTCCCGTAACTCTCAGAGCAACTGTTATTTGAAGAACTGAAAGGATGCAATTTATTTCCTTCTCAAAGATTGTTGTTCTGCAGAAATGATGTGTATGTGACAGGACATCACGAGGAACAAGGTCTCCAGAGAAGAAATGTGGGGGAACAGTGGGTTCAGAAATATTAAATTATTTTTCGGAACAGAAGATTACTGCTACAATCTGTACAGTGCAGGGAAGCAAATTGTTTAAAAGAATCCAAGAACTGCATTCAGCATCAATACTGCCTGCTGTGTCTTGGCAAAAGCAGCAGGGAAAAGGAGACCTAATCCAAGAGTCCCTTTGACAATGATCCATCAGATGCCTTCCCCAGCAGGACTGGGAGGGACAGGGACTGGAGGATGGCACGAGTGGTCATGGTGGGGTTGGTGGGACCCTCTGCCACTGCAGCAGCCACCAGTGAGCCCTGAGTTCCACTGCAAGCCTCACATCACTCTGTTGGTTGGGAGTGGATGTGGCCACAGCAGAAGCCAAAGGGTGAATACACTGCCCAGAAGGACCCGTGTGAGGAGCTAATGCAGCACACGTGTGCCCTCCTCTGTATGCTCAGGAGGGAGCATACAGCCAGCCCGAGGGAACATCAAACAGTCGTGGAAAGCAAATGCTTTTGATGTTCTAAGCTTATCCCTTTCAAACAGGGGCTGGAGAGGGAACAGCAGGACAGTGTTGGAGTGTCGCCAGACAAGCCCCCCCTCCCATTCTCTAGGAACAGCTGGGAGCCCTTTCCAGAGCCAGCTTCTCCCTGCACATCCCCATCTGTTGGAAACTGGGGAGACGCTGGCTCCCCACCACATTCATACCAAAGCTTGGGCTGGGTGAAACATTTGTTTCTTCTTTGAGAGTACAAATTTCATGTATTTTGATGTGAAATGCTGTTTTAAACCAAAATAATCATTTCAGAGAATTTGAGGCAGTATATTTCATTCCTCTTGAGCTGTTCTCATGAAAGCTTAGGAGAAGTAGCACCACCCATGGTACAGACCTGGCTGGAACAGAGCCACCTCACTGGGATGCGCAAGTGCTGGGCGGTCTTAGAGAAGGCAGGAGATGGTGACAGATGTGGTTCCACCATGGCCCTTCTGCCCCAGGAGCCACCAACAGCCACCAACAGTGTTCTTTATGAGAAAATTAAGAAGAGTAACAGCCTTGCCCCCATATCATTATAGCTTTTTCTAATGCCAGAAAAAACCCCCAAAACATAGCTATTTCACGTTGTAATTGCAAGTAATAAAAAGCTCTGTGCTGACAGATATACAACACCCAAGTACCTGCCTCTGTCAGCCTGGCCCCAGCAGCACTAACCACCACAGCAATCCCACAGGAACTGGATATAAGGCTTTCCCTGACATACCTTGCTCTGCATCTGTTTCACTGCAGCCCCATCCAACGTGCCCTTGGACACTTCCAGGAATGGAGCAGCCACAGCTGCTCTGGGCATGCTGTGCCAGGGCCTCCACATCCTCACAGGGAAGAATTCCTTCCTGTGAGAGGATTATTCTTATCTGGCAGCAATGCCTTGAGCTGGGGTTTTGGGGTACCTGGCTTGTAGAGCAGCTACTGGCTGTTGGTGACCTGGGGCATCTCTGGAGCTCTTTGAGAGATCCTGTCCTTGAGGAGTACTGGGAAATAAATTCTCACACACAAGAAAAGTTCTCAATGTGTCCTTGCTTCTCCCTGCCAAAAGGAATAGGCCTGCTCTGCACAGTGCAGATGTGTGTGCCAGCAGGTCTCACCAACGCAGGGACCCATCACCCCTGGTGCCAACACTACCCTGGGTGCCAGCACCACTCCTGGTGCCATGTTGCCAGCCCCAGGCTGTCCCCTGCAGTCTCACAGCTCCTTCCATTTGGTGTCCCTGTGTGCCAGAGTGTACAGACAAGCGGGTTCCCTGGGAGCTGGTGCTGCTGGTTCCAGCTTTTCCTCCCACTCCAGACCTCTTCTGCTCTCCCGCCTACACCCACCTCTCTGCTGACTCCCATTCACCTCTGCATATCATGCATATTCATGGCAGATGGAGATAATTAAATATTAATGTACACAGTCATTGAACTTGCAATTAATCTGGAAATTGCTGCTCTTCTTCCATCTCCCCCACCCCACAAGGAGCCAAGGGAGGCTCTGGCTGCCAGCGAGTGCTGGGCTTCCCAGCTGCTGAGGGCTAAAGCCCAGAAGACAGGAACCAGCGCATCTCACCCCCTTACTGACCCACTTTTCCCAATCCATGCTGTTGTGCAGGAAGGAAGGTGAGAAAACCATTAGCTACTCTTTTTGCTGCAGGGAGCCCATGGGTGCCTGCTGGAAGCACAGAAACAGGGCAGCAAAATTCCCAGTACTGTAGTTGCAGGAACTTTGCTTCCAAGCATGGCTGGTCTTAGGGTAAAGCTGTCCCCAGCTACCACCAGTCCCTGTGGAGGTACAAGACTGAGGGCTCTCACCAACAGAAGGGACATTACCAGGGTTTTACGGATGTCGCAGTTCCTCCACAAGCCCCAGCCCAGGCTCTCAGTATCCCAGCAGCTAGCTCCTGCTCCAGGGTGCTGAGGGGATGGAGCCCCTGGAGCTCCTGCACAGAGCCCACTCCTCACTCTTGGGGCTCCCAAATTGCTGCCAGCTCAAAGCTGCTCCTGCAGCATTTCACCACATCTCCCCCTGCTCCTGCAGACTCTCTCTGTTCACCACGTGCTTATGGTGTGTCAGAAGCTTCTGCTTCAAACCACAGCCAGCCTGACAGCCCACCCTGGAAAAGAGCTTGAAACAGCCAGAGACTGACAGACACAGAACAGAGATGGGATGGGGTGCTGAGGAAGGGGGGAAAGTGAGCACAGGGCTGCGGAGGTCCCCAGAACACTTGGTCAGCCTGCTTTGCCAGCATCCTGAGACCAGAGAGCCCAGCCTAACTGGTGCTGCAGCCATATCACCCCTTGCACCCCACACAGCATCCTCCATGGTCATGCACAGCATCATCTCCAGACATGCACAGCATCATCCCTGGCCACACACAGCATCATCCTTGTACTTATCCCTGGGCCCATAGGGCCCCACAGCCCTCACAGTCCTCACCAGCACACTAGGATGTCATCATCCCCAGGGTCCCAAACCTTCCTTTTCACCCCAGACCTTTGTCAGAACAACACAAGTGACCCTCTGATGACTGTGACCCTTTGAAGAGTTTCTGCTGCTCTTTTATTAGTAGTAGCCAACAAAAAATGCAGGTCATGTTGCCTGACTGGTCTGGCCAGGAGACACTGATGTGCTGGCTGTGCTGGGTCTCCCAGACAGCGAGAAACTGTTAAAACCATCAGAAGTGTTTGTTAAAATTTTCTCTAGTAAATCCCTCTCTGTGTTTTGGAGGCAAGAATTGAGCCCCTCAGGGCCATCACAGGTGACCTAGAGCATGCTGTGGATAAATGGTAGATGCTTTGAAAACACTGGCAAAGCAATCCTGCGCATCTACTCACCTAAAAATCTTTTCCAGCAGCATTCACACCCTTCCCATGCCTTTTGTACTGTCAGTGATATTCTCATCTACTGCTCTTCACTATACAAATGGGTTTTGAAAATCATCTCCTTAAAACCTTGTTTAAAGCAGGAGAAAACATCTGGCAGTCCACACATTGTTTGTGGACTGAAGATTGGAGGTAGTTCAGCTGAAAGGGAGTAAGGTGTTGAAAGGGCTTTTGGGGAAACCCAGGCACAACTCAGAGCCCCCCAGCTCCCTGCAGTGATGACAGCTCTACCGCCCCGGGACACTGCCAGATCTCTCTCCAGTTTCTCCCAGCCACTGCCCGCTCCTGAGCTGGTTCTCACTCTTGGCAGTGCCCATCTGCCTTGCTGCAGAAGTGATGAGTGCTGGTGGTTTTTCAAGGTAATAAAGTTGTTTTCTTCCTGTCACTCAAAATCACCCAGGGAGCAGGTTTTATGTCAGCACATATGCAGGAGACCTAGTTCTGTGGGAAGAGCAACTCCAAACACATCACAGCTTCCGGCAGCTCAGGGCAGTGCTCTCCTGCTGCACTCTGTGTTTTAGCTCTAATTATCTCATCGCTGTTTGCTGCTGCTGCATAAAGACACTCATGGCAAACCCAGCACCTAGAATGGCAGAACTGGTTTGCAGCTCCCCAGGTCAGCCACGCTCTGCAGCAAGACACTCTTGTCCCTCTGCCCAGCAGCACATCCTTGTCCCTGGCACTGGCCATGGTGTGTCACAGCACACATCACTTGCCTATGTGTAGATATGGGTGTGGATGTGGGTGCAAACCCTTCCCTGATTCCCATGCTGGCAGGTGAATAAGACAAGACCTCTGTGTGAGCCTCGAGGTGCCCAGTTACACACAGGGCAGTGACAAGAGGGGGTTGCTCCCCACTTCCCTTCTGGAATGGGAATGGAGATGTACCCCAGGTCCCAAAGTGGGTGGTAGTTCCACGCTTCCCCTGCAAACTCTGTCAGAACTGGAGTGGCTCAGGGGAAGTCTGAGTGGGCTGCAGAAGGAAATCTGAGCAGCCAATTAACAGCATTTTGGCAATGACAAGCCCCCATCCTTTCCTCCCAGTGCTCTGAAGGCATCAGAAAACAACTGGGGTAGTGCTGGGACTTTGGGCTGTGAAGAAGAGAACCCAACCTGGTTTGCTGCAGGAGAAACAGGTAGTGGGGGACACAGCGTGTCCCCCAGTCCTCTCTGCAGGTCCTTCATGGAGCCCCAAACCTTCTACAGAGCTGAGAGGCGTTCTGTCACTCCACAGCCTTCAAGCAGCAATGGACGCAGGCACAGCAGGGCACAAGGATGCACCACCAGAATCCTGGTGAACCCCACAGTCCTGAGGCAGTGACATCCCTCCTTGGTACCCTCTGTAAACCAGATGAGGGCCTTGGGGCCACATTGGACAAGCCAATCTGGGGATGTGCTCCACAACAACTGTGCTATAGCCCCAGCTGTAAGCAGCTTCTTCTGGCATCCCAGAGTGTCTTGGTTTGAAAAGACAGGTGTCTGCCAAGGAAGGCAGGAGACTCCCTTGAAACAGAAAATGCAAACCCCCTCTCTCCAAATTATTACAATTTTTAAATTAAGGGGCTTTCAGACAAAGATACATGAGTAGGAATAACAGTTCTTTATTAGGGGGAAAAAAAGAAAAGAAAATATAAAAATAAAAATGCAGTAATACAAGACAACACTGACAGAGTCAGAACATGCCCTGACTCTGTCAGGGTGGTGGCACAGTCCCATCCCAGGGGGGCTCAGGGTGGTGGCACAGTCCCATCCCAGGGGGGCTCAGCCCTCCTGCAGTGCCAGCTGTGGTTCTGCTGGAGCAGGGATCCTGCACAAGGGGGGAGGTTTCCTCTGCAGCTCCAGGGCTGCTGGAGATGGGCCTGCTCTCCCTCTGGGAATGCAGGGCAGAAGAAAGCTGCTCCTCTGGGAATGCAGTGGGCAAAGGCTGCTGTAGTGTTCAAACCTCAGATTATATCCAGGTAGGAATGCTTGGCTCCTCCCGCTGGGCAGAGCTTCTCACAATGGGATGATGGAATTTGATCAGCCCTGCAGGGACACTCAGTGGCCATGGACAGCAGAGATCTCCTGCAGGGAGGATTGGCTGTGGGAGAGATAAAGAAAACTGCCCCACCTGGTTTTAACAGGTGGCCCATGTCTAAAACAGATGGCAATAGAATACACACCTGCAGACACATCTTGCATTTTCCAATCTAAGACACAGAGTCACACCCCACCATAATGGTCCTTCCTGCTGACATTGCTGAGTCCATTCTGCATGACTGCAAGCATGCTGTGGGCTGCTCGGCTGAGCTGCTGCAAAGACGTGAATGCAAATAAATCCACTCAGAGAGTGGAGGCTGAGAAGCAGGCGTTTCAGGGCTGGTGTTCCTTCCCCTTCATTGTTGTAACATAAACACCTGGCTTCAGCTGCAGCATCCACTGCTCTGAGCTGCTCCACATTCTCTCTTGCATTGTGCAGATGCTGCTAACACAGGTCAGAGGATCTTCCTCTGACCTGTGTTAGCAGGATTAATGCCTTGCACTATTTGTCATTGTTTGCTGGTGCCTAGTTCCAGTGTTTATGCAGGCTCTGTCATTGTTGGGCCACAAATTGGTGGACGTGAGGTAACTCCCTGGAAACCTTCTGTAAATACCAATGAGGCACTACAAGCAAATGGCACAGGAATCAGGGATGAGGCTGCTCCTGGGAGCTGGCAGGACCAGGCACAACCTTAGGACTGGGGGCTGGCAGAAGCTGTGGTCTCACCACAGGACCCCACCAGGAAGAGCCCACCATAGGCTACTGTACCTGCAGAGTGCTGCAGCCATAGTGATGCTACCATTGTGACATTAACATCCTGATGTGGTCCTTCAGCTCTCCCAATGCTGGAAAGAAATTTGCAAGCAGCATTTGCAGGGATTTACTGTCATGCATAAGTGCCAAGGCTCTTCACAAAGACTGTGGGTACACCATAGCCAATGAGGACAGCATGAGTCCCAGCTTGCTTGGACAGGAGGAGAGAGGGCTCATGGCCACAGTGAACAAAGACCTGGTCAGGATGGGGACTTGGGACATCCGCATGCCCCTCCTGAGACCTATGCTATCCAGAGAATCTCCTTTCCACCTTGAATCAGGCCATGCCCAGAGTCTGGGGTTTCAGAGGGGATATGATCATCAAGCCACCCTTGCCCAAATTGGTCTCAGCAGGAACCGGTGCAATGCAGAGTGGGGTATCACATCGGCTGATGCTTTGGCTACAAGCTCTGAAGCACAAATAGGTCCGTTTGTGGCCCTCCTTGACATCCTCACCAGCCGATGTGGGAGGAGCACACAACCCCCACTGAATGAGACTGCCAGACAGTGCAGTGTACAAAGTGCCCTCATCTTCCTCACCAGACCAGGCTGGCCTTGGCAAGTTGCTCTCAAAGCCAAATCAAATGTGGAATGGTAATGCTGCTCTGGTGGGTGTTTAGACATTTCCAGGCTTAGTGTGGTGTTGGGGGTTGGGTTTATTTTTTTTTTTTCCCTCTTTTTTTTTTCTCTTTTTTTTTTACTTATAGATTTTTTTTTTCTTATAAGTTGCTAAGAAGCTAACTACTGGGTACTTATGGATTCTTATGGGTCCTTTAAAAAGACAAAAGACTGTGTCTGAAGTTAGAAGAAGAATAGAGCATCTGACTATACCTTCTTTTTTTTCTCTGAAAGTTTCTCCCTGAGGGACAGAGATACCGGGAGGATGGGGGGGGACAGGTAAAAAGACTCGTGTGCCCTGGTGCTGTAAATTATCAAATCGGCAGCCAAATTTATAAAAAAATTTTATAAATTTATTAGATCGACAACCAAAAATAGAATATTATAAAATCGCCACAGCCAAGACAGTGTCAACCCCCGACTTTGACGCTGGGTGAACTTGGGTCGAACCGACGTAGTGTCAGCGTCTCCCCAGAGTGTCACCCCGACTGCTCCATGCAGCCAGCTTATATATAGTTTATTCTGCCTGGAGCAGAAATGATCTAAGATTTCTGTAAGTCCCTACATATGTGTCATCGTTTGAGCCTGGCTCAATACCAGTGCCCCCACGAGATCACCTCCTTCCCTGGCACCCACTGTGAGATGTGATCAGAGACAGAGCAGAGCAGGCTCCAACTTCAGGTTGAAAGGAAAAAAAACTTTATTAACCTAAAACTACAAAGGAAAACACTAAGGAAAACACACAAAACACATAGAACCCAAGATGAAAACCTTCCAAATTTCTTCCTCCTCCCCCCACCTAGATTTCCAATTCCATTACCACCAAATCCACCCTTTAGATAAT
Organism: Serinus canaria; assembly: GCF_022539315.1. Taxonomy (NCBI): domain Eukaryota; kingdom Metazoa; phylum Chordata; class Aves; order Passeriformes; family Fringillidae; genus Serinus; species Serinus canaria. Next base: position 19,146,171 of record NC_066318.1, read on the forward strand.
CAGTTCTCAATTCCTCGAGAAGAGAGAAGTCCCTCTTGCACCACAGACTTCCCCAGGAAACAGTCGAAACTTCTTGTGTTTCCATGTCACATGTGGCACCGCCCGGAGAACATTTTGCCATTGTGACCTCTTCCTTCCATGTCCAGTGCTCTCACCACTGCACATGGACCAGAGCTGCTTCTAGGGTTTTTCCCTTTAAGGATACTTTGTCCAGTTCCAAAAAGAGCACAGTCCCTCTCCTTTGGGACACCTGTCCCCCCCCAAATTTCACCCCCTGGGGCCAAGGGGTCTCTTGAACAGAGATCATCTTCCTCTTCCTCTTCTTTGAAGACGGAGGGCACCACCACCACCCTCCTCACCCATCCTCTCTGTTCACACACCTCCACATCACCGCACTCTCCTGGCTCTGAGCCATCGCCTCCCCCTAGAATGCAGTCTCTGTGTCACAGGAACACAAGGGGTTCTGCTGTGGCTATACAAGCAAAGTCCAGCCAAAGGCCACTCCATCATCTCCTCCCACCTAGGATTCTTCTCAACATCCTCTCAATCTCATCAACTTCAGGAGGAATCAGCATTTGCAAGGTTTCCATCCTCCCCAGAAGGGTTAAAAGTCCCAGGCTCTGCCGGTTTGCTTCATGAACTCCCACGCCTGGCTGCCCTGCTGGGCACCTCCCCTTCTCCTTCACGCCGGCCCACTATCAGAGGTGCTGGCTCTGGCTCTCTCCCTCTCTCTCCGGCGGGGGGGGAGAGGGGGGGAATGGAGGATGGCTGCCCGAAGCCATCCAATGTAATGTTCTCCTCCACCCTTGGGCCCAGGCCTGGCCTACCTCCCTCCGGCCACATGGCTCCCCTCCCCCACCCCTGCCCAGCTCGGCCGGGCAGGGAGGGTTGAGGGTCTGCTCAGTCCCAAGCGGGACTCCAAGAGGAAGTTCCCCTGGGAGATCACAGCTTTTAACCCCTGTGTTCTCAGAGGCGTATCCATGCCCTCAGTGGACAAACCAGGTGCCAATATTAAATCTGAACACCGATTGGCTTGACCACACCATCACAAAAAACTTCATTTCCTCTTAAACCATGACAATATGTATAACAGGAACTATACAGATTCAGTCCCGGACAAAAGTCGGTCCATAGGTTTGGATGGCTGTCTGGGCTCCTCAAAATGGTCTTCTTTTCAGATGTAGCCAGGACGTCTCCCCGGTTTTCCGATGTAATCACTCCCAGTTGTTGTTTGGTGAATGTTCTGGACATTCTTGGGAAATGGTCGCTGATCACCCAGGAAAGGCTCGTTCACTCGTTCATGGTCATGATTTTATCTGGGCGAGTCTGAGAAATCTTTTGGAAATGAAAAGCCCTGCTTCTGGCCATGGGGGTCAGATGCATGGTTGGATCTTTATAATTTTATACAACTTCCAAAGCATGAATTATCTACATCATATACTACACCCGGTAATCCCGAACCTCGTGTGCTCTAGGAATTCCGAACCTCGTGTGCCCCGGGAATCCCGAACCCTGTGTGCCCCGGGAATCCCAAACCTCGCTCTCCCTGCCCTGCTCGGAGACGGGCCCTGCTGCCCCGGCCCCGCTGTTTCTTCGGTCTTGCTCTAGTTTTCTCCACGCTGAACCCGCCACAGTCCCAGAGTTCCAGCTACCACTGTGGAACTTCTACAACACCTCGTCCACCATCCTGGGATTTTTTTGCTCATTCCTGCCGGCTGTGACAGTAACTGCACCAAAGGGGAAAGTGCCAGCAGCCAAGAAGGCTTTTACTGTGTCCCTGGTTCTGTTTGTTGTTAATGTCGTTGTTATTGTCATTTTGTTTGCCTTGTTATACATACTAAACATACATAGTAAAGAACTATTATCCCTATCCTCATATCTTTACCTAAGAGCCCCTTAATTTCAAAATTATAATAATTTGGAGAGGGGGGTTTTACATTCTCCATTCCAAGGGAAGTTCCTACCTTCCCTAGTAGACACTTGTCTTTCAAACTAACACACGTGGCTTAGAAATGAATATTTATTATCATTCTGTTCTTTCCCGGGTGCCATGGTAAATCGCAGGATAAATCACTACTACTTGGTGATAAAGGGTTCAGGAGCCAATCTTTAGCTTTGCCTGAGATTTATGCCCATTTGAAAACAAAGATCCTGACAAAAGGGAAAGATTTCCTGGCATGGATTTAACTCTGTTTAATTAGTGAGATGATGCATGTTTTCAATCACACTTTATAGCAGGCCCTTTACAGTCAGCCATAAAGCAGGAGACTGCAGGTCTGCCAGGCCCTCAAAAACAACCCATCTGTGTTCCCTGTGAAGCAGGCACCGGCACACGCAGCTCTGCAGGGATGGGGTTACCATGCCAAGGGGTCCAGCTGGACCCCAGTACCTGGACATATTCACCAGAGCCACCCATAACCCCTTCCCAGTGGGTCTGAAGCATGGGAGGGATAGACACCCCCTCCATCCTACCTTCTTCTCCCATGGCTCAGGTCTGGTGTCAGCTCTAGCAGGGAATTCTCTCCCTTCATCATTTAGCCCTGGGCTGCTCCTGGTGGGAGCTTTGCTCTTCAGGTCTTGCGAGCGGGCTCCCAGCCTCCCTGCAGCCAGCAGCAAGGGGCTCTGCCAAGGGCCACTGCTGGCCCCCTTGGTGGCCATTTGGCTCACAGGTGTAGGGAGCAGGTGGAGGCTGGCTGCCCCTCTATGTTTTTCCCAATGAGAACATAATCAGAGACACCCTGGGATTGGAGGGCTGGGCAGAGTTCTCTGAGAATCCCCAAGTGGAGCAGATGCTGCTGGAGAAGCTCCTCCAAGCTCCCATGGCCATGGGAGTCATTGCAATAGTGCTGGGCATCTTGGGGAGGTCAGCCGTGAGAAAGTAAATCCGCTCTGAAGTGGGGGAAAAGGTTCTTGCAAGGTTGACAAACAATGCGTGAGGCAATGTCATGCTGAGCTAGCCCCTGGAAACAGGGACACTGCTGTGGAGCAGAGCCTGTCCCTGGGATGTGGTGCTTGGATGTGAGTCCACCCCGTGGGAACAGCTGGGACAGAGGCCCAACTCAGCCCTATTTTCCTTCTGCTCAGCTGAGCTGGAGTGAGAGCCAGCCTGGCAAGGAGGCTAAGTAAGGTACCAGCCCTGCATAGGGCCACCAGCCCCTCACAGGACCACCAGCCTCTGACTGGGCTCCCAGCCACACTCACAGCTAGGGCTGTCTAGACTGTCCCAGGAGCCAGAGTCTGCCTTGCTCTCTGCACCTCCACTGGTACAGCCCAGGCATTAGCTCAGAAATTAAACAGAGTTGCCCAAGGCCCATAAAATTAATTAGCTCTCACTTTAAATTAAGCATCTCAAATGAGCGTTTCATGGCCATTTAATTAAAAGCCTGAAAGTTACACTGTAAGGATGGCTGGAGCAGTGCCCCAGGATGGGGTGGCGGTGCACTGCTGGGAGCTGGTGCCATGTCCTGGCTGTGCTGAGGCGTCAAACTGGCAGCATGAGCTGGTGTCTCTCTCCTGGCATCACCAGCTCCTTCCTCCTCAGCCTGTCCCTGAAGGACACGTGCCACCAGAGATGGACACAGCTGGGGCATGCAGCTCTGCGGGAGTGACACTGGAGTGGCACTCTGACAATAGTGAGGGACTGCTCTAAGGTTGAGGTGATTGGGAGTCTGCCCCCATGCTTCAGTGTGGCCCTTGACACTCTCCTTAGCACCAGAAGATGTGGGAGAGCCAAGAGGAGTCCTAGACTGGGAAGGCATACCCAGAGCGTGCACTAATATCACATGGGGCAAGGGGGACTAGGCTGACTCTGCTTAATGTGTCAGGTCCATCAGCATCACCTGAGGTCTCTTGTGTGGGATACACCTGATGCTGAATGTTCCTTGGTTGTGCACCAGCAATTAATAGACAAAACAATCTGTGCTGAACAAACCTTGACCAAGGGCAACCCTCACCCAGTAAGATGTCTGCTGTCACCTCAAGTCCATGTCCTTATGCTCTGCCAGTAAGTCACCTCCAGGTCAGCCTTAGCAGGACTTCACATGGACACAGGAGTGTCCCAGACAGCAGCCAGCCAAAGCTCATGGTGCCAGCACACTGCTGAAACTTGATGCTAATGGAAAAGGAAGCAGTAGAGAAGGAAAAGCAGGTTATTCCCACCCTGATGAGCCCTGAGGATGCTTGGCAGTGTATCCAAGCAAGAGCTATTTCTGTTGGTAGGGCTGAATTCTGTCCTTCTTCCTCACTCCTGTCTCTGGATCCTCAGGGAATTTAGAATGGGCTTATGAGAGCCCACAGGAACACAGTGCAAAAAAATCACCTTCATTTCGCAGCCAGGTGCCCTCCTCCTCAGGTACCCCTCTTCCCAGGAATGCTGCAAAGCACTCAAAGGGCTGCTAAAGGTCAGGGTGCCAAGGGATTTCCTTTGCTGGGAAATTGCAAGGGCTTAAAACCCTAGCTCTGAAATATGGGAGAAGAGACCTGGGAACAAGGTCCTTCCTGTGGATAACAGCAGCACTGAGTTCAGACACAGCTCTGGGACAGTCATAGCCCCAGTACCAGTCTGGGTCTGGGAATTCCATCCTCCCGTGGAGATAACCATCCACCTGTGAGCCACCCCATTCCCCACTGTCCCTGGAGTGCCCTGGAGTGCCCTGGAGTACTCCCAATAGCCTCCCAAGGGCAGCACACTGCCAATGGATCTACAGCCCAGCTCAGCTGAGGTTTGTCCTTTATTTGGTGTCAGGTTGTGATCTGAGGTCCCTCATTCTTTAAAGTGAGGCCTTGCAAGGTGTCTAGCACAAGCCAGGCTGCAGTAGACAAGCAGGGCTATTTCTCCCCCAGGGAGCAAACAGGGAGCTGGCAGGATGTCCTTCCAGGGAGAAGGACTGGGACTAAAGCTGTCCTTCTAGGGACCAGGGCTGTCTTTCCCTGCTCATGCTGACCACCACCAGCTCACACATCTCCCAGAACAGTGCTCAAGGAAAGCAGTTCTTTGGGGTAAGGAAAGTCATTTGTGCCCCCCCACCTTGAGGGGCACTACCTTGGCTAGGCACCCTTGTGCTACTCAGGCCAGCCTGGCAGCACAGCAGCAGGGAGGCTGTTACACAGCATGCCAGATGGAAAGGGCTGAGCATGAGGCTTAGCACGCACTGTTGAAACCAAAACCACCCCGCCAAGGCCTCCCAGGACCTCAGCTTCTAAGGGGCTCCCCTCTGTCTCCTGGGCTTTGGCTCCTCAGATGAAACCCCACACTGGTGATGAGCTGGGCGCTGGGGAGAGAGGCTCCTTTGAAGTCATCCTGGGGAATCCATCAGGACACAACCAACCTAAGGCTTTCCTGTGTTAAAGAAACTAGATGCTTAAGATCCCACTTTTAACATTTCTCCCATGAGACCACTGGTGCTTGAGCCATGCTGTTTCTTGACATTCTGGTTTTTGAAGAGCAGCTTGAATTTGAATAAGGAGGCTTTGACAGGAAAGCATCCTGCCTTGTCTTCTCTCTTTGTGCTGAAACTATTCCTGTCCCTGAGGAAACCCAGCCTGGATGTTGGAGAGTGAGAGGGGCTGTGCTCAAGAAGACAAGTCCAATCACTTAGGGTGCAGGTGCTCCCCTCATTGTGCACACACCACATCACCGAGGGATCCCAGAGCTCTTACTCATAAAGGCCACACAAATAAGATGGGCCCAAAGGGCATTGTTACATGTCCGTGTCTCACCATTATGTAATGACTAATTTACCTTAATTACATTAAACTTGTAACAAACGTTTACCTCATTGCAAAGTTATTTATGCTGTTTATTCTTTTGCTCTGCCCCAGCCTTCTGATGAGAAATTCCCAGCGGGTTGAATAGTAGCCCGTCACAGCACAGCCTGTGCTACCCAGTTTACTTCACCCTGGAATTTTTAATCCCCATACTGCTAACAATGTGCCAATCCCATCAGTGCTCCAGTTACCTCATCAGCCCTTTGGGGGTGTTTGTGAATCCCACACAGCTGCAGCCAGGTTGGACTCTGCCAGCTCTTCTACCCACCACCTTCCTGCAGCCACTCATGTACCTGGTTCCCACGCCAGCTGTTAGAAGAGACATTCTCCCTAAGACATTCTCACTCAGACTCACATTCCATTCATGAGCCCATTAATTCCTGTCTAAGGCTTTGGGACATTGCCTGAGAATAAGAGCTACAGCAGCTCACAGAGTCCAAGCAGAACCAGAAATCCAAATGGGAACAAGGAGCCCTTTGCAAAGGTCCAGTGGCTCACAGAGCTCCTGCCTCACTGGTTTCCTCTCCACCATCTCCCTGGGACTGGCTTCCTGTTTTCAAAAGCATGGGAACAAGGGATTCTGCTGCCAGCAGGACCAACCTTGTCATGCTGGCCTAGATCCTTCTTGTCATTGCTGTCCTCAGCTGCAGCTGCCCTGAGTGTTTTCCCAACCCTTCTTAGTTGTGAGAGCACCTCATCACCCCAGAACCATCTCTGGGACATTGCAAGGGATGCAAAGAACCTCCATTCTTTCATCCAAAGAGCCCACTGCAGCTGAGCCAGCAGTATATTTCATTTGCTGGAAGCATTTCCAGAAGAACTCCATGTTCTCCTGGGTTCCTGCAGCCAACAGCCTGGGACCTCATTTTCTCTGCCAAGTCCAGAAGTGCCAGAGAGGTGTGAAACACCTGGATCAGACTGGGGTGTCGTGCTCATGCCTGTGCAAAGGCCATCTGTAGAATCAGAAGCCGTTTGCTACAGAATCAACTGGAAGACTTTAATTCCTTAGGGCTGTTCTCCCCCATGGTGTTTGCACAAGCGGCCACCAGAGGGATGGCAGCCGGAGCGCTTTCATTACGTCTACAATAATTGGGATCAGAGGCTCAGGAAGCTTTGTGGGCCAAATAGCACCATGGCAGTGTTGGGTTAATTGCAGGCCTCAGTCACATCAGATGTCTTTGCCAACAAAAATTATGATTCCATCCCTTCCACTGTAGGACCTTGTGAAATAAATAAGGGCAAGGAGACCAGCTCCTTTTGGATGCTTTTGTTGAGCCATCAGCTCTGGGTGGAGTGCCAAGGGGTCATACACACTACCACTGCTTCCTTTGATGAAAGGAAGAAGGAAATGGACAGTTTAGCTTTACAGCAGAACTAGGACATCTGTCCTCACACACATGCCTAGAAAAACAATATTAGCCTGTAGCTTAGGCATCTCATCCAAGCTGGGTGCTATTTAAGTTATGGTGACAGGATGGAATCTGGCTTTGGTCAATGGTGGGTGATTTCATGCGATTCCACTGGGTTAAAGTCAGTTTATATGCTGGTTTGTTGTTTTTGAAAGGGTTCGTATAGTACCAACAGCCTCTCATTAAAATTCAGCCCAGGTGCAAGTCCTTCTGGGAGCAGGGGAAGTGGTTCCAGACAGAAAGGGATACAGCTCCGGGGTAAGACCGAAAGGGGTACAAATACAGAGGATGACAGAAAGGGATACAAATACAGGGTAAGACTGAAAGGGGTAACTTAAAGGTTTAACATTTAACAACAATTTAAATAGCACAACTTGTTACAGTTTCAGATTAACACTAACAACTCTAACAGTATTAACTTGTGAACTTGTTCATAACACTTTGTACCCCTCGCCTTTGGGCAGGTGGCTGCTGTGCCCCTGCCCCTAGGGAAGTGTCCAGACCTGCCGGGCTGTGCAGCAGGACCTGTCCCGTGCCCACCTGATCTGGCCTCGGGGCCGCCCCTTGCCTCTGCTCAGCAGTCATCCATCACCTTCAGATCCCACCAGGCTCCACAAAGGACACCCTGGCACCAGGACACTCCCGATGGGCCTGCCCGCCCCCTCTCTGGTCCCCCTGACTCCCCAAGCCCCCGCTCCTGCTGCCGCTGGCCCCGGTGGCAGCGCTGGGGCTCTGCTGCCATCCAGCGGCTGCTGCCCGGCGATGGGAACGGAAACGACTCACACAGCACGGGCAACCCACGCGTGTTTCCGTGTCCCTGTGTGCTGCTGCTCACACACGCGTGTCGGTGTCTGCACACCGGCGTGTTTGCTCCTGCCGTGCGTGTGCCGGCTGTGCTGCGAGCAGGGACGGGGACCTGCCCTGTGCCTGCCACACCTGCTGGCCATTATAGGTCCCAGCTGATCTCACCACCTGCAGCTGGGGACAGGTGAGCTGCAGAGACTCGTACAGAGCAGGATATCCTCTCCCTGAAGGATCTGGGTGGGGGACAGCACAGGTCAGCTATGTGGGTGTCACTGGAGCACAGCTGGTTCCACAACAGCTCTGCAGCTGGATGCAGGGTTGGGATGCTCCCTCCAGAAGAGAGCTCAGTGTGTGCATCATGTTCTAGCTCCTGCCACCTACCCATCTTCCAAGGTGTGCATTGGTGCCAAGAAGATGGCAGCCAGTTCCTGGTCCCAGAATGACTGTAGGCATCTCCAAGGTGGGAGACTGCCCCAGCACTGATGGGACAGGCAGCCCCACTCATCCCCTCCCCAAAAGCAGCACAAGGACATCATTAATTAGCACAGCTCCTTCTCTGTGTAACCTTGAAGGACTGTCCATCCTTGCTGCTGCCGGGAACCCCCAACTGCCCCGGTGCAGCCAGGCCCCATTCTGCCATGGCACTGCCCCATGCCAGCCAGCTCAGCATGTAAGGATTTGGGGGTGACAGGTTCACTTTTCTGTGGTAGTCTGTTATTTTACAGTTTGGTTTTTTGTAATATTCATTGTTATAAGTTGTAATGGTTCGTTCCTTGTACCTCATTTGGCTTCCCTGATGGTTTAATCCTGAGTTGTTTACCCCAAGATTTTCCCACCAAGTGTATGTCAATCCCCCTGTCAGTCTCCTTGTGCCTCCCTTGTTCCCTTGTCTTACCCTTGTCTGTCAAAGATAGCACACCTTTTTACTCTGGAATGTTCCCTGTCCTTCATCCTTTCCTCGAAGTAAGATTGCATTGCAACGTTTGCTCCTTCCCCCTGTTGGCTTCTATTGGATAGCCCTTACCCTGCACCCCTGCCCTAATCACTTCCTATTGGTAAAAGCTTATGTCCTCCCCTTATTCCCTCCCTTCCTTAAAAGCAGTCCTTTTGCCCTCCATTATTGTCACTTGTTCCTGACTCCCCAGGGGAAATAAACTTCATTGGAACTGAAACATGTGATCACTCCCTCTTCCTTTGACTTGGTTCTTCGTACTGTGCTGCTGCTGTGCCACCCATGCCACAGCCAACAGCTGCAGGGAGCTGCGAGCCCCTTGTAGGCACTGCCACCCGGAGAGTCCCCGCACAGATCCGGGGATGTCCCCAGCTGCAGGGAGCTGCGAGCCCCTTGTAGGCACCACCACCCAGAGAGTCCCTGCACAGATCCGGGGATGTCCCCAGCTGCAGGGAGCTGCGAGCCCCTTGTAGGCACCACCACCCAGAGAGTCCCTGCACAGATCCGGGGATGTCCCCAGCTGCAGGGAGCTGCGAGCCCCTTGTAGGCACCACCACCCAGAGAGTCCCTGCACAGATCCGGGGATGTACCCAGCTGCAGGGAGCTGCGAGCCCCTTGTAGGCACCACCACCCAGAGAGTCCCTGCACAGATCCGGGGATGTCCCCAGCTGCAGGGAGCTGCGAGCCCCTTGTAGGCACCACCACCCAGAGAGTCCCTGCACAGATCCGGGGATGTCCCCAGCTGCAGGGAGCTGCGAGCCCCTTGTAGGGACCACCACCCAGAGAGTCCCTGCACAGATCCGGGGATGTCCCCAGCTGCAGGGAGCTGCGAGCCCCTTGTAGGCACCACCACTCAGAGAGTCCCTGCACAGATCCGGGGATGTCCCCAGCTGCAGGGAGCTGCGAGCCCCTTGTAGGCACCACCACCCAGAGAGTCCCTGCACAGATCCGGGGATGTCCCCAGCTGCAGGGAGCTGTGTGCCCCTTGTAGGCACCACCACCCAGAGAGTCCCTGCACAGATCCGGGGATGTCCCCAGCTGCAGGGAGCTGTGTGCCCCTTGTAGGCACCACCACCCAGAGAGTCCCCGCACAGATCCGGGGATGACCCTCCTGAGACTTCGTAGGTCTCGGGGAGTGAGCGGCAGGAGAACATCTCCCTGTAACTGTAGCAAGGCAGTGTCACTTTTCCCTGTTCCTTTTTCCCTGGCCAGGCTGTGAGCAGGACTGTCCCCACAGACCCCCCCGTCACCTAGACACATTCAGGCAGGCAGCTGGAGCCACAGGTCTATGTTCGATTCCTGCATCCAGAACAGGCTTACCTCGTGTCCACAGCTTGGCCAGCCTCCATCTTTATCCTTTACCATGGAAACCTTGGCAAGGGCAAGACTTTGTCCACTTGTTTGGGCATCCACTGGATAAGCATTGAGCACAACTAAATTGTTAAATTGCCATAAAGCAACTTTATTCATATTAATAAAGCCCACATTTCTGCAGTCACTCGAGTGAGTGTTTCAGGCAGGATTTACTGTGTGGCAGATCCTGGTACTGCTACAGCTGGGCAGCCCATCACCGGTGTTAATTAAAGGCAGAATTGGAAATTGTAACCATGGTTTTTCTGCTTCTGTTTTGTGAGAAGTTATAATCTCTCCTGTAAATTAACACTTATAATGTCTCCCATAAATTAACAAGTGTAGGGAAGAAATGATCCCAAAACTGCAGGGGCTTTCCAGAGAAATGAATTGCTTTGCAGGGATGATTATTTTTTAATATCCCAAATTAGGTGTTTTTGGAAGCCCAGCTGCTGTGTCACACCTCCTCCAGCAGCAACTTTTGACACTGACGCTCTTCCACCTTCACAGGAGAAACTGAAGGGTGGAGGCACTCATTGACCCCAGGAAAGAGGTGGGGGGGATTCTTTTACACTGAGCCTTGAGCAAACACCAATCCCTGCCTGGTGCCAGCATGCTGTGAGCACAGGGCAGATGGAGGCTGAAGGAGAAGCTCCTGTATCTTCGAGGGTGGCCACAGGTGAGGGCCAAATTAGGCACTGCTCCTTGAGACACTGTCACAGATCTCCAGGGCAAGAAGGTCTCCAAGGCTGCCTACCTGCTGCATGCCCACCATGGGAATTTGAGGACACGTATAGGAGGTTGAGCAAAAGAAATGGGCTGAGTGAAGGGTCTGAGCAGGATGGCATCCCCAAAATCCCTTCAGACAAGGCTCAGAGTCTGAGGGCCTGCTTGGTACCCAGCCAGGAGGAGCCTGGACAGTCCAATATGCTCTTGGGTCACTCCAAACGAACATACCTGCAGCCCATTCTGCTCCCATCATGTGGCCATTCAGTCCCCAGAGATGAGCCTGGAGGGGATGTATCTGTTGCATCTCCAGCTACATTCCAGGCAGCCCTGCCAGAGGAGTGGGACATCAGCACTAGGTCTGTGGTGGCACCAGTAATGGGTTTACCCGCAGGACCAGCAGGTGCCAGGCAACAGCACTTCAGGCTAAATCCACTGCTGCTGCTCTGAGCTGGCAGGGTGGGCGTGTTGGCAAGCTCTGAAGTAGCACTCACACACCCTGCTCCCCCTTCCACCAAAAGGGCTGGAAAGAGGGACTCACAGCCAAAAGCACTTCTCTATTCAAAATATTCAAAACTGGAGTTTATTGCTGTGGGCAGGCAGCTAACAAGTCTCAGGGGAGAGATGTAATGTCTCATTGAATATTCTTTCAAATGACACCAAAAATAAGATATCCCTGGTACTTGCCATGACTGCCAACACCAGCTGGAGCACAGAGAAGCCCCACAGAGGTGAGGATGAGGAAGGGAAGCACACACACACACATACACACACACACTCGTGCCTGGGAGGCTGTGTGCTCTTGAGTCTACTGCAGGAAGGAGGGATGGCTCCCACCACCTCATGTATCCTCTGCAACAACTCAGCTGCATCCCATCTGCACCTGACCTGGGATGATCCTAGTAGGGTCCAGCATCCCATGTTCCACATCCTGCCGTCCCACCTCCTCCCCAAGCTTCCACCATGCCCCAGGTCCTCTGTTCCAGTGGTGCAAGAGCCAACAGCTCTGGGACCCGCCGGATTCATTTCACCTGGGCCAAGCAGGAACAGGGTTATTCCTAACACCAGCAAGGGGAGCAACCTCCCTGGACACCTGGGAACATGTTGAGAATCACAGGCTAGGAATGAAGGCAGGAAAGTAGGTAAGTGCAAAGCTCCATGCATAGGAGATGGGGGCATTACCTGTGGGTAGCACGGCAGGTGGCTCATCACCCACAGCCACTGTCAGAGCAGTGGCACCCAGGAAAGGTTTTTCACTGCAGTATGACATGTTTAATTGCCGCCACAGACTTTATCCCCCTGGCATAGCAATTCTTCCCCACCAGAGGGAAGCACAGGCTATTTTACCCAAAAAAAATTTTTTTAATTCTGAAAATGCTCAAACGACCAGTTTGGCTCCATCCCTACTGAACCTCTACCCCAAACCTCACCTGTCCTTTGCAGGGAGTGCCCCCAGTCTCAAATCATGGGCAGAGATTGCTCATCTCCAAACCCCAATTTCCAAACAGGTGAAGAGGCACAGAGCTGAGCCCTGCCTGCCCAGCCCATGCTCTGTCAGACTGGCCAGCAGCATCCACACCCCTGAGTCCCATAATGATTTCAGTACTCCCCCAGTGCATCCCTGCAGCCCCTATGACCCTTTGCTGTGCTCCTCACAGAGCTTGAAGATGGTTTCTCAATGCCAATTAGTGCTTGCCATGTGGATGAACAGGAAGTTTTACCTCTTTGTTGCCAGACAACCCCAGGCTTTCATCAATCCCATGGAAATGCCAGCTTGGTTTTAATCTCTCCTCAATGAGCTGAAAAGCCTTGCATTGGAATAACTCACTACCCTCTGTCTTAGTAGGAAATGCCCCTTGACAGTTACATAGTGCCCAGGGCCACTCTAGGGGCTGTGTGAGTCCCCATGCCAGAAGGAGAGCAAGGAGCCCCACATGCCACAGGTTGCCTTGGCCCAGGCTGTCAGGACATCCTACATGATTTACTGGAGTGTCACACAGAGAGAAAACATCCCAGCCTGGTTCTGCATGACTCACCATCACTGCCTGGGAAGAAGGCTCTGCACTGTTTGCCCTTGGTAGGAGCATGGCGTCCCTGCAGAATCCTCTCTTCAGAGCCTGGGCACAGGGGCAAATGCAGCTCATATGGGTCCCAGAGGAGAAGCAGCAGCTCTGCATTCCTAGGGAATAGGCCAGGTGGGGCCCCCAATATTAGAATGGCAACAGCTGGAGGCATCCCCAGCCCTCTCCTCTGCCAGCTGCAGATCTCTGACTCCACCACACATGAAGCTCAGGAAGCTGTGTTGGTCCTTGTGGCCCCATGTACAGGGGAAAGAGCTGCTCTGGTGCTCAGGGAAGCTGCCCCACACTGCTCTGCACCACCTCTGGGGTGGCTCATCTCCCTTAATGGAGATTCCAGGTGACTGAGCCTGCTGTGTCCCTGTCCTTCTGCAGGCAGGAAGGCAGAGCTGCTGGCACCAGCCCTGGGGGCGGCCCTGATCTCCCAGGGGTGCTGCAGAGCTGGGCACAGGGTGTCTGTGGAACAGTGAAAAGCAGGACAAAAGAAAGGCAGGCAGCTCCCCATGCCCCCCTGCTGGGCACTGGGCAGCAATACCTCCATGTCCCATCACAGCATCTTGGCTCCTGTTAAGGTCGGGGGGGTGGAGGAGACAGGACCCCTCCTCACAGCCACACATGACCCCCAAGGCTGCCCACCCATCTCCCCCATGGCTGGTGATTTACGTCAGGCAGCAGATGGATCCTGTGCCCAGCAGGCTGGCATGGGGGTGGCACTGGCGGTGCCTGCAAATACCATGGCTGCTGACGGCGCTGGTTATTCTTAGCACCTGTGGAGGCGCGGGGGGGGGGGGAGGGGGTCGCCTGGAAGGGGGCCTGGCACTGGTGGGCTCCCCTGGAGAAGATGGCCCAGTGGCATGAGCCAGCTTTCACCACCGCACCAATGGGGAAGGAACAGGGAAGGCAGGACAAGCAGATTGCACCCAGAGCCCTGCCTGGCTCTGAGCCAGCTGCAGCAGGGTCTTTGAGGAGAGGAGGCGCTCTGGATACCACCTGAGAACAGGACAGGGTGCTGCATTTTCTCTCCCAGATTCCACAGGGAGGGCCTTCCCAAAGTGAGCACTGGGAAGAGGGGCTGTGGCTGGGGGTCCTGGACAGGCACCAGAGAGACAGATGGCACATGGCTGGGGACATGGCTGGCTCAGATCTGGCCAAACTCGGGCCCCCACAGTCCCACACATTCCCCCTGTTCTCTCCTTCCCAGTCCACTACCCCCTCTGGTCCAGGGGGCTGCAGGAGAAGTCAAGGCAGAACTAGAGTCCCTGCACTGAGCTGGGAACAGAACACCCTGCATTTCAGCCAGGGATAGGGAATCCCTTTCAGAGCCAAGGGATTAACATGGAGCCCCTTTGAGTGCAATATGCTTCTGGGCCAAAGCTGTCCTGCCCCAGAGCCAGCTGAGTCCTCCCTTCCTACCCTGTGCCAGTTGTGGCTTAGGGCTTCAATGACATGTCTGAGTGTGGAGCACCATGGGAGCCCTTGAGGGAAGTGGGTGTGCAGAAACTAGCACTGTCCTAGTCCCATGAACAGCAGGACCCAAAAAGGCCAGAGCTAAACATAGGAAACCTACTTTCCAGCTGTTGCCACCAGCTGATCACCGTGAACCAGGATGTTGCTCCTGGATCTGGGGCTTTAGAGAGCTCATCGAGGCTTGCACGTGAGAAGGTGGTAGCCCATGATGCATGCCAGTTGCTGATGAGGAGCAAGGAGCTGATGGCTGAGTAGCAACCCCAAGGCCTGTGTGGCAGCTCTGGTGCAGCTGGAATGGATGTGGGCAAGAAGGCACAGCCAGAGGGCACAAGGAGCCTGGAGGAATCAACGACCTGCACCTGGAGCAACCTCCAGCACCCAGGGCCCGGGGCAGAGCCACTAGGGGAGCTGGGGCCGAGGAAGGGGTGCCAACCCTGAGCTCGTCCTTCCCCCTGTGCCCACGGAATGGCAGCAGCCTCCCGCGGGCACCCACCCACGGAGCGCGGCGTGGAGCTCAGCGTCGCCCGGGATGCAGCCGAAGTGCAGCTCACGGGAGCCGTTCTGAAACCAAAAGGATGGAAGAAATCTCAGCGCCCTCCTGTTTCCGTGGGTCCTCGCAACAATGGGGTCACCAGGGATCCCCCTCACTAGCCCCTGCCACAGGGCAGATGGGTAAGACTCAATTCCCTTCCTTCCCTCATCGCCCACAAGAAGGGATCAGGAAGCACCTCAAAAACAGCCCTCAGCATCCACCAGTGCATAGAAGAGAGGACACTCCTGGAGCTGCTTGTGGGTCGTCCGCCCTTTAGGAATTCACCTGTTTTCAGCATCATCCCAGTTTTCCCCGCCCACACTTGGACCCCAGGCTGGTGCCACCTACACTGGGAGCTGGATCCTGCCGGTCACCAGGTACGATGGGGCCTGGCATGGGAAACCCTACCCAAGTTTACCGTGGCCACTCTCCCAGCTATGGATCTGTGGTGGATCTGGGAGTCTCATGACTCCCCAGGTTACTAATAGCCTGGAAACTGCTCCATCCTCATGGCATGTATCTTCTTTCTTCATGCTAAGCAGAGAACAGGAAAGTTTGTTGGAAGCTCACTGATCTTCTTCAGTGGCAGCAGCTACTCCATTAACAATGCCAGTGGGCACTGCACTGCCACTGGGACCTCTGCTGTTCAAGTGCTCCAGTGGCTTTGCCCGGCCAGATTTTGACCTGGTTTACCTCTTATCAATCCTGTGCCCTTCAGATATGCTGCAATCCTTTCACTGCTTCCTGCAGCTCCTTCCGCCAGCCCTTTTGCAATCCCGCTGTACAGACTCACCTGCCGTCCCTACATCCTGCCTACCCATGGTGGGCTTCCCCAGCCTGCCTGCTCCTCCCCTCGGCAGCTCTGAGTCCTTGGACCCTTGCCCAGCCCTTCCCCACCAGCTCCCAGTTGCTCATCTCTCTGAAGGGTGAGGGCTACCCGGGCTGCTCCCCAGGGCTCACTGACCACCAGCCCAGCCTCACAGCCTCCCTCTCACTCAGTCTCTGCATGTGCTTCAAAGCCAGCACCTTGTGACCTTCCTGAATCTCATTCCGAGGGTCCTGGGCCAGTGGTCCCCATCTCCCTGAGGTGCTGTCCTATGCCCCAGCCCCACCAGGACAGCACCATGTGCCCCAATCCCTCTTCACTAGCCCCCCAGTGCAGTTCAGCGGTGGCAGAAATGTTCACCTTGATATGCAACAGTGCTAGGAAGTCACTTCTCCTCCTCTTAGAAATCCCTTTTTCCCTCGCATATCCCCGACCCCCAGGCATCTGCCGAGACTCTCAACGTGCCCAACATCCATAGACCCCAGGCTTCGTGCATTCCACCCATGCGTGGCTTGGCTTCGGGCAAGGCAGCTCCCAGACGTTCCCAGCAGTGAAGCCAGGTCCTTCCTGGCTTTTTCCACCCGTCCTGGGACCTTTCATCCCCGTTTTCCTATTTCCTGCCTCGTCTCCGGAGCCACGCGGGCTGCCCGCGCCAATGCTTCAGGGAGTGATGCCACGGGCAGCGCCAGCCTCCTCAGCGGCCACGCCACCCCCGGAAAGCACAGAGCGGGGCGAGGGTCCCCACCGGGAAAGGGCCATCGTGGCCCTTCTTCACCCCACGTCACCTCATGTTACAATTCGCCAGCTTCTCCCGGACCCAAGCGTGGGTTCCCCGCCGCCCGTTCCCCCGCCCCGAGCGTGCCGGGGAACGGCAGCCCGGGGCGGGCGGAGAGTGGCGGGGCCGGGGCGGGGCGGGGCGGAGCGGCGAGGGGCGGGGCGGCGAGGAGAGGCGAGAAGCGGAGCAGAGGCAGGATGCGCGGGGCCGGGCCGGGGCGGGCGGAACGGGGCCGGGGTGGAGCGGGGCGGGGCCGGGGCTGGGCGGGGCCGGGGCGGGCGGAGGCCGCTCGCGGCGCTCGACACCGGGCACGTCCTGCAGCCGCTTGCCCTCCACGGCCCCTGGAGCGGCCCCGGCGCCGCCGCCGTGGCCAGGCACGGGGCCCCCCGGGATGTCCTCGTCGCCCACGGAGGAGTGCCGGTCGCCCGTGGGGCTGGACTGCTGCAGCTGCTGCCTGGATCTGGCCAACCGGAGCGGGCTGGAGGAGGGGGCCGGGGGCGAGAACAACAACCCGGGCAGCCCCACCGTGAGCAGCTTCCGGCAGCTGCGGGAGCAGCTGGTCCAACAGAACCTCAACACCGACAAGCTGAGCTCCATCATGCGCCAGGACTCGCTGGAACCCGTCGTGCGGGACCCCTGCTACCTCTTCAACCAGGGTATCTGCAACAGGAATATCGACCAGACCCTGCTCTCCATCCTCCTCCTCTTCCACAGGTGGGCGTCACCGCCAGGAGCCTGTGAGCTGCCGGGGGCCGGGCGCCCCGGGGTAGCGGGCTCAGAGCTGGCAGCGGTGTGAGGCTGGCAAGAGAAGGGGACTTGTGTGACCCCGGGGCTGGGGGTTGTCAGCGGCGGTGGAATCTGGGTGGGGAGAGGCCGCGTCTGGCACGGAGTCCGTACGTGGTGCCAGCCCATCCCTGGGTGCGGGTCCCTGCTCTGCCGTGCCCGCCGTGCCTGTCTTGTGGTGCCGTGTGTCTGCCGGGCATTGACAACAGCCCCCAGCTGTGTGTCTTGGCCGCTGGAGTCTGTGCTCATCTCTCTGGCTACCTCTGTCCACACAGACAGTGCCCACAGGGGCATGGATAGTGTCCAGCGATAGACAGGCATTGGCCCCATCCTGCGTGGAGAGCGCAGCAGGTTCCTTGGGAAGCAGCTGTGCTGCCTCGAAAGCCATCTTGAGCGTCACTGAGAGCCTGGGTAGGGAGTCTGAGAGTCCCAGTGCCAGCTCCTGTCCTGGCCCTCCCCGGAGTGGACACAGGCTTGGCCCGGAATGGTACTTCCCGTGCCTGGAAAGTGGCTGTGCCCTGCCCGAGTTGGTTTCGAGGTTCCTCTGGGCAGGCTCCCCTGTGTTCCCCAGCTGAACGTGCTGGGGGCTGCTCCCATCCATTCCCTGGCAGACTGAGGAGGAAGGACTGCGGGGTCTGCTCTGCTCCCTCCTCTAGCAGTGAGAACAGAGGAGACTGAACAGGAGGTCCCAGGAGCTACCACTCTGCAGGCTCCCCAGCCCTGATGAGGTGAACCCCAGAGGGGAGGAGTGAATAGAGCTGTCTCAGGTCCTGCACTAGCGCTGTGTGGGGCTGGCTCTGGTGACAGTCTGTGGGGGAGCAGCCTGTACGGGGGCTAGCAGGTCTGGCTCTCCCTGGTTCAGCCTGAGAGAGCCGAGCTGCGCCAGTAGTGCCGCAGGTGCCCGAGACTTCCAGTGTCTTCGGCAGGTGGGACACATCCACTACCCTGAGGAGAGGAGGAGGAGACCTTTGGCGCATCAGTGCCTTAGGTGCAGATGTCTGCCTGCCTGGCTGGCACGGCGGGCAGCGGCTCTGGGGCTTGCTGCTCCGCCATGGGTGGGTGCTGCGCGCGGGGAGCGGCACCCAGGCGTTCAGAGACACCTCGCCATCCCCTTCCCACCACACGCACCGTGGGCGTGCTCCCGGGCTGTGCGCGGAGCGGCAGCGAGTGGGCTCACACGTGGCTGGCTGCTTCACGCGTGTGAGCCACCCCAGCGCACTCCCGCCTCCTCGCCCAGTAGCGTCTGACGCCGAGAGGCTGCTGCCTCGAGCCGGCCTTACTTTTCCTGCACTTACATAACGCCGAGCTGCCGCTCAGGTGGGAAGGGAGGAGCTGGGACACCTGCCAAGGCGCTGGTGCCTGGCCCGTACAGGGAGCAGTGAACCTACCCAGCTGAGAAGGAACAGGAGCGAGAGGTTCCCCTCCTCCCCGGGAGGCTGCAGCAAGTTGGCACCGTGGGTGAAGGGGGAAGCAAGACGTTGTCCCCAGCACGGGCTGCCAGGGCTGGGGTCAGAGCCAAGCACCTGGGCGGCTTGCTGGGGCAGTCAGTGACAGTGCCTGTGGGCCAGAGGCACTGATATGGGCACAGCGGGCTGCTTTCGGACTGATCGCTGCTGGAGCAGGACCTGTGGTGCTCCTGGTGAGGTAGGGAATGAGCAGAGATGCCAAGGGACAAGGATTTCTCTCTGTTGGTGTGCCTTAGCATTCCTTGCTGCCTGTCTTCCATGCCCTGTTATGTGATGTGTCCCAAGAAGCTCCATGCATTGTCTTTGTCACAGGCTGTGACAAACTATGGTATGGTGCAAAGCTATGTCCCTCTATCATGCCCAGTGTCCAGGCACCTCAGTCTGGAGGCTGCCTGGGTGATCCCCTGCCACCCCTAGGTGGCACAGCATGGGGGAGCTGGGTGCATGGCCCCAGGCACTGGAGCTAGGTGTGCCCACACCTGTGTTTGCAGTTGTTTTGCTCTAGCCTGAACTTTCTCCTTCTGGGGAATGAGCCAACACATCCAAGAGGACATAGCATACACAGCAGAGGATTGTGGGTGCCAGAGGAACACCTTGATAACACACCTGATAAGGGCACCCTGCTGCTGGTACCAGGGAACCCCAACTGTTTGGTGCCCATTGTTTTGGCTGATGTGCTCCTACAGCAACAAAGGAGGAGGAGAAAGATGTATGGATACACATCCTCGTATGCAGCTGACATCCAGGACAGCATGGCATGCCCAAGATCCTAAACCCAGAGTTGAGTCTGGCTCTGGGCCTGGCTGGAGACAAACTCAGTCAGGGTCAGATCAGTGCTGGGCTTCTCAGACAACACACGTTTCAGCATGTCTAACCTGTCTCTGGGGCTTTCTCTGGCTGGGTGGTCCCTGCCAGGCTCTCCATACCCTTTGCTCACAGCAGGGATGTTATTAGGGATGCACAAGGAAAGCATGCTCTGGACCAATTGCCTCCAGGGCTCATGCTCCTGCAGGAAGCCCTGCTGTTTCAGAAGTGCACAGGATCCTGTGCAGAAAGGGCTTCTCCCCACCGTGTCCTCACATAGGGCATCACAAGCTGCTTTCCAGGGAAGTCTCAGCAGTGCCAAGGGACCACGCTCACATGGAAGCACCAGGTGTAAGGAGGACGGCTTCCACCACCTTGGCTGGGCACACCTTCTCCCTGCAGGTGCCAGTGAAGTGGGCAGAAAGCTGTCCCTCTGTAATGCCTCTTTGCCATCCTGCTGTAATGCCAACATTATCCCAGACCCAAACACAAGCCAAACTGAGTGTAGGCCAGGGAGAGCAGGCCCTTGACCACATGGCACCTTTTCCTGGGCCAGGTGGCTGAGGGGAGCCAGGGGTGTGGGAGGAGGTCGGCACTGCAGGGGAAGCAGCCCCTGGGTGTGTGCAGCGGGACCTGCCTGGCTCTGGGTGGGAAGAGGAGGTACATACCAGCCCACTTGCCCACATCAGCCAGGTGTGCCAGCATTTCTTCCTGGCCACTCCTGGGCAACACCTGGCAGCCTGGCCAGCCTGTGCCCATCCTGCTCCAGGCTGTGAGGGGACACCTCTGCATAGCCAGATCATCTGTAGGCACTGCCAGACCTGCTGCTCCATCCAACAGGCTGGGCAGTGACCCATCCTTTGGAGCTGAGGGCCACTTTCTCCCAGGCCTAGGCAAGCCATGGGAGTCACAGGGAGGCAGGGAAGCTCTGTGTGAGGGTCTGGGGGAAGCATCAATTTGGGCAAAGCAAGGGCAGCACTGCCTTTCCTGCTGTAAGGACAGGCCAACAAGCAAGAGCTGCCAGGGCAGCAGTACCAGAGTGGTGTTTGTGTCACAGCACCACTTGTTCCTGTCTGTCGGGTGTCATTTTGCAGCAGCAATGCAGGAGGAGAGGAGCCAGGGCATAAAGGGCACCCCGAGGTGGCAGGGCCAGGGCAAGCATTTCAGCTGGTTGAGTGGGCAGAAGCAACAAGGACACATTGATGGGGAGAGGGGCCATGAGTGAGCATGAGAGAGGTGTGGGTGTAGGACCGAGCTGTCCTACTTGCCTTCTTCTGGCCCTGGGACAGCTCTGCCATGGAGGGGGCCAGGAGAGTCCCCCTGCCCTCCAGAACTATGCACCAGGGCTTTCTTTGCTTTGCTCCCACAAGACAGAGCTGCACATAGCCTGACCTGTGGCCTGTGGTGTTGTTTGCAAGCCCTGCACACCACCGAGGTGCTGGGGAGATGTTGTTTCAGTGGCAGGGAGTAGCTTGTACTGCTGGGAGGTGCTGACCTTGGCATACCCAAATCCTCCCAGCCTTGGGAAGATGTCTGGCAGGCAGCTCGCTCAGCTTGCTGTGGTCTCCATCATGGGCATCTCAATACCTTGGGACCTCCACCCCATGACCCAGCAGATCAGACTCACAGGGGCTCTGCCACAGCACGCTGGGTTGGCATGGCACGGCAGGGCTGGCAGCAGCATGTGCCACACCATGCACCATGCCTGTCCCTGCCTGTTCCTGCAGGACCCAGCTCCCTCCAGAAGGATATTCTCAACACTCTCTGGAGCACAGGAGAGCCATGCTCAGGCCCTCCAGCCCCTTGGGAGGGAATCATTTGCCCCTGACCACAAGGCAATGGCCAAGGAGGCTGGCACAGCTGAGCCGGTCTGGTGATGCCAACGTCAGCTTCCCAGCAGCCTGCCATGTTGGTTCTGTGGGGATTCTCCAGCACTACCCATCTGCTAGGGCAGGCATTTGGCTCTGCACAGGCAGAAGGAGGTGTCCCAAGGTCAGGCAGAGATGACAGCAGGGCCCTATGGGGAAAAGGCTGGACAGGATTTTTTCCAGCTTTGAACTGTAAAGATGAGGAAGAGGTTGGAGCTGAAGGAGGCTGCAGGGCTCTGCCCTGATCCCAGCATCATGCCCCCTCTCTCCAACATCACATTATTCTTTCCTGGTAAGACACGGCCTGATCCTGGACAGTCTCTGCTGGGACCTGACACCACCTCCTTGGCCACTACCCATTACAAAGAGGGTTAAAGCTGACTCTGTAGTTTGGGGGAGCACCATGACCTGCATGGGACCAAAGGGCTTGGAAAGGCTTGGGATATATGTTGTCAGAGCCTGGCAGCTGTGTGTGTGCCCAGGGAACGTGATCATGGGTCCATGTGCTTTATGTGAACTGCCAAGGCCAGTGAGTCTCGAGCCACCTCCTGCCCTTGGGAAGGACTGAGGCCCTGTTGGTAGAGGGCAGAGAATCACAGAACTCATTAGTTGGGAAAGACTTCTAAGGTCATCATCTCCAACTTTACCCCAGGGTGTGTGTTGGGGGAAGAGGGCTGGCGAGGCGAGAGAGGCTACAACCCATCCTGATGCTTTGCAAATGAGCTCTGAGTTATATTTATCCAGGTGCTGAACACGGCTGGCTTTGGGACAGGAGATTATCCTCTGTCTGTGTGCTGAGTTTTATATATATATTTGAGAGGGCTTTTGCTGCAGAACAACTCTAGTGGCAGAGAAGAAACTCTGGGTCCTTCAGACTCCAGGATCAGGGTGGGATCCAGTCCTTGCCACCCCTACCTGCAATTCCCTGGGGATGGCAGCCCTGTCCAGATTGACAGATGGTGGTAGATGCCATGGGGCAGGACAAGACATTTCCATGTCCTTTACTGAGACCATCACAGTGATATGCCTGTGAAAAGGAGCAGGACTGCTCCAGGTGGTTTGGAGGCAGGGGGTGGTCTCAGGTTGTTCCCAAGGGTTGGCACAAGTGAGGTGATAGCTGGCTGCTGAGGTCAGGCACACAGAGAGCCTGGGCAGCACCACAGGTATACATCCTGCCAGGAACCGATTGTTTTTCACATTGTTATTGTTCTGAAATGTCAGTGGCGGCAGGGTTTCAGTGAAGGTCCCTGATTTGAAATGCCCGGGATTCCATGCAAAGGCCAGGCAGGGTATTAATAACCGTCTCTGCTGAAGCTGTGCGGCCCTATGTGTCCTTGCCTGACCTCCTGTGGGTGCTGGCTCCTGTGCCAGCCAAGCACAGCTCCTCTGCCCCCAGCTCCTGGGGGGTTAGCTCTGCTGGGCTTTGCACCCCCACTGGGGTCCAGCTGTCCCTTGGGTATTGTGGGGCTGCTGGGGGTCTTGCTGGGGCTCCCCTCAAGCACTGGGCCATGCAGGAGAGCACCAGGCTCCATCACCAGTGGAAGGGGCCAGTGAAGGGCTTGAGGAGTTCCATAAACAGGGCTTATTCTGGGCTGGAAGAGCAGATTTGGGTAGCATGGGGTGCACTGCACAGCTCTTGCAGCTCCCCTGCCTCCGTCCTCATTACATAACGAGCTGCCTTCCAGTTAGTGAGCGGGCACTCCTGCACGCCACAGGGCAGCAGCTGCCAGTGCCTAGCAGGGCTCTGGAGTGCCCACTCCTGCCTGAAAAGGGGCCTGGGATTGTTTTTGGAGGATGCCAGAGGCCCTGCTTTGGGGTTCCTCTCTCGGGCTGAGGATCCCTGCAAAGCTGAAGGAGGGGCTGGGGGAGGCAGAGCCCAGGCTGGCAGCCCCCTGCCTACCTGCTGTGGGGTGTGAGGGCACCATGCAGCCCTCGTGCTGTGCGAGGTCCTTTCAGTGTGCAACCACCTATGCTCTATCTCCACTCTCCTGAAAGTGGACCAGAAAAGAGCACCCAGGATCTGGGGGCGATCCAATTGGGGCTGTCCAGGATAACCCAGTATGCTGAGAAGCAAGGACAGTTCTGGAGTTCAGAGCCGTGGCTGGCAGGGCACAGGTAAGCAGGGGGCAATAACACCGAGTTCAATGACAGCACTCCAGCCCAGCCCGTGGGTGTGAAACACTTTGCTCTGCAGACAGATTTGTGGATGAAAGCTCTGCCAAGGGTTCAGCCTGCAGTCCTCTGTGGCTACTGGTCCATGGGAGCCAGTAGCATGGTGGGGGTTAGCTGCACTCCCTAACAGCTAGGCATGGTGCTCAGAGAAAGCTGCGGGGTTTTCACTGGCACTCTCACCTCAGCATTTGGCAGCTGTGGGACCCTTTGGGGGGAGCAGCGAGGTGCAAGTGTGCCCCACAGTCCCTTGCAGGGAACCTGATGGGGTGTCTGCACTGGATTGGCAGCAGCAGCCTGGGGCTAGTGTTGACAAGATAGGATGTTTGGCCACATGGTGCAGGGCTGGTAACAACCCAATGAGCCTTTTCCTCTGCCTCTCCTGTACCAGCATGCCTGGGGAAGCTGTGATTCTGGGGGCTTCCAACATGGTGAGAAGGGAACTGGGTCCTCTCTGGCTTCCAACATGGCTGAAACGGGTCCTCTCTTACCTCCCCTCTTCACCCTACTGCGGGGAGGCAACTCCTGCTGGGGGCACAGGAGGAAGAAGAGGGTCTGGTGACAAAGTTAAAGAAAAATTGCAGCTCTCAGCAGGCTGGCTTGAGGGTGTGCACTAGCATGCTAGAAAAAAAACAGAACTGGGAGTACAGCCAAGTACCTTTATCAGAGGAAGCAGTCAGCCCCACAGCTGGACACAGGAGCCTACCAGGGCTCCCTCCACCACCCCACACTGCCTCCAGCCTGACAGGTTGGAGGAGTCTCCACACCACAATCCCTGCCCATGCCTGCTGCCTAGTGAGGTGGGTCACCTGTGTCTCCTGCCCATGGCCACAGAGCTCACTCTGTCTCCATTGGGCATGAAGAGAAGGAGGACATGTTCCCTGTCAGCCTTCCCAAGGGTAGGTTCCCCTCTGGCCTTCCCTCACTGAAACTTTCCCTGGGCTTCCCCAGCATGGTTACCTGCTGTTCTGGAGCAGCACATGCCCTGAGTTGGGGGATTTATGACCCCTCCAAGGCTCTGATGGGCATGACCTGGGTCCCCATGTCACAGGGTTCCTGCTTGTATGGGGCTCCTGCATGTCTCACACAGCTCCTAGGAGGCACCAGCTGAGCTGGAGGGTAGTCCCAGGCCTGAGCAGCTCAGCCAGGGAATCTCCAGGAGGAGGAAATCAAGATCTGGACAACTGGTGTGCTCTGGCAGTGCTAGGCCCACAGCCTTTGTGACTGGCACAAATGCCCCACGCCAGTGCCACAGGGCAGGCAGCTGCTGTTCAGGATCCTGGGATTCCATGGCAGATGACTCAGCTGCCTGTTTGCCTGTGGGCAGCCCCGAGCACTACCTCTCCTTTCCCAGAACCAGGATAGAACTGGACAAGACCTGGAGCTCCTCAGCCCTGTCCCACACCCAGCCCTTCCTGCCATAAGCAACCACAGGCCCCAGCCATCAGCAGTGTCCCCAGCCACACTTCCCTCTGTTCCTGCAGGGCATGGCTAGGATGCCCTGGTGCTGGCATTCCCAGTCCCTTGGCTGGTACCACCACAGTTGCAGGATTTTGGGCCGTGACAGGCAGAGTTTTCTTAGCTGTGTTTGTAAGCAGTAGCTTTTCCTCTCCCACTCTACTCTGACCCTTGGAGCGGGAGATCTGGCTCTGCAGAGCAGCCTGGGCAGCCTTGGCTCTGCGCCTTTCCCAGTTTGCTCTCCAGTGTCTCTGAGGCCAGGCTATAAACATTTCCCACGCCTCAGACCTTCTGAAGGGCCTTCCTCCCATTGAGCTGAGTCCTTGGGAGAGAGCAAGCCAGGAAAACTGCCACGGAGCCATGAGCACAGCTTGGAGCAGGGGGAAAGCCACGTCTGGGGAGCCAGGGCTGCTCCCGAAGCCCCAACCACCCCTCCAGCTCAATCGGCCACTACCAGGACAGGAGCATCCTTTGGTGTGTGGCACTGCAGTGCCTGGAGCAGGTCCAACATGTAGGGCTCGGTACAAAAGCACGGCTTGTCCCCAGGGCTGTGGGGAGAGGGCATGTCCCCTGACCCACAGCACTGGGCAGGTGTGGAATGCCAGGCAGCAAGAGATAATCCCCTTGCCCTCCTCCCTATCACCCCTTGCTCCAGCCTGGCAGAGCTCTGTGGTGGCTGCAGAACTCCAAGTCCCATTGCTGAGGAGGGGCTTGTCACTGAATGTCACCCATTAGGGGGGCTGGCATCTTCTGGGCTGAGGCACAGGCTGTATAAGGGCTGAGGGGCTGCTGTCAGCTTTGGGGTGTCCTGCAGGGCCACTGCTGGGGTGATATCATCATCGGCTGGTGTCACTGCTTCTCACTGCTTGATGACAACCGTGGGTGCTTTTTTTCTCCAGAAAGCACAACAATTAGTGTCACAACTGCCCTGTATTGTGGCTGCTGTCGCTGTTACCAAAATAACTACAGGCACGAGCTGGGCCTGGCCTGAAGAACCTCCTGCCACTGTGTGCAGATGCAGGAGCTGCCATGCTGCTGCCTCAGGGATGCAATTCACACTACTGGCCCCTCTTGCTCCAAGCTCCCATCACCGGTGCCATAGGGTAGCTCTGAATCCATGCTGACCTGCTCCTTAGGAAGAGCAAGGTGGCTTGTTGCCCACCCTGCTCTGCTTGGAGGAGCAGGAGCAGGAGATGGGAGAGGAGGTGGCTACTAGCAGCCTGGCAAGGCCAGGGCTGTGGTGTGCTAGGAAAGCCCCCCCCACCACTTGGGGTGCAGCTGGAGCCCCATGTAGGACCCTGCTGCTGTGAGGGCATTGGGGCAGCTCAGAGGAACTCCTGGGGAGAGCTGGGACAAAGCAGGATCCAGCAGAGCTGCTGCACCCACTGTGGAGGTGCCAGCAGGGCTGCAGGTGATAGCTGAGTGCTGGGGGGGCCCTCCCACTGTGCATGTGCACGCGGAGCCACCCTGTGCCTTGCCGCTGACGGGGTGTGCAGGCAGGGCTGGGCATCACTGTTAGGGCAACGTGTGCAGAGGGTGCCAGCAGCACTCGTGCATGCTCGTGCATCTGCACACAGAACAGCAGCATTTGTTTGGCACACAAAGTGTGTGTCACAGGGTCGCAGAGGCATTCAGATCAGAAAAGACCCTCAAGATCATCAGCTGCAGGTACTAAACTAATATGCTTGCACATGTGTGCAAGCAGGGAGCACCAATGTGCACATGTGTGTGCAGGATGTGCCCCTGTGTGCAGAGCACACGCTCATGTCGGCTGCAAACACACATGTGCATGCAGGGGACGTGGGCGTGTGGGTGTGCTGTGTGTGCATGCACATGTGCAGGCAGCACTTGCTTGCAGGGGCTGCAAGGTGACCCTGGTGGTGTGTGCGCCCCCCTACACCTTCAAGAGCCCCGCCCCCACGGGAGGTGTGGGGCTGCAGCCCCCTGACCTGCCCTGGCCATCGGCTGCATAGGGATCCCTCATTTACTGAAAGCCAGGAAAGAAACTTCTGCTTCTTCATCCCTCCAGAGCATCCCTTGCTGTGGCCTCTTGAAGACCTCTTGAAGGCCAACAGCATCCTGCCCAGCCTACGTGAGGAGCCCATACCCTGAGCAGCAATGCAGGCAGGGCTGGGTGGAAAGACCCAGGAGGACTGCAGGGAAATCGGTGACTTACTCTGGTTTATTTTTGCAATAGTCCCAGCTCCATGGGAAAAATATTGGAGATGGCAGAGCTGAAGCAATCTCCCCCCAAAGCATTTTCCAGCTGCACTCCAGTAGCTGCAGAAATATTTGGGGTTTTTTTCTCAGTCCTTGGTGCCAGTGTGATGCATCAGAAAAATACCAGGCAGGGACCAGGAACCTCAAGCTGTGAGACAAGGACCACCAGCCAGGCTCTGGTCTGCTGGTTCTGGAGCCCTTGGTCCCTGCCACAAATGATTTAGGGCTTCCTTTGGGAAGGAGGCTGAACCAGGACTGGGGGGGCCATATCGCAGGAGGTGGGGACAGAGGCACAGCAGCCAGGGCTGGGGGCAGGCTGGAGTCCACCCACCCCATCTCCCTGCTGTTGACACCTCTCTGCAGAAGACAGGAGGTGGCACAAGTGTGGGAGAAAATGCTCTCCCCATCTCTCCTGTCTTCTTCCCAGTGAAAGCAGCACGATTCATGAGCTGCAGTGGCAAACTCAGTCAAAGGACCCCTGGTGTGGGTGGTCTGGACTTGTTCCAGTGGGGGGACAAAGCTGTGTCCCAGGGGCTGCCACCAAGCCAACCACCAGCCACTCTGGGGACAAGTGCACACAGAGGCCTTTCATCTCCCCAGGGAGGGGGGCACCCGTGCAGCACGGGATGGCACACTGGCCATTGGCCTTGAAAGGGCCAATTGAGTGCAGCTGAGGTCATCTCCCAGCATGTTTACCCTGTGGCTGGAGCCCCTGGATGCAGCCAACACCCAGGCTGTCTCTGTCATTGCAAGCTGGGGGGACGCAGCCACAGGCAGAGTCAGCATCGCTGCTAGGAACAGAGGGGCTGAAGCAGGGTCACGGGTGGCATGGCCTTCCAGCCGCCGTACTCCCCAAGCCTCTTCAGAAGGAGGGACTGGTAAGTCGGGCCTGATATGGGTGAGGGGAGGAGCACAGGCCAGCCTTAGGGCTTGGGGAACCGACACCTCCCTACTCTCTTCAGTGCCAGCACCCTGCTCAGCCCCTGTACAGCAGCTTTGCATGGGCCGGAGTAGTGCTGACACAGGGGGATGTGCAAAATTCCGCCCCCTCCTCCCCCCAGGTCCCAGATGGGCCCACCAGGGAGAAAATGCTTTCTCACATCTCCACATCAAACCTGCATGTCCCAGGGCACCCACAAGTGCCCTGACTGCAGTTCATAGACAGCACAGCATCCTCACTCTGCTCTGGGGAGCTGCCTGGCTAGGTCTTGCTCCCAGCAGCAGGTGTGCTGCACTGTGCCTCAGTTTCCCTTTCTGATGGGGAAATTGCACTCCGCTCTCCCTCCCTGCTCGAGGAAGGAGCAGAGCAAGACACCCACAAGTCAGGGTTCCTTGGGTCTCTCCCAACAGCCGAGTGCCAGCTATGTTCAGTACCCCCTGGATCGGGGTGCTCAGTGTGCTTTGCAGCATCCCTGGAGTGCACATGCCCTGCCAACACTAACTCTTTCTTGGATACTTGGATATGGCGTGTGTGGAGTCTGCCATTCAGCATCAGCCTCGCCATGCCCAACAGGGGATGAGCCCCCGCGGGGTCAGGGGCAACAGGCAACCCCTGAGCAAAGTTCCCCCGATCCAGAGGGCAGAGATAAAAGGGCGGCCAATGGCAGTGGAGGCAGCACCGGGTGGGCAGTGCCACCCCAGCCCCTGGGATGCTGGGGGCGTTCTAGGGGCCCTGCTTCCACCTCTCGGAGGAGAACCACTTGCTCTATGTATAAATCGCTCAGGGGAGGCGGGAAGGACCCGTCGTGCCCGTGGGGGTTACGCACTAGTGCGCGCACACAGGGACTCCACAGCCCGGGCCGACCCCCGCCGCGGCCGCTGTAGTGCCGCTCGTGCCCGCAGGGGGGCGCCCTCCGCAGCGCGGTTATGCAAGACTGGGCGGGGCTGCCGAGCCGAGGGCGCATTCGGCGCCCGGAGCGCTGCGTGCTCGGGGGGGCTGTGGCGCCCCGGGGCTGCTGTTCGGGAGCGCGAGGGTGTTGTTCTGTAACCCCAGACTGTTCTGACACCCAGGGGTGGCGGTGTTTAGTGCTCCCGAGTTTGTTAGGGAGCACGATTTTGTTCTGGACCTCAGGTTTGCTCTGCGTTCCAAGGTTGTTGTTCTGCACCCAGGACGTGTAATGTAGCCCGAATTTGTTCTGCACCACAAGGTCATTCTGTTGTACCCTACATTTCTTGTTCTGCACACCGGGTTGGCTCTGCACCCTGAGGTTGTTTTGCTCTGTACCCCGAGTTCGTTTTGTACCTCTGCTTTGTTCTGTATCCGGAGGCTGTTCTGCACTCCGCGGTGTTGCTCTGTACCTCGGGTTTGTTCTGCACTCTGCGGTCGTTGTTCTGCAGCTTCAGGGTGTGTTCTGTACTCTGGGTTGGTCCTGCACCCCGGGTTTTCTCTCGGCGCAGGTTTTCATTTCTTCTCCTGGATTTGTTTTTTACGCCTGGGTTGTTTTTCTGCTCTCGTTTCTGTTGTTTGTCACTTCTGTTTCCGTTTGTTTTACATCCCCGTTTCTATTTTGCACCCCGGTTTTTTAGCAGCCCCTTTCTGGTTTTCACTCACGTTTCTATTTTTCACCCCGGGTTCTATTTTGAATGCCCATGGATGCCCTTTCCATCCTGCCTCCCTTTCACAGTCACGGGGCCTCACTGTGCGGGACCTGCAGGCAGCACCTCCAAATGCAGACCGGGTTCGCCCTTTCTCCCAGCCCCCAAGCAGAGGCATGTGTCCTCCCGACTGAATCCCCATCCTGGGTGCCCAGGAGCACAGGAACGGGATGCTGAGGCTTGTGGGCTATGGGGGATTGTAGGAGGGCTGCCGGGGGTCCCAGGACTCTGCTTGCAACAGACGAGGGGTGTTGAGTGGGGGGGCAGATTGCGGGGGAACACAGTGCTGAAGCGCAGGGGTCCTTGCGCTGGGACGGCGCCGTGCTGTGGTTTAACTGGAAGGGGCGGAGGAGCTGCAGTACGCGGAGTGAGGGGGCAGTACCGCTGCACTACCCGGGGTGAGGGAGCGATACCGGCGGGCGGGACCAGCGCGGCTCTGCGGGCGGCGGGCGGTCTCCGCCGCGTTCGCCCCTCCCGGCAGGGCGGGCGCTGCCAATATAAGTGGGGGCGGCGCGTAGGCCCCGGCAGTACGTCTTGTTCTGTCTGTGGGACTTTGTGTCGCTGCGCCCTCAGCTATGAGCACCGGCATGTACCAGTCCCCCATGGAGGTGGCTGTCTACCAGCTCCACAACTTCTCTATCTCCTTCTTCTCCTCCCTGCTCGGGGGGGATGTAGTCTCCGTGAAGCTCGACAACAGGTAGGGGCAGCCCCGGTGCGCCGCGGCGTCCCCGCCATTCGCCGCAGAGATCTGGGGGAAGGGCCGTCCCGGTGCCCGGGGGTGCTGCTGCGAGCCCCATGGATTGGAGGGGGGGGCGGGGGACATTGCTACTCCGGTTACAAAAGACATACGCGACCGGTGCCTGAATTAAGGAATTCCCTTGGGGAGGAGGACGCCCTGATCCACTGGTTGGGGACGAGGTGTCACGGTGCATGAACCCCTCGAGAAGGGAGGGTTTCGGTGCTGACCCTCGGCCTCTCCGCTCTCTTCCAGCGCCTCCGGAGCCAGCGTGGTGGCCATTGACAACAAGATCGAGCAGGCGATGGTGAGTTGCAGCTCTGCCCCCTCTCCCCCCGCACCTTCCCCCCGTCACCCCGCGGGTGCTGTGCACGGGGGTGATCTTCCCACTCCCGGGTGGGTGCTCTGCCCGAGGTGGGGGTCCCTCTGCCCACGGGGGTCCCCACTCCCCATCCCTCTGCCAGGCAGAGCTGCTCTTTGTCTGTGACCGCCGCGAAGCTCATTGGCTCCAGCCGCTCCGCAGTGCGCCGGGAGCGAGGGTGGACGTGGAGGGGGACTTTCAGGGTCTTGGGGAGCCCGAGACGGGTTCCCTGGGTGCTCGGGAACTCCAGTCCCCCCAAATGCCGGGGTAGGTGAAGGGGCTGGAAACTGCTTCTGGATGCAGAGAGACCAGAGAGATTGCGGCTGAGGGAGCTATGCTGGATGAGCACCAAGACCTGGCCAGGGTTCCAGGAGTAGCATGGGGTGGGGAGGATGGTCCTTAGGAAAAGCTTCTGCAGCATTTGGCATGTGCCCCAGCACTTGGGAACAGGAGGGATCAACCCCCTGGGCATTACTGTCCATTAATTGGTCTCTTCCGTGGCCTTTGCAGGATCTTGTGAAAAATCATCTGATGTATGCTGTGCGGGAGGAAGTGGAGGTCCTGAAAGAGCAAATCAAGGAACTGTTGGAGAAAAACTCCCAGCTGGAGCGTGAGAACAGCCTCCTGAAGACCCTGGCCAGCCCTGAGCAGCTGGAGAAGTTCCAGTCCCGGCTCCCAACAGAGGTGCTGTGCCCTGAGGAGCAGAGCCCCAGGGTGGCTGCCCCGGCTCAGCACTCCGGGGGCTCTGCGGTGTAAGGTGGCTCTGTCCTCGGGGTGGGCAGAGCCACAGAACTCTTTCTACTTAATCTCCTGCAAAATCGTTTCCACCTTCATCTCACACGAAGGACTGCCAGACCCTGGCACTGAGCCGTGCCCCTTGGGCAACCCTGGCCAGCCCGCAGAGCCAGCGGCCATCTCCTTCATGAGGATGCTCTTCTGCAAGGAAGACAGGGGCAGCTGACCCCCCCGCCCCATCCAACCGCCCGCCAGGTGCCAGGAGGAGATCTGTGGTTCCTGTTCTGGGGCTCTGCTGAAGAGCAGAGCTGGGCAGTCTTTGGCACCGTGCTGGTAACCTGCGGTTGGAAGGAGTGCATGCCAAGCCCCGGGCCTCAGTTGCATTCTGCGGGGGGGTGTCTTTTTCTGGCAAAGCCTGGCATTGGAGGGAGATCCATGTTTAGTGAGCTGTGATGTGTCCCTCAAGCTACCCAGGAGCCTGCTGGAACCCGACCCAGACTGAGCAGCACCAGGGGTGGCAGCTGCAGCATAGACCGTGGCTGAACGCACAACAGTGTGGGGATTACAAGGAAAAAAAGCTTGTTTTGTTAGTTTGGGCATCTGTAGCTGTATCTATGTATAAAAATGCACATGAGAATGCCTCTGAGGCTGTGGGGTGCTCGCTCTGGGTCAGCCGTGCCCATCTCAACATATGGGGCATTCGAAGGCAGACTGGAATGGTGAGCATCTGGCAGTGGTCAGCCAACTATTGTGAGTGGCACCAAGGAGGGGGCAGATTCACTCCTCTCTGGCATTCTACCTGACAGAACCATGCGGCAGCACTGGGAAGATCTAGACTGAGCACTGGGCAGAGCCACAAGGCAGGTTGTGCTCCAGCCCACTGGGGTGGAGGAGCCAGCCCATGTTCCTGGGCTCCCCTCTGTTCCTGGCCTGTTCTCTGGGATGTGACAGGACAGTGCTTTTGATGTCAGAAGCGGTGACACTGTTGTGTAAATCTAGATAGAAATGGCAATAAACTCTACTTTTTATATATACCCATGCCCCAAGCTGTGTCTGTGGCTGGGGAGAGGTGGGAGGGTGGTGGCAGTGGGGAAGAGACTGGGAATTGCTGGAATGGGACTGGTGAGGATACTGGGCAGTCCCCACCTTTGCAGTGGGGTTTAGTTCCCCCTAGATGGCCCTGGCTGAGCCAAGATGGGTTTTTGGAAATACAAGCAGGCTGCCCCTTCCAGGAGCTGGATGTGCGGTAGGGAAAAGTGTTGCGAACCTGCAGGTGTCTGTTCCCCGTGTCACACCTGTACAGGGTAGACTTGGGGGCACAAGCAGAAAGGAGGTTCTTACCAGGCTGTGTGGAGCTGTATGTACCCCCAGCTCTGCTCTTCCTGTGGTGTTTTAGTTCTCACAGCCATCATTGGTATTTTTCGGTTGGTTGGGGGTTTTTTTTTGGGCCATCTCAAAACATGAGATATAATCTCAAAATATGAGAGTAAGAGGATGGGTCAGCTGGATTGAACAGTGCTGGACAGGGGTGGGGAATGCCCCAACCCTGTTCTAGGGCACAGCCAGCTTTTGATTCAACCCCATGGGGTGGGTATGTGAGGGAGGGCAAAAAAATGTGCGAACCCTCCATCTCTGGGACTGCTGATGGCTACTACAGGTTACAGTCTGGAGGTATTTGTACAGAGGTAACAGCTGGTAGGATGTTTGAAGCAAGGTGCACTATCTTCCCCTGGGGTTTTCTGGAGACACATCTCCTGGGCTATCAGGAGCCCTCCTTGGGCCAGCAGTGCCTGGGGCCAGGGAGCAGCTAGGTGGCCATATCCTGTGCTGCAGCAGCACAGCTCCACAGAGTTTCATGTCTCTGCTGTGGTGTGGGAGGTTCAGCCCCAGCCCTGTGTGAGTCACAGAGCTGGGGGTGGTTGGTACCCTGGAAACGCTGGGTAAACAGCAAAACACAGGCTACGGGCTTGAAATCACTATTGGGTGGCTTTCTCCTCCCTCTTCTGTTTCAACATGGTGACCCCACAGCAGCCTTGTGCAGGCAGCCCTGCAAGTGGTGCTCTTGCAAGGGCACACGCATGTGCCTTGTGAGTGAATGTGTGTGATGACTTTCCCTGTGTGTCTGATAACTTTTTCTGTGTGTGTAAACAGGTTCAGGCTCCTCTACCACGTACATACACATCCCTTGCACACACAGGCACTGCAGCAGCCTGTGGGGGATACACACAGCAGACCCCCACATGTTGTCAGCGTCTCAGGTTTTACAGCTGCTCCAGGAAGGGCAGCTGGATCCAGCTGTGCTTGCACTGGCCAGGTCATCACAGTGGGTGTTGGGGATGGTGAGAAATGGTCCGGCCATCCTTCTGGCCCTTCTTGGCTGCTGAAGCTTTGGCCTGCAGCAATGAGCTCTGTGCTACATTTGTTCTAATTGCACCCTCAATCCAGCTGTGTTCAAGGGGTTCAGTGATGGTGTCGGGAGTCCTGTTTGCTGCCTCTCCCCATCCTCTCTCCCGTCTCCACAGCCTTGGGGTCCTGCAGAACACAGAGGCAGATGGGGACAGGCTGTGGCAAAACCCGTTCATTGCAGCCACCTGCTCCCAACCACTTGTTCAGAGCTCAGCCTTCCTCCCACGGGTAGGCAGAGCCTTTCCCGTCCTGCAGCATGATGTGACAAAGTGCCAGCCACTGGCACAGGGCACCCCTTGCAGAGCCCCCACCTCCTCACTGCCCCATGGTGCTCCAGGGGTTAGAGAACATCCCAGCATCCTGCACCCCCTGACATTCCGCACCCAGCCTCCCCTGGCCCCCCATGTCTCCCAGCCCAGCCCTGGATCCACCCCAACTGGCTCAGCTCAGGGGAACGATAGAGAAAAGGGCTTGAGAGTGGCATGTTCTTGCAGAGGGTGGGAAGCCTGTGTACGAGATGCTTAGTGCAGCGAGCACAGGTGAGTAGCAGCCTGGGAGGGGGTTTGAAGCAGCACAGGGAAGGCAGCAGAATTTGAGGGTCTGCCCAAGGGCCAGGATATAGGGGATACAGCCCCAGCCCTGCATGTTCACACTCCTTCACTGTGTTCCCCTGGGGAGATTCCACTCCAGCCAGGCAGAAGGGCCTTGTGCAACATCCTTCCCTGTGTTTCAAACACTGTGTGCTTCCCTGCTCCTCAAATCGAACATCATGTCCCAGCCCAGCCCAGCCCTGCGGGAGCTTTGCAGACAGATGCATGTGTGGGATTTTCCACATGCATGTGTGGGATTTTGCTTGGTGCCCAGCACCCCCATGGATCCAGGTCAGCCCACCACAGCTGGGGAAGCTGTGCTGCACAGTGGAGGGAGAGTGGCACAAGCCGTGGCGCCAGCCCTGAGTAAGCTGCAGCTCGGTGCCGTGGTGGTTGGTGCATGGTGAGAGCAAGAACCAGCTGGAGCCTACACAGGCAGCCAGGGCGCTGGGGCTCTGTGTGCAGCAGCCTCCCAGGATACCTGCACAAGCATTCCATGAGCACTGGGACCCAACCCCATCTGGGACAGCTGGAGAGGGTGAGATGCAAGCATGAGGATGCACCAGCAACAAGCCAGCATGCTGACCCCATCCCCCAAGAACCTGTGCAGCAGGATGGGTGGAGGGCACAGAGGAGCTGCACCAGAGCCGAGGGTCCTCGTCTAGCACATTCCCACAGCTCACCCACCCTTCTGCTGTGCCTCAGTTTCCCCTCTGTTCACGTTCCCTGTGCAGGGGGTTTTTTTTTCAAAGGTCGAGTCAGGCTGAGACCCTAGCATGCCTCCAAGCAGTCCCAGCTGGGTAAGAGGTTTCAGGCCTCCATGGCAGGCAGACCACGGCCCGGGCAGAGGGAAGGGAGCAGTTTCCAGCACACGTGCATGCCAGGAGCTGCTGGCAGGGCTGTCCACCACAGGCACAATGCAGCTATGCCCTCTGCCAGCACTGTCAGCCTATGGGCACTGGCACCTGTGGGGTAGTGGCAGCACATCCCAAAACAGTACAGGCAGTCCTTGAGGAGCGGCTGTTGCTGTCCCGGTGCCATGCCACCCTTACATAACTGGGGAGCCAGTCCAGGCCTGTGCCCTTTGTTTAGGGCTGGGACAGGACTCAGCAGTGCCAGCCGGCAGCCCCCTCGGGGCTTTTGGCCCCATCACAGGTCTCAGGGCTGTCCCCCCTTCCCAGGAACACTGCCAACCCCTGTCCTCCCGCAGCCCCAGTGGGATGGGGACCTGCCAGAGCAAGCCCAGCCGGCTGCAGAGGGCAGTGGCTGCCTGCGCCCAGGGCTCACTGTCAGGGCGGGGGCCGGGGCAGGGCTGCTCGGATGGATACTCAGTGTTCCCTGGCAGTTTGTGTCCTCGGCACCCGACCCTGACACCCAGCCACAGGCATTTGTTGGTACCAGGAAGTGAAACAAACAGCAGGCAGTAACCTGGCAGCAAAACCGCAGCCGCCCCAGTGTGCACAGGGTGCGCTGCGCTCCTGCCGAGACCTCACCACCACTTGGCACGGCAACTCTCCTTGCCCTGAGTACTGCTGGGGATGCCTAAGGAGAGCACCTGGCTCATTCTCTCAGTCCTCAGGTATCCTTTTTACATTCTCCTGTGCTGCAGGATGAGTTTTCCCATTGGGAAAAATAAAAATAAGGCCATGGCCTGTGCCCTGTGGGCTGCAGCTGTGTCCCCAGCCTGGTCAAGTCCTGTGGAGGGAAAAACCTGTCAGCAGGTCCTGTTGCAATAGGACAAGTGGGACAGAATTAGACTGGATATAGGAAAGGAGTTTTTCATGAAAAGGATGGTGAGGCCCTGGCACAGGGTGCCCAAAGAAGCTGTGGCTGCCCCTGGATCCCTGGAAGTGTTCAAGGCCAGGTTGGAGGGGGCTTGGAGCAACCTGGTCTAGTGGAAGTTGTCCCTGCCCATAGCAGGATGGTGGAATAGATGACCTTTAGAGGTCTCTTCCAACCCGGACCATTCTGGGATTCAGAATGGTCCGGGTTGGAAGTGATTCTGTGATTCTGTGTCCCTTTGGTCTGGCTGGGTCCCGCTGTCCCTGCAGGTCCCTGCCTGTGGCACAGGGGTGTCATGCTTCTGGGAGCCAGACATGCTGGCTGCTCTGTCATCCCCACCCAGCTGGAGCCCAGGGAGGAGCCATCAGCCCACATTCTGCTATGGGTCAGCACACAGGGAGCCACAGCTCTGTAACCAGTGGTGAGGTGGCTTTGTGTGTAATCCTCTGCTCAGACACTCCCCAGGGCTGCGATAGCTGTGGGACCTGCTGTAGCAAAAGGACTTCAGATTCCCAGCTAGAAACGAGGTCAAACAGCCCCAAGGAGACAAGCTTAGAGGATGAGAGAAGAGGGAAGGGGATGGAGTGTGTCGGATTGTGTTAGGGAAAAGCAGGAGATACTGTCAACAAAAGTTGCTGAGGCAGGTGGAAAACAGGTGGGTCATGCAAGAGGGTGACAAAATTTCAAAAGGCACAAACAACCTGAGATGCCTCCTGACTGTCCATGCCACAGCCAGCACAACAGCTCTTAGGAGGTTAATGGGATCATTAGTGGCGATAAGGAGGCAGCTAAGCAGTAAAGTGTTCCTGAGAAAGTGAACTTCCTCATTCCAGCCAAGAAAGGGAGATTGGTTCAGAGCAAACAGCACCAGAATAAACAACTCAATTAGAAACAGCAAGTTCTCGAACCAGACAAACAACCCAGACCCGGAAGGTTTCATGTGGGAAGAGCCACGCTTCAAGCAAACACTTCCCCATGGGACTGCCACTTAATGAATAAGCACTTGGAGTTACAGAAGGTGTCAGGGATTAACTGGGATTTAGGGGCCTGGGGGACCTGGCCAATTTGCTTTAATTGATCATTAGAAACAGCATAATCCTCAGGAAAATCAGTGTGGGAAATCCGGGCACCAGGCTCCAGACTTTGCCAGGACTTAACAAGAGAACACAAGTCACAAAGGGTTTGCCTTAGTTGGAGAAGGCTTTGCAAATGTATGGCTTATCTTGTACCTGACCCTCTGGGGGCTGCCCATGGCCTGTCTCAGTCCCCAGCTGCCTGGGTGGTGCCCTGCCTGCAGATGCAGCTGCCCACACTGCCTGGCTCCCAGACCAGAGGGCAGAACAGAGGGACAAAGGTTGACCTGCACCCTGGGTAAGGCTGACCTCTCCGCCTGCTTCCTCCACATATCACTGCCCACAGCCCAGGGCTGCCTGCAGGCAGTGCGGAGGCAGGGATAGACAGCTCGTGATCTTGGTATGGATGACACTGGGGGCAGCCCTGTGCCAGGTTTACACCGTTCCCAGACACTGACATGGACATTTTCCCCTGAGCTCAGCACTCGGGCCTCTCTGGTATCTGAGGTCTCTCCTGCCAGCCTTCCCAGCCTAGTCAATGATTACCCAGGATGGAGGTTACCCAAGAGCTACCAGGACAGTAACAGAACACGAATGACACCCCCAAGCAAACACTGGCTATGCTGGCGGAGGCAGGGTGCCAGGTCCCAACAACTCCTGCACAGCTTTTTGCTCACAGCCAAGGTGTGTGGGGCCACCCCACTGCCAGCTGGTAGTCTGCTGCAGTGGGACAGACCAGAACCCCAGAAGTCCCCAGACCCCTCCCTGCCCCTGCAAAATCAAGATCCATTGGGAGTCAGCTGTGATGGCCCCTCTGCTCCCACTGGAGACATTGGCCCTTGCCAACAGACAGTCAAGGGAGATCAGGACCCTGGTATAAGATCACTCCAGCTGGTTAAATCACACAGTGCTCAAGCATATTTGTCATGTCTGAGCCCTCCTCTGCCCTGCACTGCCCTGCCTGGGCCTGGTCTGCTGCAGCTGGCAGTTGTAACCCCGGCAGGGCTAGGGCTTGCCTTCATGGCAGGACATCTCCCAGCTCTGGGATCACAAGCCAGACTGATTTTTTGACCTTCGCTTTTTGCTGTGCAGCCATCCTAGCATTTCAGAGAAGGGGACCTCAGGTGAAGGGCTCACTGCAGCAGGCACCAGGGGTATCCAGGCCTTGGAAGAGATAGCAAGAGGTGGGCTGCAAAATGCCCCTGCTCTCCTGGAGAATGGATGGGCTGTGTTTGTACTTGCACAGTGCAAAGCAGCACAACACTTCCAGTCCTTCCCCTCCACCCCTGGAGAAACTTCCCTCTAAACCTTCCTACACTCTCCTATCAGTCAATTCATTAATTATTTTGTGCCCACAGCAGAAGACACATTGGCAAAGTTAAAGATAGTCGTTGGCTACCTCTGAGCCAAATACAGCTAAACTTCCTGTCCCAAAGGTCCTAGAGGTGTGAAATGGGACTCCTGACCTGCTGAGAGTATTCTGGTGCTCTGGAACATAGAACATCAGCGTGGTGCCATTTTTAATGAGCAAACTCTGGTAGAAGAGTCACCACAGCAGAGCTGCTGTGATGCTGAACAGTCCTGTGCACTTGGGAGAAGCCCCCAAGGGTGCTTGTGCCAGGGTGATGCAGGCAGGTTTGTCAGTGGGTCTGGAGACCCTTAGCTGCTGTGGCCTCCTCTCCAGCCCCCCAGAGCATGGGCTGACCATGGGTGACCAAGGTGATGTGGTGGCAGGGGCATTGCAGCTGGGTTGGAGCTCCAGGGAGATGGTCCCACAGTGGGAGAGCAGGCAGGGGGTGGCCACTGCCAGGTGTGAGGCTGATGGCTGCAGCCTTGCCAGCAGCCTGTTATTCATTCTCCAGGAGGGAACCTTTGGACTGTGGAAAGTTCGAGGCTCAGGGAGGGCAGGGGCAGAGTCCAGGCTAGGCTCTGTATGTCTGGCCTCCATCAGTGAGGTGACTGCCAGGCTGGGAACTCCCGCAGATGAATGCATGGCTTGTGCAGGGTGAGTGGGTGTGAGTAGGGCATGCAGAGCCTTGTCTCTGTCCCAGTAAGGTCCAAGCTGCAGTGCCGTCCCATCTCAGTGTGAAGGGGCTCCATCAGCCTAACACAACCACAGAGAGAGGAGAGAGCAGGAGAGCTCGCTCTGGGTCTCTCCAGGCTGTCTCCAGCCCAGCACTGACCCCACAGCAACGCAGCAGCCCCTGCAACCTGGGCTGCACTCACACGGCTGCAGCAGCAGCCCCTGCCCCGTGCCTGGCAGCAGGAAGGAACCATGGGCACCGGGGCTGCGTGTCGGCTGCTGTGGCCTCCAGCTGGGACCCGCTTCCTGCCACGGCAGCTCCCAATTAAACCAATTTCTTGGATGGCTTCAGTAATGCAGGAGCCAGAGGCTTTGTAGTTGTGCGGTCTCTTGGGCCACCCCCAGGGTCTCCCTGTCCCCCCAATGCCCTCACCATCCCTAGGGCAGCACCTGCTCTCTTGTGTAACATGTGGCCTGATCCCCTGGGGCAGTGCCTCCCCTGGCCCTGCTGCTCTCCATAAGCCTTATTGGGAACATATCACAGCAGGAGCCAAGTGCTGGGGGACTGTCCCGGCTTCACCAGGCACAAACAAGGCAGCGCCATGCCGGGATGTGAGCCAGAGGCACCTCTGAAGTGGCCGCCTGGCCCAGGCCCCACTGATGCCAGCCTGCTGTGCCCAGAGGCTGTGGCACCAAGCAGAGCTGCACATCAAAGCCCTTCTTGCCTCAGGTCCCCACCACCCTGGCCAGGCACAAAGCGGGAGTGGCAGGGAAGACAGGCTGGCAGGGCCAGGGTCCCCATGGGGCTGGGGCCAGGGAGTCAGGTGCCTTCTCTCTCTGATCAGCCCCTTCTTCCCGCCAGAGCTCAGGTACTCAGAGTGGCTGGGGTGGAGTAGGATCAGGAACACTGTAGGGGCCAAAGCAAGGCTCACAAGCACAGCCTGCACTGATGGCCAGGAATGAGGGGAGCCTTGAGCAGGCTGAGCCAGTCACCACAGGACACAGGAGCTGCACTGCCTCAAGCCCAAAACAGATGGACAGACAGCACAGTGGCAGGGATCTGTGCTGTCTAAACAGGAGGATGCAGAAAACTTCCGGGGTGTGGCTCCAGGGAGACCGACCCAAAGGTGTCCTGGGCTGGGTGGGACAGTGCTTGGACAAACACCAGGGTCCCTTGTCAGTGCCAGTGGTGCAGGGGCAGCTCTGGGGGCACATAAGACATGGGCTTGGGCCACCTGGCAGAGAGAGCCTCTGTGGCTATGAAAGTGGCGATGCTGCTACTGGCCTTGGTGTCACCAGCACTGTGGGACACTGCACTCACACAGGGACACATACTCAGCCCTACAGCCACGGCACTGACACATACACACACGTGCTTTAAGGCACATGCCTGGCTCCATGCTCAGTGGGACCAGAGCCTCAAGGTACCCCAGGCAGCCTTTGGGGTGGCTGAAGGCTCAGGAGGTGAGCAGGTGAGACCCTGATGCACACAGAGCAGAGTGTGAGCAGTTTGGCTGCCGCAGCTGCACTTTGGGAATTTGGGTCCAGTGACGGACATGGGGCAGAAATTCTTGGTGCTGACACCACCCAGAGCTCTGGTCCCCGCACAGTACAGGGGCTCAGGGACAGAGGGGAGCAGGGCCAGGACCCAGGCAAAGGGTCTGAATGGCAAAGTACTGAGCAGCAGAGGCTGCAGGCTCCTTAGCTGGGTAATTATTGTTATTGTTGTTATTATTGTAATTACAATAACAGCAACAGCTACAGCTGGCTGCCGTTGCATCACTGCTGGCATCATTGCCATTGTCATTGGACTGGGAAAGAGTCACCTCAGGGCAGGAAGTGCCTCAGCCAATGCCCAAGCCTCTGTCCCTCTCTGAGGGTATTCACAGAGTGTGCCCCTCACTCCAGGGCCCACCGCCCGGGACTGTGCTCTGTTGCACGCAGGCGTCGGGACTGAAGAGGACAGATGGTTCTGGAGATGAGCTGACAGTTCCAAAGCTCCCTGCTGATCCCAGGGCTGTGCCTCTTCCCCAGGTCAGTTCGTTCCAGGGACCATTTTACTCTGTCCCCAAGGCCTGGCATGTTGTCATTTGGGGTACAGCCAGAGTGGGTGTCACTGCTCAAAACTCTGCCAGGGAGGATGCCCTGGTCATGGGATTGGCCCACGTAGCTTTCCAGCTCTCCTCCCACCCCAGAAAAGGCTACTATTAAGGAGGGATTGTTAGAGAATTAGAGAATTAAGGGTTGGGGCAGCAACCAGGCCTGGGCTGTGGGCTGCAGAGGGCCATGGATTACCCTGGGACAGCAGTCTGGTGCCAGCACCTCTCCAGCCAGAGCTGGTACTGCCAGAGAGCTAAACCCAAAGTGTTGGAGCCCAGCCCAGCTGGCAGCACCTGGACTTTTCTCCTTCAGGAAGTTGGAGCAGGGATGCTGCCCACCTCTCTCCCTCCATGTCACCTGATCATTCTCAACCTCCAGATCCTGGAGGGGTTCTGCTGCACAGCTGGAGCTCCCAGCTCTCCTGGGGTGGTGGAGCAGTGCCTGGGAGCTAATATTAACCAAAAGCTTACCAGCTGTCCTGGACAAAGGGAAACATTCCCCAGCTTCCTGTAACTGCTCAGTCTTCTATAATTTCACACTTAGAGAAGCACCCAGCACCCACCCAGACACCCAGAACAACCTGCACCCAGCAAGGGAAGCCATCCCTCCTGCTTTGCCCCCAGTTGCCTGCTTCCTTCAGGATGCCACGGGGGAGCAGGGCTGTTCCTGTTTCTCACAGGGCTGAGCACTCTGGGAGCACCCTGCAGCATTTCCAGCAGCCCCAGCTGTGCCTCACCATGTCCAATGCAGCCGTAACTGAGCTCACGCCTCTCCTGCCAAATGCCACTGTATCACTGCATGGAGTGGAGGAAGGTCCTTCTCAGCCCAGAAGAAAATCCCTGCTCCAAGCCAGGCCTGGATTACACTAAGGGGTTTGTGGCAGCAACAGGTCTGCCTGCAGTCCATGCAGTCCTGCCTAGGAGAAAGAGTGTGGGGACATGTGAGCACACATGGAGACCCTGTGCCTTGGCTGCGAGGGGCATCCCAGCAGTACCGGAACCACTGAGGCCATGACCTCTCAGAATTCCTGTACTGGGGAAACAGAGAAGGACTGTGTCATTTTAACAGCTCTGACCTGGCTCCACTCCCCTCTGTCTGCCCCCCACAAAAAAACTCTGCTGGCAGGCAACCCACAGGCCCCGTGGCAGAGCTGGCCAGGGAGAGGGGCAAGGGTCACTCTGCACACACGCTGGGCGTAATGAGGCAGCCAGAGGCTGCTGCAAACAGCACTGCTGCAGCACAGGAATGCCACAATACTAATTAATCCAGGCACTGGCTTGGGGCCAGCATAGACCTTCCAGGGCTGCAGGAATTCAGGCAAGAAGACAAAAAGTCCCTCCAGGAGGTGGGTGTCTAACCAGGGCCTGGATCTGGCAGCCAGTGTGCTCACACTTGGGCTGCATCTGTGCCCTATGGCTTGGGGTCACCAACTTCTGCCTAGGGGTGGAAGAACCAGCCTGTCCCCCCTGCCACCACCCTGGGGACATTTCAGCCCCCATGGCCAAGAGGGGCTAGCAGCTGGGGGTGGAAAGCTGACAGGGCTTCATGAGAAAGAGAGAGTTGGCCATCTGACCCCCACCCGAGCCACAGGCCGGTCACCACAGTGTGCTCAGTCCTTTGGCATCCAGGGTGCCAGGAGCCAGGCACAGTGCTTTATATAAGAACGGCTGCTCTCTGCCTGCTGCTCCCATCACAGTGACAAGAGGGCACCAGGCCAAAAATGCCTTTCCCTTCCTACCTCCACAGGGCAGCAGGACAGATGGAGGTGGACAGCTCATGGGAAAGGTTGAGGGAAGGAACCAAACCCTGAGGCTGGCCTGGTGCCCGTGCTTCCAGCCTATCTCACTGCATCCCAGCCATGGGATGCTCCCATCATGGCAGGTTATGGGTTATGCTGCTATGGCTCAGCCTTCAGCTTCCTCCTCCTCCTCCTCTTCCTCCCATGAGCTTGCAAGTTGCCCTGCTCAGCCCAGGTCTGCTCACCAGTTCCTATATTTTCTACCACCAGCTGTGAGCAGCACAGGGCAACCTGCTCCAGGGTATTTGCTAGAGCTGGGTCTGCAGTCTTCAAAATATCCCTCACCTGAATCCCCCTCATCCCATCCAGATGTCTTGGTGAGGGATCATGTACATGTGGGGAACACAAGTCCCCACATGTACTGACCAAGGCACTGGGGCCTGGAAGAAGTTGAAGGGGCTTTCCAGCCAAAACCTCTTCCAGGAAGGATCAACTCCCAGATACATCAAATACAAAACATTTTCTTCCTGTTTCAAGCTTAATTTTTGCATCAGAAAGGAGTGATTATTTTAAATGAACCGTAAACATGGAAAGAGGCACTGTGCTTCTGCAAACTGTTTCCTTTGGAATCTCCCAATTTTCAGGTCTAACAGATCCCACAGATGATGCCTCATTGGCATAGATGGAGTCTGGTGGGGAGGGCTCCTGGGCTGAAAGCCGAGATGTGCTATGCCCTGTATTTTTAGAAGGTGGAGACAGCCAGCTGGATCCCAGTCCAGATCCACCCCTACCTTGCTCTGACCCCGTGAACTCTGGATCTCCAGGTTGAGGTGCCTTAGGACATGCAAAAAGCTTCTGTCCCCAGCAGGGTTGTACTGCTGCTGAATGCAGTCATGCAGAATAGGACTTTTTTTTTAATTTAAACTGGTCTCTCTATGTGTTTGCCATGGAGGTAATATTCCCATGTCTGTTGTATCCTTCCCTGGACAAGGAGCAGATTTCGAAGGTGCCACTAGCGTTGCAGGGGCTGACACACACCACATGCCTGGGGCTGTTTGCAGCCGCAGTG
Organism: Serinus canaria; assembly: GCF_022539315.1. NCBI lineage: Eukaryota > Metazoa > Chordata > Aves > Passeriformes > Fringillidae > Serinus > Serinus canaria. The sequence continues at coordinate 19,190,832 of NC_066318.1, forward strand.
CTGGCAGGATTGGGCCATCCCCATTTGTGTCCAGCTGGGTGCATCATAGCCATGGGATAACAGAGATCCTCAAGGCTCTGGCTGTCCCACTGATGACTCTGTCTGTCCCAGGAAGAGCTGCTGCATCCTCACTGCAGGGTCCTGCAGAACCTCGCTGTGCCTAGGCACTGCACCACTGCTGCAGCCCCTTCCATGCCTGGCCCATGGAGGAGCTGCTCCTTGGCCATGACCATGTTTGGGTGTTTTTGAGCTGGTGGATGACTCAGATCTCTGTTCCCGGGACTTGTTTACCGGATGGGTGGGAGCAGTAGAAGCATGAGGCTGGTGGCATGGCGGCCATGCACTGCCCAGTGTGCTCCCACGTGCAGCTGCCTCTGCCACTCATTCCTGTCATGCCAGGCCTGGTCAGAGACAACTTCTGCTTTCGTAGTGGGAGGTTGCTGGCCCCTGCCAAGCACAGGGAGTGCTGGGGAGGGATGTGCCCAGGCTCACACGGCGAGGTGGAAACAGACCCGGGTGTGCTGCTCCAAAGTGAGTCATTCCAGGATGTTTGACCCACTCCTTACAGGATCAGCCCAGCAGTTCCTTTTGTCCCGACTTAATGCTGAAACTATGCAGTTCCTTGCCAGTGCCATGGCTGTGCCCCTTTCCCACTGCCGGCTGTCCCAGCAGGCAGATGGCACTGTCCCCTCACATACATGAGTGCCTGGTGGAGCCAGGGGGTTTCTCGGAAAACAACCCACTTCTTGGCCTGCTTGAAATAGCACCTCACAAAACACAGTGCAGAAATCCCCAGGGCTCAGAAACAAGTTGCTGCTCATGCACAGCAGCTCCTGCACCAGGGCGGTATTTCTGGGAGGCTGAGCAGCCTCCCCAGCATCCCCCCCAGCTCTCCACCATGTTGTCCAGCCATGAGCATCTTCCCACCTCTCCTTGTTAGTGGGGCCCTGGGAAAATGTTAAGATAGACTTTAAAAGGTTAAGCTTTGTACCTACGTAAGTGGTATGATAAATGATATAATTGTTAGATGTGATGATTGTTTAGTAATTAAAAATAGTTATTGTATAATCATAAGAAGGATCATGAGAAACTGTATGTTCCTAATCTAAGGAGGCTATGCTTGGCTGAAATCTATGTATACAATTGAACAATATAAGTTTAATAATTAACATGAAAGTTATATAACGGTAGAATATAAAAACATGTTCATCCCGAACCCATGTCGGAGTCAGATTTGGGCTTGTACCCCTGACACCCAGAGCTCTTCAATAAAAGCACCTGCATATAATCATTTCTCGTGATTATGTGTTCCTGAACACTAACATCCTGGCCAGGACAGCTCCCGGGTTCTCCTTTGGCTTACCTCCACCCTGCCCCGCCCCGGTCACCCCCATCCTCAATCCAGCCATTGCTCTGGGGGCAGGAACCAAAACCTGTCACTTCCGCATGCCTACACAGCACGGCCCAAAATAGCTCAAAAAGCCCAAAAATATCGCTGCCTACTCAGCCCAGCTAGTTCCCCGAGGAAGACGTAGGAGTGTGTGCAAGGCTAGGGGTGAGCAAGCAGAGGGACCAGCCCAAAAACGTACATCCCATGGGATCATCATTTCCCCAGGCTGGCAGAAAAACAGCTGTTGCTGTGGCGACAGTTCAGCGTTTGTTGCTTCCTCCCACAAAATCGGGTGACACGACGTCATCAGCGGCCGGCCGCCAGTGAGTGCGGCCCGGGCCGTGATTCAGAGCTGGCCACCGGCCCCATCTGCTCCCCGACCTCCCCCTCGCCTTCTCACCATGCCTGGGCATCTCTGGCTTTCCTAGAACACCCATCAGGCAGCCTGGGTCACGATTAGCACGTTCAGGCTCGGAGACGGGGTGTCCCCAGCTCTCCAGCCCAGTTCTGGATTAGCCAATAGCTCCCCTGGCATGTTGGAGCGTGGGTTGGACTCGATGATCTTAAAGGTCTCTTCCAGCCTAGAAATTCTGTGATTCTGTGATTCTGTCCCCCACTCGCTGTGCAAGTGACAATAACTCAGGCAGAGCCACCTCTGCACAGGCTCCCTCTGCCTTCTTCGCTTTCCATCCTGGGCATGCCAGGGCATCCAGCAAGGACCAGGCTGCCACTGCCCTTAAGCATCCTAGTCACAGGTGAAATACTTCCCAGCACTCTCAGGTTAATCCTGATTGACTGCCAAACCATCCAGGGGAGATGCCAAACTGTAGAGTCATCCAGGGTTCACCAGCTAGGGGAGAGATCAGGAGAGTGCGTTTGGGGGAAGCTAGGTACAAACAATGCCTCCCAAGGCATTCAGCCATCCTGAAATGCTCACAGCATCTCTGGAGAATGTTAATCCCCCTCTATTAAACTCAGATTGCATTAAACTCCCTGTGTCCAGTTCTCTCTCCCTAGCTCTGCTCTGCTGGAGGACTCCCCCACCTCCCTAGCTCCAGCACCAGGCCAGTCTCCAGGCTGGGCTGTCCCCACACTTCCTTTGCAGAGCTGGATGCACAGGAGCACTCCTGGGAGAGCCTCCCCCATGGCCAGGCATCCCAGGGTCTCTCTGCTTGTCCCAGCACACAGACCCAGAACCTGCTGAAGGTGTTTTAAAACTGCTCTGTTTGTGAACAAGGGAATCCTGGGGGAGGTGAGACCAGAGCTGTGCTGTGATGCTTTTCAGGAGCAGTTTTCTTGAGAAGGCAAAGAAAAGGCCACGCCCAAAATCACAGCTGCTCTACTGCTGCCCATTGCCACCCACTGAATGCACCCAAACAAAGGAACAGCTGCTTCCAGACCCCCTGGCTCTCCCCTGGGCTTCAGCATCTCAGCTGGGAGGGCCTGGACTGTGCCAGGGAAGCTCTGTTGTGCCCATACCAGGACACAGCAGCAGCAGGCTCACAGAGCCCTTTGTCTTGCTCTCCTGAGACACAGAGTACCTTCTCCTTGGTGGTTCTCAAGCAAGCTCTGAACCCCCATCCCATCATGGAGCAGCATAGATACCCTGAGCCTCCTTATCACCAGGCAAGGAGCCAGCTCCCCTGAGTCTCCAGCACACCTCCTACTCCATCCAGGATCCCCTTGCCCGCCTTGTGCTCCATACTGCCTGTTTGTATGCTGCTGCCCTGGTTACTGGCCACTGAGTCACCACCAAAGCTCTCTGACGGGCAGGAAAGTCCAGACTCATATTTTCCATGGGATTCCTACAACTCATTCAACCTTCTGAGATGGGGAAAGATGTTTCTGAGATGGACAGAGATGTTGACACCAGAGGGATGTCCCAGGGACCAGGGCTTTCTACACCATGAACTGCCAAGAGCACATCCAAGTTCTGCAGGCATGTTGGGGTTCCTTGGGGGCCGTATGGTAGGGGATTCCTTCATCCTTTTGAAGAATGGATCCAGGAGAAATCTTTCCCCAGCAGCTGCTCTTGCAGCTAAGCAGCCGTGGTGCCTGTATGCGGGTTCACTCCTGACATGTGCTTTGTGAACCCCCCCTCACATGGGTGCTGAGGCTGTTCACCCGTCCCCTTCAAATCCCCAGTTTTGCAATGCTGCAAAATAATCCCCAGCTCCCGATAGCGCTCCCCCCCCCCCCAGCACAGGTCTGTGAGGAACCAGCATCTGGAAGGGATCAGCACAGAAACCACTGTGGGGCAAGGGGAGGGCTATAAATAGCAGCAAGTTTCCAAATCAAAGCTTTAGAAACAACAACAACCACCAAAGAACAGAGGCTGAGGCACTGGCTTTTCTGCCTGGCATGTTTATATATATAGTAATTTTGTTATTCCTAGCTTGTTTTCAATCTTCCCTCACTGCTGGGATGTTCTGGGTCTGTCATCTTTCCCACTGGGCAGCTTCCCAGAGACATATTTCTTGGAAGGTTGTAACCTCTTTTAGTAGATTTTAAATTACTCTCAGGCAGGAATGTTCCAGGACTCATTTTCTACTCATTTAGCAAAATAGGCTTGTCCCTGGTTTGGGGGTGCCACAGAGCTGTGATGGCCCTGGGGAGTGGGGTCATAGCAGGGAGGACACCAAAAGTTCCATCCAGCTGGAGGGGTGATGTTTTCTGGGGGAGCTCATTGGTGATGGGAAAGTCTCAGCACCTGCAAGGACAGGCAGGCTGCACACCTGAATTTAACCCTCATGGCTAAGAGGCAGTGCTGGTAGAAAACTGAAGCTGAGAAACAGTGCCTGGGGGTCTCCTTTGGAGCATCCAAAGGAATGGATGAGGGTTTCCTTTGGACCATCCTCAAACAATGTCCTTTACTCAGGCATGGACACTCCTTGGAATAGCCCAACCACAATCCCAGCTGTGGGGCACCTAACCATAGCCCTACTCTGGCACAGGCACTGCACCTCTTGACCTTCCCACTGTTCCTGTTGGGGCCCATGGACTGGCATGATCCCATAGTCAGTCTTGAACCTCCCACAGACACCACAGCTCTTGCAGTGCATCCTTCCTGGATGGTTTGTGGCCCCATCCGCATCCAGTGTCCAATTGGACATCTGTTCTGCAGAACAGTGGCCCCCAGCTCCTAGTAAAGCAACTCAGATGTTGCAAGACAAGGGAACAAGGAGAAATTGCACCTTTTCCCCAGCAAGTTACTCTCCAGCTTGAAATCCCCAACTGCAGCTCAACTCCTTGAGCCCTGGTGTGTCCCTGCTCCCCCCCCGCCCAGGGCTCCTCAGTGACTGTGAACAGCAGCAGCCTGGCCCTGGGAACTGTGGATGCACGGCTTCCTGTGCAGACCAAGCCAGTGCTGCTATGTTTATCCCAGCTGTATCGCCCACTAGAGTTGTTTTGCTGGAAGGGCTGTGGTCTGGCAGGCTCTGCCCTAGCAGCAGTGCTCTGGTGCAGCCAAGACAGGATGGCATGACACACACGTTTGAGAAATAACCTCATAAATCTGCTTAATTCAGTCAGTGAATCATTCCCACTCCCTGTGGGCTCCCTTTCCATGAGCCGAACTTTACTGTCCCTGCTCTGGGAAACAACACAGGCAAAAAGTACCCAGGCAGTGTCCCCTGAGCAACACCAGCAGCACTGCCTGCTCTCTCCCCACAGTTCGTTTGCCCTGCCTAGCACACCCAGCCTTTCTGCAGAATGCTGGGAACTGCTTGGCACCTTGGTGACACATCCCCAGACTCCATGGCATTCCACAGCCAGACAGCTCCAGCTCCTCAGTCCTGGCCTCCCCAGACCAAGTGGGGAATAAGACAGCAGGCACTGGAAGCAGCCGCAATGGAAAAATGCAGGGCCAATATAGCAGCCACCCCTTGGGATGCCAGCTGCTGTTGGCTCAAACCAGGTGAGAGCAGGCCCAGCTTTCTGGGGACCCACTGGCCACAGTGATGGACTAGGCACACGACTGATATCAGCATGAGCAGCTGGGACACTGGCAGCCAAATGGTGAACAGCAGGGAGGCCACAAGCAGCACCTGCAGACAACAGCATGTGTGCCCATCTCCAGGCAGAGCACAGCAGGTTGTGCTGGCCCAGCCCACACCAAGCTGCCAAGGGGCTCAGGGCTTCCGTCACAGCAAGGATTGTGCTATTGGCCTGCAGTAACATTAGTGTTACTTCTTCAAATGATGGACACTCCAAACTCATTCCACAAGGAAGCAGTCAACTGGGCTGTGTGCTAATTTGGGGCAGCGAGAGGATGGCACAGCCTTGCATGCTTTCCCTTGTACAGTAGGACTCAGTCCTATCCTACAGCAGGGACACGATCATGGTTGACTTGGCAGAAACCTTCCTCAGAACTGGATTACCATGGGAAGCAGAAGGCTGGGTTACACTCCACTCTATCAATCCAGATGGGTGAACATATCCACCTAGTTCAATGTCACAGCTGACAGAAGCACTAGGAGCAGTGCAGGACGTTCCCGTTCAGGCGTGGTCCCTGCCCTACCACTGGCAAGGAGCTGGTGCTCCCAAAGGCTGGTCCATCCACGCAGCACTGCTGCCTCCTGGGGTCCATGCTGACATGGGTAGGTCGTCAGCCCTCTCCATCCCCTCCTGGGGTGGGTACACAGCCCATGGTCCACAACCTTCTTTTGGGGGAGAAAGGGCAGAGCAAGGCATCTGGATGTCTCACACCAGCTGGTGCATTAGAGGGTGCATCTGTGTCCCACACGTGGGGTGGAGCTGCAGCACCTCCCTGTTTCCATCACAACCCCCTTCTGACAGTGTCCTGCCCAAATCAGAGTGCATCTGCCTCACGTAAGGGGCACATGAAGGGCCACAGGGACATGGACACTTGTCATGTCCCTGAAATAGCAATGACCTGCAAATATGGGCAGGGGCTCCATGTCAAGGCCTGCCACTGCAGGAGTCCCAGCATTAGGTGACAGTCCCAGTTTTCCTTTTAAAGACAAGGACACTGAAATGAGTTTCCTGCGTTCCCAATTATGGAGGAGAAATTCTGGGAACCTTTCTAAATCCATGCTAATAACATCAGCAAAGGAAATGTCATTAGACAGAATGTGAAAAGATGTGACAAAAGCCCCACATCCCATGACACCTTGGGGACTTGAACTCCCAGGATCACACACACCCTGCCCCGCTCCCCTGCCTGGGGCAAGCCCCACCCCTCTTACGTGACCACCTCACAGCATCCCTCTCAGCCGGTGCCAGTCTGGACAGTGTCCCAGTACTGTGCCCTGGGGAAAAGACTTGTGGAGATGGAGAAAAATCCAGGATGAGCCATCAAGCACTCTGCTGACACTGCACAAAATGGAAGCACTGCACTCTGTGGAAGCGCTTAGCCAAGTTCAAGGTCGAGGGCTGTAAATTCCTTGTTATTTTTAACTCCAGGATAGTAGCTGGCTGAAAACAAGAGGAAGGATAGCTTGGATTCGGAAAGGCAGGGGAGGTGCATCGTAGGTGGATTTTTTTGCCTGTTGAAATAAGGGTGAAACCTTAGGAAAGAGGCAGGGGGGTGGGAGAAAACTGGTGCTGCAGGTGGCAGGAGGCCCCCAAAGAGGGGTTGACAGGATGAGCAGGGTCCCTGTCTGTACCCCATCAGTCACAGAGTTGCAGCTGGACACGTTCGTTTGGATGGCTGAGGTGACCTGCAAGGACAAGTGCTGCTGTAGCCTGGGGCCATGGGAGGATTGGGGCACAGAATGAGCTGGGCTGAGGCATGTACCGGCACACACGTGTGCAGCCAGCGGTTTTCTCTCCCTAGAAAACAGCAGCACGTGGCTGATATTGGAAAAGAGACTTTTCTCCTGCGGGGTGTAATATCCAAAAGAGGGCTGGCATCCCATCTCCCTCATCCTGCCCTGCCCATCTGACAGTGGGCAGGTTTGGGGGACCCGGGCTCCACCCCCAGACACAGCAAATCCACGGTGCCCACAACACAGTGTCCCCTGGTCCAGGTCTTGACATAAGGCTCCATGAAATTGACATTTCCAAACCAGCACATCGTGTCACATCCCTCAGCAATAGAATGCATATGCTGAGGGGACAACACTGAGAGCACATGCCTGCAGCTCCACATATCCCCCATCCCACACACGGCATCAGTGTGGCTGCCAGGAAAAAGCAGTGACGTTCCCAGGGTGTGAAACAATTAAATGCTGGCATCTGAGGAGAAAAAAACAGTCAAGGAATAACAGAAGCGAGAACAGCCTTGCAGCACTCACTGTGAGCAGCGCAGGGTGGAGGCGTGCACAGGAGCTGCTTGTACAAACACACACACCCACTCTCATGCTGGCATTCGGATCCTGTGCGAGCGAGCTACGTGCACAAGGTATGTGTGCCCACACATGTGCATGCACACCCTGGCAGGGCTGTGTGATCCTGGGATCCAGCTACAGGCAGCATGTCTGGGTGGGCTCAGGGTGTCCAGAAACAGCTTTGCACCCACCACAGCCCCACTTGGCTCCAGCTGCACAGGGCTCTGGGCCAGGTGGACACCATGTACTGGGGCCAGTGATGGTGCTCAAGGGAAACCTTCAGATCCTTGTCCTTAAGCCCAGCCAGAAAAACTAGGCAACAAAAGGGGACTTCCTTGCTCAGAGCCTCTGCTACTAGCACAAACCTGTGCCTTGGCCTTCTCCCAAGCCTGCACTCCTGTTGTGCCTCGTGCTCCAGCCCTCCCTTGCTGTCATCTCTGACTGCAACTGCTCCAGCTTCCTGGCTTCTCCATACACCCCACAGATACACTGGGGACAATCCCAGCCCAATGATGCTGCTGGGGTGGGTGGTTCTGCATCTCCTGGCTTAGGGCAAATCCTCCTTGGGAAAACCAAGGCCTGACTTCAAAGATACCCAGGGCTGGCACTCTCTGGGCTCCTCAGGGACATTCTTCAGATGGTCTCTGAGCAACTGGGGTCTGAGACAGCCACCATTACCTGTGGCCCCTGCCCCATCTCAGCTCTGGGCTGAAGAAACTTCCTGGGTTGAGAGGCACAGTCTTTCCACCACCGCTCCATGCCCAGGAAGCCCAAGAGGCTGAGGGCTCACACTGCCCTTTCTACGCTGCCATAGGGGACACCCAAGCTGCCAGAACATCACCCCTCCTGAGGTCTGCACCCCTGAGCAGCACAGTCATCATGCCCCAACCCATATCACTGCATGGACCTGCATGGACACAGGCAGTGGCACTGCCCCATGGTGCTGTGGGAACACAGCAGACACACCACTGCAGGGATGCAGACAGGCCCTACCAGCAGAGGTGACAGCCAGTGAGTGTCTCTCCCTGACTGGCAGTGCCAGGCTAGACAGCTCTGCCAGGAGGATAGATGAACATGAGAAGATACTTCATGGTCTTGTCAAACCCAGTGCAAACAAAGCAGTGTGATCCAAGGAGTGAGGGGCAGAATCTGCATGGGGACAGAGCCACTATGCTGGCATACAAAGGTCCTTTCACTTCCCTGGAAAGATGAGCAGTGTGTGCAATGGCATTGAATCTGGGACAGGGACAATCATAGTATGAGCCCTCCTCAGATAGAAAGGCCTTTGTGAGTCAGGAGCATCCCCAGCTCTGCAGACACCATTGGTGACCAAGCACAGCCCAAGCCACAGGGCTGGCTTCCCTAGAGCCAGATCATGCCAGAACCATCCCAAACACAGTCTGTGTGATGGCCAAGTGTGTGGGAAGTTCTGGGAGCACTGGCTGAGCTCTGTCAAGGCTGGATGGCACCCAGGCAGCCAGGGAGACAGAAGCCAGCTGCTTTCCACAGCTCTGCCTGATTACCAAATCCCTGCTCCATCCTAAAAAGCCCTTCTCTGTCCCATCTCCCTCTGATGTGACTTATGCCATGCAACCCCTCAAGCTACACATCGTAAGGGCCTGGGCACCCCAGAGCCATCCTGGTGCCTCTGAGTGCTGCAGGCAAGCAGGACAGGCAGCACCCCCTGAGTCACACCAGCAGCACCCAGCTCTAGCCTGCAGCACACTCAGACCTGGTGGGCTCCCTAGCACAGAGCAACCCAGGTGCCACCCACCCAGCATCACCCTTCCAATGTCAGTCATATCAGAACTGGCCAAACAGGGCACAAGTCCACCAACAAGGTGAGACAGCAGTTTGCTCTTGCTGTGCATCTCGAGTCAGGATGCAGGGGGCTGGTGCAACAATCCCCCTCTCTGGAGACAGGATTTAGGGGAGACCACAGTGCTCCCCTAAACACAAGCAAAACAAGCAGATGCTGCTAGACCATGACCTGGTGAATGACATTCTCTCCATGGTCATGGTGGGCAGGCAAGGAGCAGGCAAGCTTGGGCAGGAGCCTCACCAGACACCAGAGAAGCCATGGCATGTGACATCCCACCTCCCAGAGCCATCCTGTTCTTACCATCTCCACATCTCAGCTGGCTCCTTCCAACAAGAGGGTGAGCATCAGGGTGTGGCCATGGCTGGTGGGGACCATCTTTGCTACTGACAGTGCCAGACTGGCCTGCGATGCAGAGTCAAGGGCTGCTGCATCCCCTAATCTGCCATGCGTGTCTCTCAGTTCCCCCAGCCAGGTGACGCTGCTCCTCTGCAAAGACTCACTCCAGGACCTCCCAGCATGAGACAGAAAAGGAACCAGACAAAGGACCTTCTTTTCCAAAGAGGCTTGCTGTTTCTCTTCTGGGATGTGGTAAGCTGCCAAGGCCATCTGAGCTCTGTGGTAGGGCAGAGGCAGGGCTAGCAGTGGGGACGGGTGGCACCACAGGAACCCCAAGCAGGGGCTGTCCCAGAAGAAGCCATACAGGGTGCATAGGAAAGGGGTGGGAGGAGTGCCAGGAGTGTGGTGCTCAGTTTATGAGCCCAGGACCCATCACGGGGACCAACCACAGCTTCACAGCCCTGCCAGGGGCCCTGCTGCACCAACATGGGTGTTCCTATGTCTTTCATTACCTGAGGAAGGACCACAGGTTTCAGGCACCTGGAAGAGCCAAGCCAGGAAACTGCACTATGCTCCAAGAACAATGCAGGAAGGACATGCTCTGCTGCCAACAGCTGGTGCCTCAGCCCTTGTTTTCATCTTCATATAAGCAGGGAACCCAAGCCTGCTCCGGGACATGGTGAAATTGGATCCATGGGGAAATAATTAGAAAGGGGAGGGATAAGGAAGAAACTTTGCTTTGTTGGCACAGCTCTCTGCCCAGGGAAGAAAACAGAGCCCATGAGCCAGCCCAGATGTATTTGTGCTGGGGAAAAACAACCCATAAGTAAAAGAGAGGCACAGAGGTGGGGATCACTCCACATATCCCTCTGGGACCAGCTTCAGCTAAGAGTGATAGGGGCAGGTCCTTGAGGACAGAGAAGCTCTCAGGGAGTAGAATTATAGAATACCCTGAGCTGGAAGGGACCCACAATGATCTTCAAAGTCTAACTCTCCTACCAAGGAAGTGATGGTATCTCACCAGGGAAGCTCTTCTCACTGGGTTAGAGACAACCATCTTTAAGCCAAGCCCAAGGCAGTCAAATGAGGACTGTGAAATGCCTGCTGGGATCCCCTCTGCCAAGACCACCTCATCCTCAGTGGCACGCTGCTCGCACAAACTGGAGGTCACCTTTGCCCAGGGGACCCATCGTCTCCACAGGGCAGGGAAAGGACATACGTTTTGCTGATGCTCTGGGTTACAAGCCCAGCCTGGACCCCGATGTGCCCCAGCTGCTCAGGCAGGCCCTGCGGGCCCCAGGTCCTCTGGGATGTGTGATACCTGCAGGGCTGGATGACAAGAAACACTCGCCCCCAGAGCTGCTTGGGAAAGACACCCCGCAGGCATGGGGTGTTCCAGGATGAAAGCAGACCGTGAGTCAGCTCAGAAAGTGGAGTCTGGACGAGCATCTTCAGGGGTGATTCCAGGATGCATCACAGCAGTGGGAGAGGTTCACCATCTGCCTGTGCTCATGGAGAAGTCCTTGGTCAGCCTGTGTGGGTAGGTGTCCACCTGGACAGAGGAACAAGTGCTGGTGCTGCAGGGAGATGCCTCTGCCTGCAGTACAGTACCCTCAAAGCCACATCAGCTCCCACCGCAGCTTCAGCACCCTCCTCGAACCTTACCCTCCAGCCACAGATCCTGCATAGCCCTGGGCCAAACCCCCTCTCTGCTCCCACTGAGGGAGCTGAGGGGAGCTGAGGGGAACAACCTGTTCTCAGGGTACCCATGGAATGTAGCTGTACTCTCCAGCTCCCCTGCCAGTCTGCCCAGAAGGACAAAATGGCAGCAGGTGTTTCATCATCCCTTTCTGGGACAGGAGGTCAACAAGACAAACAGGATAATAGACAGCACCCCGTGCCTCACCCCAGTGAAACCTGGGAGCCTGATGCAAGCACATGGGGAACTTGCTCTGCTGGCAACTTCCACTGTGTCTTTCATCAGCCAAATGGTCTGTTCCAGGTTTGTGTCTTTCAACAACAAAGTCCTTCAGAGCAGGAATCCTGGGAGGTAAGTACCTGGAATGTGTTAGGAACAGCTAATCCCAGGTTTGTCTTTCCCCACAGGAGAGGAGGAGCGGGGCAGGTGGGATGGGGCTGCAGGTGCTGGCTGGCTTCCCAAGCTGCTTAGCAGGAGCATGGGCTGCCCTCCCAGCAGCAGCATGGCCACTGCACTGAGCAGAGGTTCTCCTTACCCTGACCCTGCTGCAGACCTTCCGCAGGGACCACGTCTGTGCCTGCAATCGCTGCTGGAGTCTGCGCATGATCCTTTGTCCCCTTCTCCCTTGCAAGGGAACGTGGTCTCTCCCAAACTGCTGGTGTCCTGTCATTGGTGTCCCTGCTGTCACAGCCTGTGATGAAGCACTATGGATCTCCACTCTGTCCCTGGCTGAAGGCTGTTCTTAGCTGGTGCTCAGCAGGGTGAGAGATCGGGAAAGCAGGAGGTGAGACCTGCCAGCCCTCCTGTTCAGTGTGCTATGCTGGGGCTGAGATCCCCAGGAGATGTGAATGGTTCAAGCCTGCACTGGAGCCAGGAATCCACAGTCACAGGACAGAGGATGTGACTGAAGGGTGGCAGAGCCAGCCCAAACCACCCTAGTCTATGGCATGGAGATCACCCTCCATGGGAAGAGATGTGCCCATGCTTGACCCAGCCTGCCTCTTTGTGACAAGTCACCACTGACACTGGAACTACTGCCTGACACTTCCTGCCCTGTGTTCACCAACATTGAGCTCTTCAAGATCTGATGGTCTGCTCCGAAGTGCCCTAAAACACCCCAAAACCTCTCCCTCAGTTTGACATATTTTGGGCCAGCAAGGCCACTTGCCCCAAACCAGGCAGCCCAGCTGAGCCACTAGAACCTCTTTGGTGACCCATTCAGCTTGCTCAGGTGGCTGTTTCCATTCCCTACCCAGCTTCCTGCCAAGTGTGGATTGGTTTTGAAATGATGGATTCCTTCTTTGCTTCCAAATGTGAACATTGTTTAGTCTTGCATGTCTTTTGGGTATTTTTTGTGTAGGATATGGAATATTCCCAGCACTTGTCAGTCTTGGAGCCCAGGCAGGGAAGAAAAAGCAAACACTGTACTCAGCTGAGGGTGAGGAGGCTGGAGGGGCTGTAAATTTTAAGCATGAACTAACCCCAAATACTTTCCTATGCTGTTCAACCAGGCCTGGACTGAGCCTTTCACAATGACCAGGTGTCTTCACACAGTGACTTAGTCCCTCACTCCCTGCTCACCATTTCCCACGAGTTCCAGAAATCATAGCCCAATCATAGCTACCTCAGCCTGACCTGGATGATGTAAGCCACACAAGGAAGCAGGTGAAGCATGCCCCAGAGGACACAGCCACTTCCACTCCAGGCCACACATCTCCGTCTGCTCCAGGGAATAAATTCCAAACTCACTCTGGTCCTTCCCTTTCTGTCCTGTCTGACCACTGCCCCAGCACTTCTCCAACACAAGGACCTGCCAAAAACCCCCTCTCACCCTTCTTAGTTCCCCCCGCCCGGCAGCTCCCAGCATTGCCCTGACCCTTTTCCCCTGCTTCTCCTCCTCTCCTCCCACCCACGGTGAAAGTGCACTGGTGTGCTCAGGCAAACCCTCTGCCTGCACCCAGCGACACAAGGCACTCATATGGGCATTGGTACTTTCTGAGGGCATCCTGGAGTGTCTCTGGCTCAAATTTCCTAATGATAAAGTTCAGTAAAACTCTCAGGTGTCCATTTTGCCCATTGAGCATCCTGGATGTGCTTAACACAGTGGAAAGAAGTTACCCTATGACAAAAATCTCCTGGGAGAGCTGTGATGGGCAGAAGTGGAGCTGGGTGCCAGCCCTGGGAGCTCTGCACTGCTGTCTCCAGCTGTGCCCATGGCAGCCAGCAGTCGGGTGTGCTGCTACCACGCCAGATAATTATAGCTCCACTGTTTATATACCTTCAGCCCATGGCCACAGGAAGGAAGGCTGAAGGACACTCTATGTTACAGAGCTCTCCACCCCTTCCCCGCTCCCCCTTCCACCTGCACCTCCCCTGCCCCCCCCCACGTGTGAATTTGGCGTGTATGACAAGACACCATGGCACAGCATTGTTTGTCAGAGCTGGTTACAGCCCGCAGCTTCCCCTTTTGGTCACCCATGGAACTCTGCTCTGGACTCTCCAGGCACTCAGTCCCCCCTCTGCACAATTTGCAATCTCCTTCTGCATCCCTTAACCTGGCAGCTTCTTGATCCCACAGCTTGACTGAGGACAGGCTTATCCCTGTCCCCATGCATGGCTGAACCATGTGGGTCCTGAAGCCTGTGCTCCTCTCCAGAGCTGTGGGTGCACTGAAGCACTCAGTGATGGTGGGTCAGTGCTCTCGTCTCCACACAGATCAGCCGTGGCATCTGTGTGTCAATCCCGCCTCCCTGCTGCTTGCAAATGCATCTCCACAGCAATCCCATGCTGCTTGCTCAACCCGAGCAGGACCGAGCAGAGTGCAACGGAGCTTCTGAGCCACGGGGTTGTACATCTCTGCAGGGACAAGTGACCCTTGTCATCACTGGAGTGATATCCCAAGAAGCTGCCCGGGAGGCATCAGTGATGGCACTGGAAGGGGTTGAACAGCTGCAGTGACGAGTGGGGGAGCAGACCCCCTTACTCGGCCTTGGAGAAGGAATGACCTGGCAAGGCTGGGCTACAGGATTAGGATTAGGATGGGTTGTGTCCCACACGAATGAGCCAGGCCAGCCAGCTGTGGCTGAGCCAGCACTTTTGTGTTTGTTTGGGCTGTTAGATAACTTCGAAAGCAGAAGCTGGAAGGGCTGGCGTCTGAACAGTTTGTTCTTTCCAACTTCCATGTGCCGCTGCCTCAAACCTCAGTGCTGTGCAGGACTTAAATCACAGCTCTGTTGTGCTGCTCAGTGCCGTCCTGTCCCCTCATCTTCACCCCAAAGTGTGCCTGGAGTCCCTCCAGCCCAGGGCCAAGCTCTGCTTCTTCACGCTGCCAGAGGAGGAAACAGAGCAGGGGGAACGCTTCTCTGAAGGGGTCTCAGCCCCACAGGCCGGGCCTGGCACAGGGTGAGGGGCTGCTGCCATCTCCTGGCCACGGCCGGGACTCAGGCAGCCCACGGGCAGCGCAGCACGGCACGGCACGGCATAGTGCAGCTCAGCGCAGCTCAGCACAGGTAGCTCCCGGCCGCATCCTGCTCCCAGCTAGGGCTGGGGAAAGAGCGAGGGTCACACACCGCCGCCACCCGGCGCAGCTGGGAACTGGGACAGCGAACAGGACAGGACAAGGCCACTGCAAGCCCTGTTGCAAGGACTGTATCACACGGCTGTGCCAAAGGGCAGCAATGGGAAGTGGGTTCAGGTCACCTTTGAGCACCCGAGGCTCTCCAGGGACAGGCAGCCTCACCTCCCCAGGTAAAAGGGACAGCTGTGGCCACAACACTGAGGTGTCACCTCCTTGGGGACCAGGACAGTCCGAACAGCCCCTGAGCCTGAGAGGGTCCAGACCGTGGCACAGTGCTCTGCCTCACTTTCCTGGCCACCTGAAGTGAGGACATGAGGCACACATTGCTCTGCCATGAGCAGAAAACGAACAATGCTGAGAAATCCTGCAAGGGTGCCCTGCTCCTCTGCTCCTGGTAGTGGTAGCGCTGGGAATAGAAACGCCAGGCTGGGCAGAGTTCTCACATTCCCTCAAGCTGCACAAAGTCCACCCCACAAGGGGAGGCACCATTACTTGATCAAAGAGAAGGCCATTTTGCCACAGCTGGTCCCAATATCCCTCACTGGGTTGCATCACACCTCCCTTCCAGCTGCTGAAACATCCCAACCAGTGATACAGGATCCCAGTTCCCAGCAGCAACTGGGAGATTCCAAGAAACTACAGGGAGAAATGCAAGATTGGGCTGAGGCCAAATCAGTAGCACAGGTTTTGCCTCAGTCCAAGGGAGTGTGGTGAGGGCCTGATCCTCTGTCTCAGGACTGGGGAGACAAGCACAGTATCATGAAGTCTGCTAAGACCCCTCTCCCAGTGCTGGAATACTGGGGATGAAATCCTCCCAGGCCGGGACTGAACAAGAGGAGCAGTGTGTGCTGTGGCCCAGTCAAGAGCTGGCACAGGTGAGGTGGGGAAGCAAGGCTGTGTCATGGCTGCCCTGGAAGGAGAGGGAGGCAGCAAACCCAAGCAGTAGAAAGGACAGGCAAGAATGGAACAGGAGCCAATTGGATGCAGAGAGGACGATGCTGCAGACTTGTTAAGGCTGGGGCTCACGCAGATGAGGACATACACAGGACTGACCCAGGGCCCTGTTGGGTTCCAGAGGCATTGGTCATACTGTGTGCTATGGCCAGAGATGGTGCAGGGGGCCAGGGGTGCTGCAGGGCATCATGCCTTGACTCAGGGTACAGTCCCTGTGCACAAGGCGGAGAAAGTGGAGACAGTGGCCCAGGCACAGGAAGGCAAGTGAGTGTTCATGGGGCAGTGTCCAGATGCCTCTCAGAGACCTTGTGTTCGGGACAGAGGCAGCCCTGGGAGCCTGGCAAGCACTCTTCCTCCCTTGGATGCCCAACTTGTGACAACATGGTCCTATAAACTGCCCCAGGGCTGGCACAACTCAGAGCCAGCCCACCAGGTCCCACCAGCCCACCAGGTCCCACAAGGCAGCTTTCCTGCTGCTCAATTGCCTTCCCATGGGCAGGGACTGGGGAGAGCCCCAGGGCCAACAAAGACAGCCCTATGGACTGTGCAGGTAATGGAGGGAATGGGGCGGGACACGTCCCTGACAGGTAGAAGGGCAGGCTCTGACAGCCAGTGAGGTTCACCCTCACCTAGGACAGAGTCCTGGAAAATGGTGTACCTGCCACACCATGCCCATTGAAGAACAGGCAGGGTGAGAAGCTGCACAAGAGCTGCAGGCTCATGTGCTTTCCTGTAGGCTCAGGGCAGACTAGTTTTCAACCTGCCTGACACAAGGGAAGGTTCAAGCTTCAGCTCTGGGGACAAACTCGGGACTCCAGCTCTGCTCTGCATTCCCATAGCATGCCCTCCATCTGCTTTCACACACTCTGGCCTGACACAAGCCACCTGATTTTCTCTGCTTGCTCATGACTGCCATGCACTCCTTGGGAGCCCCTGGCAGGAGCACAAGAGAAATAGGCCAGATGCATATTCCAGCCCACAGAACTTAAAGCAATGAGGTCAGACTCCTATGGAGCTCAGTCCTTCAGTCAGAAGTCCTTCAGGGGTCTCAAGACCCCAATACACCCACCCACAAGACTCCTCCAAAGCAGTCAAGATGCTCGGTGCTCTGGGCTTTCCTGGCTGCAGGAGGGCAGAGCCACCCAGACTGCTCCCTGTGGGCTTAGGAGCAAAGGCAGGACTTTGCCGGTGTGGACATCATAATATAGGTACCCCTAAGGGATGTGGCTGCTCTGTGCTGAGGAGGACCAGAGCACAGTGTGTTTGATTTACCACTTTGCAATCACGTTGCTCCACTGGAAGAGTGGAGCCATGGCACAGAGTGAGAGGTAAGCTATCGCTGCTGCAGCTGGGCTCATCAGAGGCACCTCTGCTGCTCCAGGCCTGCAAGTGTTTTGATGTTTTTTACATCAAGCAGAAGAGACGCTCCTGACATGGAGAGCGCTTGGCTGGGCTGCTATCCATGATGGGGAGGGCCCAGCAGAGCTGTTGGCTGTCCTTAGCAAGCTGCTCCTGCCCCAGAGAGCTGGCCTTGCATGCCACAGAAGGGACGGGATGTGCTGGGTTTGTGCCAGATCCACTTGACTAGACTCTGTAAATGATTTTTTATATAACTCTGTTTTCTGGTTGCTTTCAGCACCTTCCAAGTGAAAGCCACAGGCATCCATAGTCTGCATGCCTGGCTGTTATGAATGGGATGAAGGAGTTGGTTCCCCCCACACACTGTGAGAAGCTGCCCATTCCTGCAGCGAAGCCTGGTGAGGCAGTAGCAATGCTCTCAGGTCAGACTCAGGGTAGCAGCATAGTGAGCAGACTATTCCTACTACTGCCACACAAGGAGCCTACCAGCTATCCCCTGGGATGACCCAGGAAGGAGACACATATAGCCAGGCTCCCCTCTGGTTGTTTTGCCCAGGCTTTGCCAGCCACATCCCTGCTCCCCATAGCAGCAGCTGCTGGAAGCCCAGCAGCCCAAATCTACAGTCAGTGGCACCAGCTATACCCAGTATATCAGGAGAAACCCCATTCTCTCCAGGGGAATGACTCCTGGGGCCGCAGGCAGCTGTCCACCACAGGCACTGGTTGAGAGCATCCTGCTGGTGCAGGGAGGGGGTCCCTGCATCCCCACTCGGAGCTTGGAGGAGTGCAGACCTTGGATGTGGCTCAGGAATACAGTTCCTACACGCTCAGCCCACACAAGCAGCAGCACATTGCTCCTGCCTGCATGAAACCTGGGAATGTGGCTGCCCAGGCTGGCTTCCTGCAAGTGGATGTTATTTTAACTCTCAGTTACTCTCTCATTTTTGCCAGGCAACGACTGATTCTCTTCTTGGCTATGCAATAAAGAGCCCCCTTTTATTTTTCCTCCTCCACTATTTCTAGGTTAATTTTGGCCTTTTCTCAGTGGGTCTTTGCCACAGACACTCAAAGGGCTGGAGAAGTTATACTGCTTTGCGTGCCCAGAGGAAGGGGAGCAATGTGCAGGGCACAATCCAGGTGGGGAAGCACATGCCTTGGAGCACCTGCTGCCCCGTGCTGCATAGAGGAGCAAGCGCCTCTTCTCCCACCCACCTGTGCTGTGCAAGACTTGGCCTTCCAAGACAAGCAACTGTGATGCCCACATCTTCCCAACTGTGGCAGCAGCAGCCTTCACCTCTCCAGAGCCCAACCAAGGCAGCTCCTCCATGTGGTGCCCGTGGGGAGGTTCCTGTGCTGGTCCAGCTGCAGCCCTGGGCAAGGTGAGGTGCAAAGGCATAGGGAGGGACTTCTGCAGAAGGGAAGTTGATGGGACAGGATGTGAGCTTAGGGTGACCCCAGAGAGGTGAGCTTAGGGTGACCCCAGAGAGGGTCACATAGAGCCATAGCAGTGCAGGAACTGCCAGATGGAGCCGACAGAGCTGAAGTCAGCCACTGTCATATTCAGGCTTGGGATAGAGACGAGGCCCCATGAGGGGGAGAGAAGAGTGAGAGTGCCTGCCAGCACTGCGGAGTACCTGTGCCATGGCCAGAATCCTCCCACTGAGAGTACTGATGGGAGTGATGCTGCCCTGTCCCCAAAAGAGAGGGCAGGAGATAGCACATTGCAAACCCCTTGTCTGGTCAATGCTCAGGAGAAGGAAGTGCTCTTTGGGCAGCAAAGAAAGAAACAGCCTTTGTTTTCACCAGGCAGGGACATTCCAGTCTAAGGCTGGGATCCTCTGCATCCCCTCCGCAAAGGCTGTTTTGTCCCTGGGGGCAAAAATACTCTGCACTTGGGGCAGGAGGTGTTACTTTGTGTGGCCCCACAGCCCTTTGTCTCCCAGAAAATTGCAAAACCTTAAGCTTCGCTGCAGCTCCAAGAAGCTCAGAAAGAGACAGAACCTGCTGGAAGGCAGACGCCCATGTCGGCGCTGGGCCAGCTCGAACCTTCCAGGCTGTTCCACACCCCCACAGCTGCTTGGCAAGGACATTGCAGACCCTCCCACATCACAGCCCCAAGCAGCCTGGGCCAGCTGTGTCCAGGCACTGGGCCGGGGGAATTGCTGTTTTTCTGCTT
This sequence comes from Serinus canaria, assembly GCF_022539315.1. Lineage (NCBI taxonomy): Eukaryota > Metazoa > Chordata > Aves > Passeriformes > Fringillidae > Serinus > Serinus canaria. Next base: position 19,210,435 of record NC_066318.1, read on the forward strand.
TATCAGGATGTTGCTGAGCTTGGCGGTGAGCGGGTCCGGTTTATAGAGCGGTTTGTGCAGACTCACGGTTATGTAAGCGATCGGGGTTACTCCGGAGGCTCGGCGGTGCCTCCCCGCGCATGCGCGCGGTGCCCGCCCGCCCGGCGCGGGGATCGGGGTGAGCTGCCCACGGGGCCCCGCGCTCCGCCGGGTTTGACACTGGCCCGGCTCGTTACGAAGGTGTACGGCGTGTGCCCGGGCTGCCGCGATGCCCGGTGCTATCAGGCTGCATGCCAGGGGGCAGTGACCGAGCCACACTGTCGCGCAGCGCTCTTCGAGAGCTGCAGCAGCCGTGTTTACCCTGCACGGGCTCCCGACCCGGCGCTGCTCCATTGCCAAAACGCCTGCGCCCGCTCCAGTAACCCAGCTCCTGAAGGTCGCTGGCTGGAGGCCGGGCTCGCGTTCCATCTGCCTGCTTTTATTATTGATTGTCCTTATCAACACTTGAGAGAACAGCATGTCCCAAACACCCGGGGGCAGGACGGGGCTCGCTGCCGCTGCAGCTGCTGCCTTTTGCCCAAACTTTGTCTCTCCTCAGTGGAGAGATGCAGGCACCAAAACTGTGCTGCCACTGTCACCTCTGCCCACAGGCACAAGCCACGATGCCAAAACTGAGGCCAAGTGACAGCAGTGTTCCTGTGTCTGCTGCCCTATCTCTCTTCCTCTTGCCACTGTCTCCATCCAAAGCACAGGTTCCCACACAGCAGCAGACCCCTGCGTGTGCCTGCTCCCAGGATGTGCTCCCAGCAGGACCCTCAGCAAGTGCATCCCATCATCCTGTCACTGTCTCGGCTCTCACAGTGCCTTGGTCCAGTACCCACTGACCTGGAGGCTGAAGGGACATGGGAAGGGACAGGGGACCCTGATCACAGCAGTGGTGCTGCTCCATCACAGCCCAGCTGGGCTGGGACAGCCACCATGCATAACACAGGGCAGCAGCCAGATGTGAAATGGTATGAGCAGCCCATCTCTGCTGTCGCTAGCCTGGACACCAGAAGGATAAGGAAGGGAGCACCAGGATGGCAGCAGAGGCATGTTCAGGTGGCTGTGTTGGGGGATGGGGACACATGTAGCAGTGTGCACAGGTGCATTGTCCAGGTCTGTGCTGCCTGGCACAAGCTTTTCATACTTCTGTTGAGAGCACAGTGGGATGGCAGCAGGGATGAAAGGAGCTGCAGCTCCAGGACACACTGGTCAAATCAAATTGGTCTTTCATATGCTAATTACCAGACATTGGCTAGCACAGGACCGAGCACACCATACCATAAATCTGCTGGTCTTTGAGGCATTTCCACCTTGCTAGAAGACACACCTGGGCAGAACTTACCCAGGCAGCTTGGAGGGCCCTGTCAAGGGTCACCCATTGCCTTCATTGCCTATGGAAAGAGGACCAGAATCACAGGAAAGCAAGTCCCTGGGACAGGGAATGGAGAAGCATATGGCTCACCCCAACTTGGCCAATGTGCTTGGAAAAGGGAAGCTAAGAGGCAATTCATTGCCAGGACACAAGAATAGCCCCATGGTGAAATGGGGGTGGTGGGGTCTCCTTAAGGATGGTGGGACCCTAACCCAGCCCTGTAGGGTGTCACCATGCCCCAGGCAACCCAATCACCACTTGTTTTGCAAGGACAGCCCTTGCATGGGGAGTTTATTGAGCCTGACAAGCCAGCTGGGACACCAGATAATCTCTGCCTTGCTGGGGACAGTCCCCCAGCAGGGTCAGGCACACTTGCCACAGAGGAATGGAAAATTCCTCTCACTATGCTGGCACTCACTACAGCCCAAGCACATCAGCTGTCATCCTGCAGGACTTGGCATGCCCTGGAGTGTTTACCCACACCATTTCGCAAGAGCCATGGCGTACAGCCTGGCAGGGGCATGCAAGCTGCTTGAGCAACCCGCTCTGCTGAAAGCCTATGCTCTTGGGAAACACTCCAGGCTGGGAGTCTGGTGTGGATTGATGTCATCTGAGTGGCCATCAGCACCTTCTCCTTTCTGGTCTCCTGAGTTCAAAGACAGTGCTCACAGAGCTTTGGTCTTGGCCCTCTCCCAGTCCTGCAGAATCCTTCTCTTGGTCTCATCTGGCAGGGTTGGCTAAATGACCTCAGCATGCTGGTTCCCCACTCACCCAGGGCATGCTCCTCCATCCTCACAGGGTATATGGCTTGGGGAGAGAGGCACCCCACTCCCTCCAAGGGGTTTGGAGGTATCAGTTGGAGAAACAGAGTAATTGTGGTGACAGCACATCTGGCTGAGGGCTGCCCTCCAGGCATTGACCAGTGGCTGCATGATGCCTGAGAGATGACACAGAAGAGCCAGCCTGCTCCAAATTGACTCCAGATATACACAACTGACACAATCCTCTCAGTGAGGGAAGAAAGCAGGCACATCCTGGATGACACTGGCAGGGGACATGGAATTGCAATCAGGCCCTGGGCGCCCTGTGGTTGCTGCAGACAGGGCTGGCTATGCCCACCCAGCTCCATGGTGCTGTACATGGCCATCATCAGTGGGCGCAGCAGCTGGTTGTCAAGAAGGCACGATGTCGTAAGGTTTTGCTCTGCTCGAGGCACTGGGGAGACCAGGAAATGTCTTAGCTGCTCTTGCCATTTCAAGATGCACCCCAAAGCCCTGCTTTAAGTGGGAAATGTGTGGTGGGTTTGTGAGGCGGGTGTCCCTCCCTCAGGGTAAAGAAGCAAAGCATGCCCCCACCTAGCCTTTCCAAAGGGGCAGCAGCTCTGCTTGGCACCAAGGGGATATGGGGCACAGCCTTCCCCAGCAGACAAGGTCCCTCCAATGGAACTGGAGGTGCAGGGACCGGGGACAGATGGGGTGTTCCAGTGCTGCTTCAGCTGCACTGGAATTGGGGCCGGGTCTGTGCAATGCTTCAGCTGGCCTTTCTGGGATAGCTGGCTCCTGAAGCATCGCACAGACCCGGCCCCAATTCCAGTGCAGCTGGAACAGCAGCAGCAAACAGGCTTCGTGCAGCCGCCAGGATGTTTGCTGGAGCAGAGGCACGCATAAACATTTTGTTTAATCAAGGACTCGGAGTGAACACAGTGTACCCCTGGCTCCGTGCAGAGGGAACAGCTGCGGCCCTGCGGAGCAGGGCTAGGGACACCGATCGGCGGTGGCAGAGCGACCTCCCGTGGCAGGGCTCGACCTCGGGGTGCTCAGCACCGTCGCTGCGGCGGCAGCAAGAGGAAGCCCTGTGTCACCCGAGTCCCAGCCCCCTGCTCTGAAGGGAGGCTGTGTCCCGGCTGCAGGCGGTTCTGGCTGCTTCCAGGGCAGTGTGTCTGGCAGCTGTGCGAGACTTGGTTCGGCCCAGTCCCGCTGCAGGCGTGGCGGAACCGAGGACAAGCTGGGAGAGCTCTGAACTGCCCTGCCAGTGGGTCTCTGGGTGTATTGTATCATGGCAGTATTGTATCAAGAGTGCCGGAGACCCTGGCAGCGCCAGCAGCTCTGTTCTCACACAGGCAGGATGGGATTCTTTCCGTGCACTCCTGCCCTTCCAGGAATGAGGTGTTGGGGCTTGGGACCTCCTGTGCCCCACCAGGCCCCCTGCTTAGCGAGAGCAAGGTAAGGTCAGAGATCTTAATCTGCAAAGCCCCGAGTGAGCAGCACGGGCGCCCACCATCTGCTGATGGATCCCAGGCCAGCTCGCAAGAAGACAGCTGATGAAAATGCAGAGCACAGAATCCCTCCGTGGTGGATCTGGCTAAGGCCAGGCTTGGAGGAACTGCCATCAAATTTAGGTTTGTTTTATTTTCTGGGATCAGCTAGGAATTAAGCATCAGAGTTGCTGTGTTTAAACCTGAACCTTTAAACATCCCACTCCCCCCATGTGCTGCACAAACCCCAGGTTCCTTTGGAAGCATTGTTTTAAGGATAAGATTTAAAGGACACCTTTCACAAATAATTGTGCTATCAGGTTCTTTTTCTTCTTTTAATTTCCAAAAAGGTATTTTTTGTGAATTGGGGAGTAGATAGAGAAGAGCTTTGGAGAACACTGGGAAGGCAGACAGACTGTGGTATTGCCAATCAGCGCACACCTCTTCTTCCCCAGCCTCCCACTCAGCTGCCAAAGCCTGTTTCATGGCTTCCCAGGCAATGAGTGGTTGCAACACACATCCACACAGCCAGCAGAACCACTCCAGCTTTCCAGCTAACCTCTTGTGGTTTTTAAAGCCTTTGGTAGTAATGAAATGACTGAGGATAATGACAAGCATAAACTCCCAGAGTGCAAGACCTGGAAACGTTTTTCTTCTTAGCAGCTGGTGTCCCTTGGTGGGACATGTCTGAATGTTGAGCCCCCATGCTCTTGGCAATCAGACTGGACTTAACTGGCTTCTTAGTGTGCATCCAGGGGGGTGTTTGCTTGGTTGGCTTGTTATGGTAACTGAAAATAGTCCAAATCACTTCAACCTTAGGTTTCCAGACCTTACCACTTTATTTCTAGAGCACCTTGTATCCTATTTTTCCCATTTTTCATGGAAACAAAGCTCCACTGGCCTATCATGAACTCTTCTCCCCTCCCCTCCCCCTGCATCAGGCAGGAAGAAAAGAAAGTATCCTTGATAAGATTGTGAAATGAGAACTTACTATCAAGATGACTTCGAAGTCAGCTTAGGTTTTAGGGGACAGAGGTCAGCCGATGGCCTTCTAGGGCGTGTGTGCTGCAGATTGTTCTATAAATGCTGATATGTTGACTCTGCGGTCATAAAAGATTTTCACAAGAAATGTATCCCTTTGTAGCCTTGCTTTGCGCTGATAATTCAATTGCCAGCTGTGTGGAAGGGAAGAGATGCAGCAAGGCCTGCTCACAGGCTTCTTTAATTGTTGCTTTAAAAGACTATTTTTTTCCCCTAACATTACCAATTATTTTGCCCTGAGGGTTGAGGATTATACAAAGCTCTTCCTGTTTCCATAATCAAGCACCTGAACACCTCAGAGCATGTTTAAAAATAAGTGTGATAATAGCTGTATTTTATAAGGGAAAAGCTCAAGAATGAGGCTCGGTGTTTATAACGCATAAGAACATTACAATTTGACGTCAACCTTAAACTGATAGTTCTTAATGTCCCGTAGTTACGTTAGGCACCCAATAGAGCGTTTGTTGCACAGTCTGACCCAGAGGACAGGCTTTTAGATGGGGATGGGCAACCTCTGTCGGAAAGGAAAGCTTCCTCCTTCCCGCTCTAGCCCGGGACGTTCCCGCGGACAGCTCCGCGGCATTTGGGCTGCTGGGCTCAGCCCGGCGCCTTGGGCTGCCGCCGCACCGGGCCAGGTGAGGCTGCCAGGACAGCCCTGCCCGGGGCGCGTTTCGCTAAGCCGCACACGCGGCCCGTCGGGAGCGCCGCTGTCACCTGGCGCCAGCACAGCTCGCCTTCCGTGTGCGCCTTTGTCCCGGAGAGAGGAGTGGGCCGGCCCGGGGCGGACAGAGCGGGCCTGAGCGTCAGGCAGCGAGACAGGAGGTGGGCGAGGCCGCCCTTCTCCCCGCCCCGCCAGCCATCGCTGCGTTCCCAGGCGAGTCCGGGCCGACGCGGCCCCCGGGCAGGCGGCACCGCGACGGGCACCGGCACGGGCTGCGGCGGGACGGTCGCCACGGCAACGGGGGGGGGGAGTCGCCCTGTCGTCACTTCCGCGCGAAACGAGGCGGGGCGGGGCGGCGCGCAGGAGCCGTCATGGCGCTGTCGCGCGCAGAGCGCTGTCTTGCGCTGCTGCTGCGGCTGCTGTCGCGCGCCTGCCTCGCCCTGCTTGCGCTGCTGCCGCCGCCGCGCGCCGGTCCCGCGCGCGCCGCTCCGCGCGCCGTCCCGCCGCCGCGGCGCGCGCTCCTGCTGCTGCCCGCGCGGCGCCTCGCGGAGCTGCTCCGCGCGCGGCAGGTACCACCCGCGGTCCGGAGAGGGGGAGCGGGGGCAGCGGGTCTCGGGCCGCCCGGCTCCCGCGCCTGACGGCGGGACCCGCTGTGTCCCGTGCCCAGGTGGCGTGCGTAGAAGTGGTGGAGGCGTACGTGGAGAGGATCAAGGAGGTGAATCCCCTCATCAATGCCCTGGTTAAGGACAGGTGAGCTGGAGGCAGAGGGCACCCTCGAGGAGACAGTGGCTCCCCTCCTGCTTCCCTTCGGGCCCGAGGCCCGGCCGCTGTACTCCGCCAGGGGCACGGGGATCCCCGCGCCGCCACCGCAGTAGCGCCGTGCCGAGCGCCCGGCGGCGGCTAGGCCGGGATGCCGCTCCCGGCTCCGACAAACGCCAAGCAGTCTCACTTCCCCCACAAGCTCCTGCAGCACTTGAGGTCCACCCGCACTGCGGGGAGCCCGCTGCTCTCTGATCCAGTGCCAGAACATCGCCGGGTGCTTTGTTTCAGGTTCGAGGAGGCCCTGCAGGAAGCCCGGCAGGTCGATAAGCTGCTTTCGGAGGGTCCTGGCGATGACTGCCTGGAGGAGAAGTTCCCCTTGTTGGGAGTTCCCATCACCGTTAAGGAGGCCTTTTCTCTCTATGGTGGGTTTATCTTTGTGCCTCTCCAGGTCTTGTTGTGCTCCCCAGAGTGGTGGGTGGCTGTGGCAGGTGCTTGGAGGGAAGTACTCTCCCTGATTTGCGCCAAGCTCTACCTGGGCTTCTGCATTTGTGTTAAGTTGTAGCACACAGATGCTCCAGAGCTTGAGGTGCCTCAGAGGAGCAGCCCTCACTGGGAACCTGCTTCCTGTGGCTCTGGGTCGTCTCAGGGCACTGGCCCTGATGCCTCCCTCCTGTTGACCTTGGCACCATAGGGATGCCCAACACCTCTGGCTTGGTCAACCGCCGCAACGTGATTGCCACCTCGGATGCCACTGTGGTGTCACGGCTGAAGCAGGCAGGTGCCATCCCGCTAGGTGTCACCAACTGCAGCGAGCTCTGCATGTGGTATGAGTCCAGCAACAGGGTCTACGGGCGGACCAACAACCCCTACGACCTGCAGAGGATTGTGGGCGGCAGCTCAGGTGAACCCCAGCACCTCGGCACGGTCCTGCACTAGCAGCAGGTTAAAATGCAGAAGGGAGGGAAGAGTTCCAAGTCTTTGCACACAGCTATTAACGTGTCCCAGGGCTCTTGCAGAGCTTACAGGCCTCTTTCCTGGGCACTGCTGTAGGCTGTTGAGAGGTCTAGCTGCTTTGCCTCTTCTCAGTGTTTCATCTGGCATTGCTTCAGCCTGCTCTGTTGTACTTTGGCAGGAAAATCTCTTTGGCCCACGTTCCCCAGCTATCACCAAAGCCAAGGTGTCCCCCACTCCTCTTGCTTTTAAGGCCCCCACTCCTCCCTGTGAGGTGTTCCTGCTTTCCTGGATGATTTGCACCATAAATCTATGGTGTTTTGCCATGTTTTCTCCTGTGCAGGTGGGGAGGGCAGTGTCCTGGCAGCTGCCTGCTCAGTCGTAGGTGTGGGCTCTGACATCGGCGGCAGCATCCGAATGCCTGCCTTCTTCAATGGAGTCTTTGGCCATAAACCCACAACAGGTAGGGTGGGTGCTGGGATCTCCTCCTCTTCCGCACGAGCAGAAAGGCCATGAGGTGGAATGGGGGCTGTGAGATGAACCCTTTCAGGACACCCCTGTGCTGGTCTCTGGTGGGATTGCTGTAAGGAGTCAGGTAGCCTCTTGCATGGGACAAGCCTGTTGAGGAAGCATAGCTGAGGTTGGCAGTTGGGAAACTTTTGGTGTCAGAATGCCAGGCACACAGGAGACAGTATTGCAGATATTGCATCCTCAGCATGGGATGTTTTCACAAGGTTGGGATCTGCTGGGATGTTTCTCTGTCCTTCAGTGTCCTGACTGGTGCTTTTCCTCCCATCCCCCCCACCCCATGAACCTTGCCATCAGCACTTGTGGGGTGTACAGTCCCTTGGGAGCCATGTCTCCCTGTACCCAAAGACCCCCCAGGAGGGCTGTCCCCACCTGGAGGCGATACTTGGGGTAGTGTCTGACTTCTCTGCTCTCAGGGGTGGTGCCCAATGACGGCCAGTTCCCAAACGCTCACGGGGTGCGGACCAGCTACCTGTGCACAGGGCCCATGTGCCGCTACGCAGAGGACCTGGAGCCTGTGTTGAGAGTCATGGCCGGTCCTGGGGTCAGCAAGTGAGTTGTTCCCACTGCTCCAAGCTGCTGAGCTGGAGTCAGCAGTTCTCTGGTCCTTACAATGTATGAGGCCTTTGTACGAGACAGGTCTGCACCCCATCCAGTATGCTTGTTACTGATTTCCTTCCTCTGCTGCTGGCTTCAGCAGGACTTGGCTGCTGGGACTGCCCTTCCCACCACCCACATGCTCCCAGGAACCAGCAGCCATGGGCAGACTGATAGGTCCCCCTTCACCAGTGAGCTGCTTCCCAGCTGTGTCCCACACACACACACCCCTGGGCTGGCCTTGCCCCTGGGTATTACAGCACCTTTTTTCCTGTTGAATGAGGAGTTTTCCATCCCCACACCATGGCCAGTTCAGTTCCTTCAGTTCTTGGTCCATGCAATCAAGTGCAACCATGCTGCATGCCCGTGAGGAGCAGGGCAGAGATGAGGCACATGGGGCAGCCCTCCTTTTTGCCGCAGCCTACACACAGTTGCTCTCTCCATTACCAGTTTGCTTTTTCCCAGGCTCTTGTGCAATCTCAGGCTTGGCTGAAGCCAGGGTTTTTAGTCACAAGGTGCTTCTGGAGAAATGAGAACTTTCCCAACAGAAACTTGATGGGACTGAGGGGGCAGGTGAGCAGCTGGATGTGTTGTGGGCAGTAGGTGTCTGTGTCTTCAGGGTCTCACCTTGCAACTCTGGGGGACAGAGAAGGGTCTCTTGAGGACACATAACAAGTGTGTGAGAACCTCTAGCAGCTGCAGAGGAGCTGGGATGGATTTGTGACAAAGCATCATTCCTTTCCCAGGCTGAAACTGAATGAGAAAGTGTCGCTGGAGAAAATCAAATTCCACTGCATGGATCATGATGGCGGGTCCATTTTTGTATCACCTGTGGACAAGGAGATCTTGCAGGCCCAAAAGAAGGTAGGAAGCAGCAGAAGATGGTACTCACTGGGGTGAGCCTGAAGATATAACCTGGGGAGACCAGTCAGAGGAGCCCTGGGGAGGGGAAAGAGCTACTTTGTGTGTGGTTCCTGCAGTAGCTGGCAAAATAAAGGGCTGGGGAGGCAGCCTTGCATCTCAATCCTTTGCTTTCAGGGGTTAAAAAGTAGAAAGAACTTTTTCTTCTTCAGGGCTAAAGAAGACACAAGGGGAAGATCTTGTGAGTAGGTCCCCTTACTTTCTTCTGTGTAGTTTCCATGGGCTGATGGCAGGCATCAAATCTTTATGGAAACAAACCCATCCTTGCTCTTCCCTGCAGGTGGTGGAGCACCTCGAAAGTGACCTCGGTGTCCAGGTTCAGCATGTGGAAATCCACAAGATGAAGTACTCTTTCCAGATCTGGTCAGCCATGATGTCATCCAAGGACAGTGAGGGACAGGTATGTCAGAGTGAGTTGGCAAAGGCACAACTTTGGAGGCATCAGGGAAGAAACAGCTGTTTGGGGCTAGCTGTGGAGAGCTGTAGGCTTCCCAAAGCTGCCCAGGGGCTTTCCGTGCTCCATGTACCCCCCCCCCCCCAATCTTCCTTTCACCTTTTCCTAAAGTTGCACAGCACTTTCACCCTTACTGTCCCGTGGGTTGAGGCCCTGGCTCTCAGCAGAGGAGCGATGTGGTAATCAGGAGGGGGGAGGTTGTTTTGGCACATTGACCTTTTTCATGCAGGTTGGTAAGTCAGCCAAGCAGGGGGCATCCTGACTTGCTCTTTGCCCCATGCTGTGTCTTCTGACTTGTAGGCTGGGATTAACACCCTTTGGGATGCCAGGACAGGCAGGGGACTTGCAGCTTTCCAGCAGGACGCCTGCTTGTGTAATTTTTCCCTGGCATTGCCACTGCTGTGCTATGCTATGTGCGTGCAGGAAAGTACTTTGTAAAAAAATAAACTTCTGGGAATGTCATTATTTATGCATTCCTGGCACAGAGGCAGTGATGAAACAGCCCAGCCCCACCACACCAAAGGAGGGCTTGTCTGGCTCCTCTGCCTACTTCTTTCAGGTCCAATTGCCATATCACAGGAGGAAATGCCTCTGGAACATTATCCTGTGCATTTTGTCAGTTGGGTGCTGCTTTGGGGGGCTCTCCCTTCTCCTTGCTGTCTCTGGCAGGGAAAAATGCCCCTCCTGCTGCCCTGGATCAGTGTCAGAGCTGTGGAGCACCTGATGGGCATCTCCTGTGTGAAAGCGAGAACACCTCACATTGGGATAATGGTTAACCGAAGTTTCATTGTCCATTGCCAGCTCGTGCCTCCCTGCTGCATGTTGGCTTTGCTGACAGGGAGTGGGTGTGTTACAGGAGGCACAAAGATTCACCGACCTGCTGGGGGACCATGGGAAGCCAGTGTGGCCTCTGTGGGAGCTGATGAAGTGGCTCATGGGGATGTCTTCTCACACTCTCCCAGCTATCGGTAATGCTGGCAGGGGCCCTGGGAAGTGCAGAGTCAGTGGTGGGGTGGGCAAGTTGTTAAATGCAGATATTACCCTTCCAATGCCCAGTGAAGGAACTCGGGGTTTGCCCTGAGCAGCTTCAGCCTAGTTTTGTAATGACACAAGCTCAAGAGTGTGGATCTTTGATAAACAGGAGTGGGTACCTTGGGGGAAGAAGTGAAGGTGATGGAGCTGGGGGCAAGGTTCACTTCTGCTGTGAGCCATACCAGAACTGCTGGGGGCTCAGAGGGCTCTGTCAGGGTCTACACTGATCTTGTTTCATAGCAGCAGGTACTAGAGAACCCTAATTAGACCCTAATGCTGTCTAATGAGTGCTGGGGTCGTTCTGCCAGCTCTGCTCAACCCCACTGGCTGGAAAAGCTGGAAGGAAGGGGGAGGCTGAATGCTTGTCCCTTGGCAGAGCTGGGGGAATGCTGCCAACAAAGCTGTGCTGGGGGCAATTGCTGTGGCTACTGGCAGGAAGGGGTACTTGGGGGGCCACCCCAGAAGCAGGGGATGTTGCATGTGGCTGAGCATTGTGTTTCTGCCCCACACAGACCACAGTCCTCTCATACACTCTTGTCCCCATTTCTTCCCTTTGCTGCAGCCCTGGGGCTGACAGAGAAGCTGGTGAACCTCAACCTCAGTGGGAAGGCCAAGCTGGTGAGCATGGGGAAGAGTCTTCAGGAGGAGATGGAGGCACTGCTGGGGCCGGATGGGGTGCTCCTCTACCCTTCACACCCCACCATCGCCCCCAGGCACCACTCCCCCATCTGCACGCCCTTCAATTTTGCCTATACAGGTGAGCAGCCCTGGCTCCTGTGGGGTTGCAGCTAGGGCTACCAAAATGATCTCCCTGTGGCGGAAGTGTGGGCTGGCAGCTGGGGTGTTGTATCCAAAGTGTTTGCATTGCTGACGGTGGGTTGTGCAGCAAAGAGGTGTCTTGTTGCTCCAGAGAGTGGAGTGAGGGTTGTCGTGCTTCATACTGTGTGGCATCTTTTACCTTTTGCCAAAGGTCCACAGCAGAGCAGGTGTGACTTCGTGTGTGATATTGGGTTTAGTAGGAACCTAAGACCTGCCATCTCTTGGGGTACAGTCTGGGGCCCGTTGTGTGGTTCCCATGTGGTCTGAACACCTCAGTGCCAGTGTCAGTGCTGCCTTGCATTGTGGAGTGATGGAGGGCTGCTGCCTGGTGCAGGAATGTCCCAAATTTGGCATGCCACAGTGTGTGCCATCCCTCATGGATGCTGTTTATACACACGATGTGGGCACTGCGAGTCTCTGGCCAGTGATGTCCCTTGTCACCATGTCTCTGCACTGCTGCATGAAGCACCAGCTCCCAGGATCTTGGTGCTGTGTATGGCAGAGCTGCCTGCCCAGGATGAGAGAGCCAGGCAGTGATGTATCCCTGTCTTTGTGCTCACTCTGATCTATCCAACCTTCTCTCTTGCAGCCATCTTCAATGTCCTGGGCCTGCCGGTGACACAGTGCCCGCTGGGGCTGGGCAGTGAGGGGCTGCCGCTGGGCATCCAGCTGGTGGCAGCCTCCTACAATGACCACTTGACGCTGGCGGTGGCCCGGTACCTGGAGAAAGCCTTTGGAGGATGGGTTTTGCCAGGGGAAGTTTAACCTTGGGAGACAGGGACAGAGACAGTGACAAGTGCTGATGCTTGATCCCATCACGGCACTGCCTGCTGCCTCTGCATCCCCCTGCACCCTGCTGGGAGTGGCTGGTGGTGCCTCCAGTGCAGGAACAGCTGGACCGCTGCCACTGGAGTCCTCATCCCTGTGGCACCCTCTGTCAGGGAGAGACCTGCCTTTCCCAAACTCCTCAGGAGCCCCAGTGCCACAGTCTGAGGATGCCCTGCCTGCAGTGGGCACCCACCCACCTTTTCCAGACTATGGAGTTGGCCAGCTCTGTAACCTTTCTACTTTCAAAGCACTGAGTGAGAGCTGGGCAGAGGACGTGCTTCCAGATTTCAGGCGGCAGCTGTGCAGCACCCCTCGGGGTCCTCCTTGGCCTGACCCTACCCACAGAGCTGGACTGTGCCTGCTGCACCCAGGCTTGCTAGCCCCCACAGTCCTCCCAAGCTCCTGAAGGCTTCCCCCCACTCTCTGACCAAAAAGGGAGAGGGGTTGAGGGGGCTGGAAGAGCTATAGGCCTGCCTCACCAACGGTGCTTTGTGGGCGGGTGGGTGCTGGGCTCTGCAGTGTGTGCAGCTGTCAGGCACAGCTAGGAGCATTTCAGCACTGGTATTCAGTGAGGTATTAAAGAACCTGTCCAGTCTACTGTTGCTGTGTGTCCTTTTCCTTGTGGCTGTCTCCCTTCCAGCTCCTGCCAGGCCCCAGCCCCATCTCTACCAGGGATGTGTCAGGGTTACCCAACACTGCTGGCCATTGAAGTGGTGCAGGGACAACAGTGGAGATGCTGGCATTGACCTCCGGGGTGGCTCTTGGCCATAGGGCTCTTGTTTTGGAATGCTCAGGCCAACGGTGACTGCTGGGCTCTGGGCAGAGTTGAATGGTGCTTATAAGCCCCACAATGCAGCCGTCAATGGCTCTGTTAGTCTTGCAATGGTTGTGCAGTTCTTGGGAAGCTCAAGTTCAGCTGTGTTTTGTCCCAGGGGGCTGCCAGAGGCCTGGAGCTCTTGAGGTGGTGCAGAGCCATGTGCAGGTAGGTCCCTCATGGTCTCCAGGGCAAAATGAGGGGCCCCAGCCCTCTGTTTGTCTTGGCAAGGATAAAACCTGCTACTGGTTTTGCTGGGATGTCCTGGCCTGTGTCTGCCCTGCCACATGTCACCCCTGGCCTGAGCACTTGCTCCTTTCCATCCCCAAGCCACTGGTGGTCTGTGCAGGGGTACTGCAGGATGCTGGGATGGCGTGGTGGGACAGGCTGTGCCTCAGCTCTGGTGTGCAGAGGGCACTGCTGAGCACCCATGCCCAGCTGGGATGTTGCTATTGAGGAAGCAAGGAAGGAAAAAAACCAAACCCTGGCTCAGCAAAGGAGGTACAAACCACCCAAGTCAAATCACTCCTCCCAGCGTGGTGGCACACGCAACACGAACTGTTCCCCATCTGGAGGAAGCCTGGCAGCTGAGCAGACCGTGGTAACACTTCCAGTGAACACTCAGAGCCAAATGTGAGGTTGCTGAGATGAGGGTGTTATGTTTAACAGTGTGGTTGGTGAGGCGGGTTTTTGATACAGCAGTTGGGCAGAGAGGAGATGCTGGATCAAGGCTGGGGGGAGTGCTGGTGCTTCAGGGTAGTGTGACCATGGCAGAAGGGGAACGGATGTGCTGGGGTTCAGAGGGGGGCTGGGGACTGGCCTGCAGTCACCCTCAATGCTTCAGGGAAGCATTGCCTCCCTTGTACTGCCTTCTGCAGTGAGAGCAGCCCTGTCCCTGCCTGCACAGACAGCTGGTCCTAGGGTCTCTATCACTTCCCCAGCTCTGTGCCTCCATAAGCCCCAGGAACAATCCCGGAGGCTCTTTCTCCCTCTGGACAGAAATACTGCCTCCTTCAGTGGGCTCTGGTGCAAGGCCAGGAGGGTTCTTGCTGTTCTCAGGGTGGGGGGAATCCCTAGGCCGACTGCCTGTGCTTCGGCTCTGGTGTTTCAGAGGTCTCACCTCAGTCCTCACCCACAGTTTGCAGCTGCATGTCCTTGCTTGTTGACTGTTCCTCCTTGTCTCAAGCTCTTAATCCTGCAAGGGACAGAGAAAACGTGGGGACAATGTTTTGTACCCACGTGCTGAGGTGGTTGCGCTTGTAACAGTGAAAAGAAATGGGAAGAGTGAGAAGCAGTGACAGTGGTAAGCCAGCCCCACTGGTGTCCCATCTGGTCAGGGGTACTCCCACCCCTCTGCCTTGGGAGGTGGCCATGAACTCCCCACCTTCATGGGGGAATGTGTCCCCACAACCACAAGGTTGGTGTTGGTAGCCTCAAAGCCCTTGTATGTCTGCTCCAGAAGAGGAAGGTTACCTCCATGACCGGCAGGAGCAGGGCAAGATTCCTGGTGGCTGAATGGTGGGGCAAGGCCAAGGTAAGAAGGGACTGGCCATGTGCAGCTGCCCAGCCAGACCAGCCTCTGCTATGGTTCACAGTCTGAGGTCTCTGCTTACAGCCCAAGGAGGTCCCTCATTGTGCCCCATTTTGCCCTGTGGGTGATGCCCTCCCCATACCAGGGAGTCTGTGGGATGGCTGTGGGTGTCCTGGCAGTGGTGTCACAGGTTGTCCCAGTGTGAGTCATGCCCAGAGCTGCGCTGAGTCACCTCCCCAGTGGCGTGAGCATCAGGTGAGGAGCTGAGGAGCTTTCTCAGACCCACATCCTGGTGACAAAGGCACTGTGGCTTCTCACCACGGGGTGCCAGAGGTGGGTGCAACAGAAGACTGCTGCACACGTGCATAGTGCCATAGAAGTGTAGCAGCTGCCCACTGTCCCTGTGGGTCCACTTACCACCACAGCCCTGAGGGTACCTGCCCTGCTGCACCCCCAGAGTGCAGCAGGACTCCTGCCCTCCATAGTGGACACCTCTGTGCCACAGTAGGCATGTGAACTCCATGGGGCAGTGTCACTGGCTGAAGCTTCTGTTTTTAATTTTTTAATCCCAGGTCCCAGCAGCCCATCATGTCTGTGGGTGGCAGAACAGCTCCAGCACACCTACCCATTTCCATGGCCCCTGGCACAGCTGCGTAGTGCTGGGGCAGATGGATGGACTGTGGTCAGGATGAGCCCTGCCCTGCGCCTGCTGCTGTCCCTGGCCAGCTGCTCCCTGCTCCAGGGTAAGCCAGTGCTGAAGTTGTCACCAGAGTCTGGGGGTGGGGGGGTGGGGGGTGGGCAGGCGGGCGGGCGGGCCTGGCTGCAGGGCAGGAGGAGGCACAGGGGCACCTCTCAGACCTGCTGAAGGTATCTGTGAAGAGGAGAGGCCCAAGTGGTCATCAAGGAATGATGAGAAAGAAGACCCCCGGGTCAGCAGCAGCTGTGTCAGGGTGTTGTCTCTCCCATTTTGTCAGCTGTGTCTCTGCTTTGGCAGAAGCATGGAGAGGATGTTCTCAGCATGCAACCAATTGTGGGGGTACAGGTGCTGAGCACCTGCTTTGAAGTCAGTGTTTGCCCATGTCAGGATGAAGCTGGGGAGCCTGTGCTACAAGGGGACCATGCAGGACACTGCTTCATACCCCTCTGCTTCTTCCCCAGGGATGCTACTGAGGCCACGGCATGTCAGGCTGGAGGCAAAGAACTTCCATGTCTGGCTGCACTGGGAGCCAGATCCCAGCTCACCCAGCTCTGCCACCTATGAGGTGGAGTGGAGGAACAGGTAGGTGGGGAGGAGGGGGTGAAGAGGTCTGGTCCTCTTACACCCTGGCAGAGGCTGCTGGGGACCCCTGGCAGCCAGAGGACTGTTGTCTGGCAGTAAATGCCACAGGGTAACAGAGCAGTGGAGTTGGCAGGGATTGGCTTGCCCTACCCCTGCACTTGCAAGGTCAGCTCAGGGGTGTGTCCTGGTGGGTTTTGAACATCTTCAGGGCAACATCCCCGGTCAGCTTGGTCCCTTTCCTGGTCACCATCCCAGTAACAAAGGGATTGCTTTTGGACTGAGGTTTTGGATTTGTTTTTTTTCCCATTATGCTAAATGGGATTTCCTGTATTTCAACTTATGTCCACTGCCTATTGTATTTTTGCTGGGTACCACTGAGAGGAAGGCTCTATCTTCTTCTTGTGTTGATAAGACCCCCCCCACCCAAAGTCACCTTTCTCTGAGGCTCAAGCTGTCACCACTTGCTCAGTTTCCCTCGTAGCACAGAGCCTCAACAGCCTCAACTCCTTGGTGGGTTCTCCCTGCCACGGCTGCATGTTTTCTCATTGTGGAAAGCACAGGTCAGGGCATAGTGCCAGATGCCATCTGTCCCCAGGAGGGAGTGAACTTGCTGGTGACCCCCCTCCTCACACATCCCAGGCATGCTGCTGGCTGATGTCTGGGCCTTCCTGCACTGTCCAGCTGGGCAGGATGGTGGTGGCTGGGCATCCCTCCCTTTGGGCTGGCAAGATGCTGAAAAGAAGCAATCCCTGTGTTTTCTCCCTGTGCAGAACCTCGAACTGGACCAAGGCAGGTGCCTATGGGGGGAACAGCAGAAACTCCTGTGTGTGTGAGCTGTATTTTGACAGGATTCATGACACCTACTGGGCACGGGTGAGAGTGGTTGCCGGAGGTGAGCAGTCCGAGTGGGCCAGTTCCAGCGAGCTGCAGCTGTACAGAGACAGTAAGGACTGCGGAGCTTCTCCATTTGGGCTCTTCCTGGGGAGCCGATGGGGAGAGGGGACCTTGGAGAGATCTGATGGGATCCAGTGGGAAAGCATACTAGGATACTGGAGGGAAAAGAGTCAAGAGCCCTAAACAGAGGAAAGGGATGAGGCAGAGCTGCTGGAGGATAGCTGGGTGAAGAGCTAAAGGACAGAGGAGACACAATGAGGTGATTGGTAGGAGGTCCCAGGCCAGCAAGGCACAGTGAGAATTTGGGTCTCTGGGGAATGCAGCGAGATGGGGCAGGAAAGAGGATATGCCTCCAGGCTTGGCTTTTGAGAGGCTCATCTTCCTCCCCTGTCATGGTGTCCTGGGTCAGGGCAGATTTTGGAGAGAACCCCCAAAGGGCTCCTCTAGGAAAGCAGATTCAATTGGCCCCTCCCTCCAACCAGTCTGGGAGGAAAATACCTGCTTGGAGAAAAGTGGAAAAAACCTGTTTATTAAACAATAAAACCTAAACACCATTAAACTTTAAAACTCCTTGCTGGTCCACAAGAGATGACAAATTGAGAAAGTCCCCTCCCTGGGTTGCAGTTCAGCTCATTCAGTCTCTGATCAGTCCCTCCGGTGCTGGGAATGTTGTGGGCCAGGCCCAGCCTGGTGGGCCACAGGTACAAGCTGCTGGTGCTCTGCTGGGTGTTCAGTCCAGAGCAGGTTTAGACAGGTCCAAAGAAAAGGGAAAAAAGAAAAAACCCACAGTCCATGGAACTTCTTTGCCTCAGCTAGCTGAAACTAACTACAAGCAAAGGAGAGCTCTGTCCCGCTGTCTGTCCATCCGCAGATCACACAGTCCAGGAGCGGGAATGTGGAGGAGTGAGTGCAGGGTCTGAAAACAAACTGCACACTTCTTCTCTCCCCCCTTCACTCTCTGGAACAAGTCTTAAAGGTGCAAAACTAATTATTCAGCATAAACAGAACAAGACAACTGGGTATAAAAGCATCATAAAGCCAACGCAGGACACATGGTCTGGGATGAAGCTGGCGGAGGCAGGTGCAGGCAGGGGCAGACCCTCCGGTAATCCATTTATCCTGACTATTGTGTTTGCCTGGTGTGGGAATGTGCCTCTTCTCAGTCACAGACTGGCTGTTCTGTCCAAAAAAACTAGCAGTCTCTTGGAGCTAGAAAATTTTCAGGACCCTCCTGTGACCTCTATCAGATGGGTTATTGCAATAAACAAAATCTGTAAGATAATGGATTCTACACTGGTGGTTTGTGTTCCCTTATTCATTCCCTCTGCATCCAACTGACGTGGAAGTGGGTGCATTCAGTTAGAAAGTGATTGCTGGCTTTGGCAATCTCCAGGCCCTGGTGGATGGCTCAGGGGTGAAGGTCTCAGCAGAGGGAGCCGGTGGTGCCATAGGTCTGTCTGTCTGAAGAGGAGGCAGAAGCAGTGCTAGCTGTCATGAAGATGTGGTGGCTGCCATTCCTAGAACTGGTTTCAGAGCACCAAGTGCCATCAGGCAAGACCCGAGGAGCTTCTGTGCTCTGAGAGGGGAATGTCAGACAGAAAAATATAATTTCTAGAGAAACAAGATGTCTGCCTTCCTTTGAAGACTCTAATTTTTGATTTTTTTCCCCTTCCCTACAGCAATTGTTGGCCCCCCCAAGTTGTCCTGGCTACTCCAGGACCAAATCCTCAGTGTAAACATCATCATACCACCCACTCCCTACCAGAGAAGAACTGGTTCCTACAAGCCGGTCAACCGAGTGCTGCTGAAACTGTGGTATTGGCTGCACCTGTACGAGGGGGACCTACTTGTCCAGCAGGTATGTGTGGTAGCTGGGCAGGGCCCAGAGGTGCAGAGCTTGCACAAGCTTTCCTGGTGCAGCAAAGCCACCATCTCAGGTTGTAGTGGTGTGGGGGTGCCTGTGCTGCAGTCCTGCCCACACCTCGCTGCACATACAGGTGTCAGGTGCTGTGCACCCCCAGTCTGGGGCTCAGCAAGGCAGGAGACCACTTCCCTCCCCTGGGTAAGAAGAACTGGACTGGTTCTGTTCAGATGAAAGGTGATGCCACAGGTGTCCGGAGATGCTCTGGGACCTGAACACCTCCTGGGGCAAAGAACTGAGTGTTAAAGGTGCCTGGGAGGAGGGACCATGGGGCAAGTGGGATGTTGAGGCTGCACAGAGCAGTGGAGCCATGCAAAAACCCCATCTCCAGCTTCTGTGGCCACCTGTTACATCTGCTTTCAGGTGCCCTGCAAACAGAGCAGGAGGGAAGTGCCTTGCACCTTTGGGCACCTGAAGCCCAGCACACAGTACTGTGTCCGGACGGTGGCTGCAGACATTGCCAGAGAGCGGAGCCAGGAGGCTGAGCAGTGCCTGGTGACTCCAGCAGGCCCTTCAGGTGGGAGGACTCTCACCAACTCAGCTGGCATCTCAGATCCTGCTCACAGCACAAACCTGTGTGGAGGTGTGAATACCTCACCCCCAGCCACTGTGGTCAGGGTTGTGGCCCAGTGCTGCCCAGTGGGGACCTCTCATGGAGATGCTTTCTTGTGATCTGCCTTGGGCTTGCCTCCTGAAATGTCCCAGCATGACACAGATGGGAAACACTGACAGAGGGTGGGGTGGGAGGGATGTGTTTGAGTGACCCCTCAGCCTGCTGCGATGTCCTGGCAGGCTTTCCATGGGTCCTTGCTGTGCTGAGTACCTTCTTCCTGCTGCTGCTACTAAGTGTGGCCGGGATCTGCTTCATGCAGCTGCGTGTCTTTCCCAATCCTCCGGAGACCTGCCTCCCAAAAGCACTGGTGAGTGACGATCCTCCTCCAGCCTCCACCTGGTGTGTAGCCATAGCCAAGCCAGGGTTCCCTGCATTTGCAAGAGTTCAGCACCTCCTTTCCTCCAACTCTCACATCACCAAGCCCATTTTGGTACCCATGTGCCTCCCCTGCCGTCTGAACCACTGTCCCCCAAGAAGAAGGTACTGGTGGAGGGCATTGGCCAGCCATGGGGCACAGCAAAGGATGGGGTCTCAGGCAGTGCAGCCCTTGGTGTTCAGCACAGTTTGTCACAATCCCCTAGCTGGCAGGACTTTAGCCAGCTGAGGCTGACTATGTCACTGCTTTTGTCCTTGTAGGCTCTCCAGAACAGCGAGCTGAGTATGGCCATGCAGGTGCTTCCACTCCAGCTTGAGGAGGACCCACTGGCCCTGCTCCTGCAGACTGTGCTCCCCTCCCACGGGCCACCCACAGCTGTGCAGGCATCAGCCACGGTCCCACAGCTCCTGCAAGGCCTTGTCCAGGATGTGAGTAGTGGCTACTGTGCCAATGGGTTTGGCCCAAACTGCACTGAGGGAAGGGACCCATCCTGCACCCACAGTCAGCTGGGGCACGCCTTAGGTTCTCAGGTCCCCTCACAGCTGGAGAAGGATGGGGAGGCAGGTGATGGGGATGATTTGCCAGAGCAGCTGGTGCTAGTGGGACTGGCTGGACGCAGCTACATAGGTGATGGGGACAGCCAGATACCTAAAACATGGCTCCCCCTGCACCTTCAGCTTTATTCTAAATGCCAGTGCCCAGTCCTGGGAGCAGGCAGCCACCTTCCTCTACCCGTGCCAAGCAGAAGCTGCAACCAGGAGTACCTGCAGGAGAGTCTGGGCACGGCTGGGCACTGGATCCGGCTCAGCTCCGTGAGGCTCCTGCCCAGTGCGGAGGCAGAGGGAGGGCAGCGCCTCCGTGCTCCCCAGCCCCTGCGTGGCGGCTGGACTGAACTAGAACAAGACGACAGGACCGCGCAGCGAGGCTGCCTGGAGCAGGCAGAGTCGTGTCTGTGCAGCCCCTACCAGCTGCCCTCCTCGCCCTGCAGCGTCCCTGGGGCAGTTCCCTTCCCCGGCTACGAGCCCCGTGCCCCGCCTGGCAGCGAGCCTTAGCGAGCGGGGCCGCCTCCAGCACCCAGCACAGCCAGGGCGCCTCCCCGAGCTCCCCGGCCGGGACGGCTGTCTGTCTGCCCTAACCTGCTGGGGCAGGGCTGGGGATGGGACCGGGGCAGACTCCAAGGGCAGGCACAGACACGTTCCGAGCACGGCCGCCGAGGATCCGCCGAGCACGGGCAGGATCCAGAGCTTTCCTCTGGGGATTTGGTGCTCTTGAGACACAGCATAAGGAGCATGGATCAACGTTGAACCCCAAAACTTCTTATCTAGAGATCTGTCTGTATGTGTGCATTTATGGTACTAATTAGTATCTATACTAATGTAACACTTATATATACATATATATTTATAAATCTCTTTAATGAAAAAATGTTGGGGTTTTTACTTCTGTGGAAATGTTGATTCTGTGCTGGAGTTGTTTTTAAATATCACTAATTTATTCTAGAAAACTGGCTTCTCTATTCATTGTTTCTGTGTTGCAGACCCAGCACGACCCTTCCCTGTGCAGCAATCAGGAAAGGCACGGGGTAAACTTGGGGTTTTCCAGGCAGAAAACTGCACCCACAATCTCTGTCTTGCTCTCCTGTGGGAAAAGACTGGTTTTTAGCACCATGGGATACATTTATTATTCCTCTTCTGACACTGGGGTGATTTATGGCTGAGAAGCCCTGCCCTGCGGTTCTCCCTCAGGATGTGTTTTGAGGCTGTGCCTGAAGCCACAGAGGCCAGGGAAAACCTCCTTGTACTGTGTCACAGGCTGGCATCAGTGGAGTCAAAATGCAGTGACAAATCCAGGCTCTTGGACTCACAAAAATTACTCTGGATCTGGGAACAGGTGAGAAACTGGTGTCTAGTGTCCAGGCAGCTGGTGGAGGGGATGGAGGTACAGTGCTGCCAGCCTTAGGGAGCCTTTGGGGCTGTGCTGGGCCATGTTCCAGCCCTGTGAGTCACTCCTGACACCCCAGCCATGTTCCATCCCTGCCACGTACTGCAGGCTGACTCCTGTAGCCCACAAGGGTCCATGAGGTCCACGTGCAGTTTAGGGAGGACCCCATACCAGATGCGCAAAGGAGGCCACGACTATGGGAAGATCATGACTGGAGCAAGCTCCTGACAGGCAGGACCTGTGGCCCCATGGAGAGAGGAGCCCAAGCTGAAACAGATTTGCTAAAGGGAATTGGACCTTGTAGGGAGAGCGACAGAGCAGCTTTGGGGTGTGTCTGGCATCTGGCCCAGGTCAATCTTTCACAGTTGATGTGAGGACATGTCATGTATTGAAGAAATTAAGCTGAATTAACACACACACACACAAAAAAAAGAGACAGTCCCAAAAGCTGTTTGAGGAACACATGTATTACCCATATGCTTTTTTCTACCTATGAAGTTGATGTCCAGTTGCCATCTCCTTCTCACAGTCTCTGATCTGCCTCAAAGTCATGGTGAAGCCCTACAAGCCTGCAGCCCTGTTTGATCAATTGCCTCATCCCCATAGCCCACAGGGTCTCCAACCCCATGTCACTCTGGAAGGTCACTGCATAGTCCCAGGCAAGGCAACTCTTAGCAGGAGCATCCGTCAGAGCTGCTGTTTGTGCCACAGGCTCATGGCAGGAGCCACATCCCAAGCAGGAGCTTGTCCAGGCCCAGCAGCGTCCATCATGTTGCTCCAGCCCAGTCCTGGATGGTTTGCCAGGACATTGGAGCACTGCAATGAGACCAGACTGGCTCCCACAGCTGCTGTGTTGTCTCTGATCACAGCTGGCTGTGTCTCTGCAGGTCTGAAGAGGACCAGCTCTTTCCTGAGTCTGTGCCTGAACAAGGGTGCTGGAGTCCCCATGGATGATATAGGCAGTCACTCACTGGAATCAGGGGCTTGCCCTGGCCCAGGATTGGTTGGACAGCTGGAATGTTCCCACTCTTATAAAAGAGTTCTTCATGGGGAGTGGAAAAAGACAGAAGGGTTGAGACATTTCAAGATGCCATCAGCAGCTGAAGTTTCCAAGTAGATGCAAGAGAGGGTTTCTGCTTTGCCTCAGATGTGTGAGTAGCATGTGGATTTCTGAAGAATCACAGAGAGAAAGTGCAACATTCACTGTGGGGTGAGGTCCCAGCATGTCCCAGGAGAGACCTATCACCACTATGGGCAGTGTGGGGCCTGGGTGGAGTGTCTGAACTAGATCCCACTTTGGTCTACCTGGTGGGTTGCTATGTGCTGAACAGGACTGGACTGTGCTGGAGGATGGACCTGGGTCAGGGGTAAGCCCCCAGCCCCAGACAAGATGACAGCCCCAGGCAGGTCTGCACAGGACCCTGGACCATCCCTCCATCACCACTGCAGCCTCAGTCCCGTGCATACAGCAGGGTCCTCCATCAGCATTCCATGCTCCCTCTGCAGCCTGGAAAGGGCTGAGCCCGCGACTGGCCCTCAGGCACCCAGCCTACCCTACAGCACCATCATCTTGGAGGTCAGATGCCATCTCTGGAGCTGGCCTCAGGCCCACAGCACAGTGCTGTGCCTGCAGCTACTGCTGTGGGGGCTGGTGAAAGCTCTGACTCACCACCATCTATCCCCTGTTCCTGCCTTCTCTCTGTGGTGTTTTCAGATTCTGCTGGTGCCAGATCAAAGCAACAAGAGAGATGCTGCTGCAAACAGCTCTTTATTAGAAACAGTGGGTTTAGGACTGTGCAAGAGCGTATTTCTTATTACTAATTCTCAGAGAGCTGCCAGTCTATGAAAATGATGTACAGTGGAAAATTGCTCTTTGCGGGCTAATAGGGCTTTCACAGTCATTGAGTGGGAACCACTGTACCTGACAACCATGAGAGATGTGGTGGCCCTTGAAATGATGGGGGAAAATCAAGCCCTTCTATTTTGTGGGCTGGCAGTACCCAGGACCATCCCCATTAGCCTTTGAAAACCATGGGAGGCAGAGTTGCAAATAGCAAGGTCTGTTCTGACCCTGTGCCCACACTGCTCTGTCTGCTTTCTCTCCTGCCTGTCACTGCAGCTGCCCTGCCACCTCTCTGGGACAGCCCAGAGCCACCCCAAATCCTCACAGCCGCCTCAAGTACTGTCCAGCACATCTGTATATATGGCAAAGACCTGGGACCTCACTAAGGCCCTGTCACTCATCCTCCCTGTGCAAGTTGCCTTTGTGATAGGTCTGTAGCTCTAGGCAGGTTCCTGAAAAAGCACAGAGCAGCTGGACCCCATCCTTCAGCCCCGAAAGGCTTTGTGGGCTGACAGGTCTGAGCTGCAACATCCAGACCACTGACTCCTGCTGCACCTTCCTCTCAGTGGTCTTAGCTGCTTGCCTTGGTCGGGAAGCCGAGCAGGATGTGGGTGGGGACTGTGAGAGCCCCAAAAGCTGGAGCCTGAGTGTGGTGTGTTCAGAGGATATGCATCAAGAGGGCTGCAGAGCTGACAGGATGCATAGAAGTGAATTTGGTGGCTCAGCCCTGTGAGGTTTCTCTCCAGGCAGGAGCTTTCCTGCAGTTTAGTGGATTGGAACCCAAGCAGGGTGATTGGGACGTTCAGGTCACCCCAGAAGACTGTAGGGCAAAACTGGTCCTTCTTCATGTGCTGGTCTGGGTGTGCCCTCACCTGGGGATGCATGGCAAGTGTCTGCACTCAGAAGGTGCCAAGGGCACCCTGACAGACTCATATACCATCTAGCTTGGTCACCAGGTTCCCTTACTCTGCAGGACAACCTCCCCTGAGTTGTCCTCACCTCTCACCACTGCTCTGCTCAGGGTCTGTGACACACAGCCAGTTCCTGCGCTTCCCATCCTTCAGATGCCCAGGAATAAGGGATTTCTGGTCCTGCAGCCTATGGGATTGGCAGCTCAGCTTAACACTTCCCCACTTCCTGGCACTGCTCCAGTAGCTCTCTGTCCCCTAGGGTCATTCATGCCCCTGGTGACAGACAGGACCAGCAAGCTGCCCTCTGAGTTGGGTGCATATTGGCTCATGATGCACACTGAGTTTTGTTGGGCAGGGGGAGGGGGGGTGGGGGGGGCTGGGTGTGCTTACTCCTCATGGCACCATAGCAAATGGCATGAGCCTATCTCCAGAATTTTTCATTCTGTAACATAAAACCTGGCAGGATTCTGATTTTTTTCCATCCTCTATTTTCCAGAGGATGGAAAACAGGCTAGATAAATATTTTTGTTTGGAGAAAAGTCCCAGCTGGGTGGCATGCCCACTTGAAATGGATGGTAGATTCATCTCAGCTGTTTCCCAGTTGTATCCATGCCTGACAGATGGGGACTGGCAAACAGAGGTAACCAATGATCTCTGGATAATGCACCTTCAAGCACTCCATGAGAAATGAGAGTCTCTGTTTTGTGGTCAGCAGGGTCACAGTCAGCCTCATGATTAAACAAAAGAGGCTCAGGCTGCTCATCACCCTGTCCTGTCTTCCTCAAGAAAGTCCCAGTGTGATGTCCCATCCCATAAGATGAGACGACACAATAGACTGAGAAACATGGATCTCATGCCAAGACTTCAGAGGGACTTTCCATGTGGCACCTATGAAGCAAGCACTGTTTAACCTGTCTGAGCCCCAGCCTCGGTGCAGGTAGGGAAAGGCACAGAACAAGTTGCCCTGTCTCCTCTCCTCCATGAATAACACCTCAGGATTTTAAGCTCTTCAAAGTTTAAAATCTTCTTCTGCCTGTCAGCCACTTCCCCACTGCCCCCAGGAAATGTGGTGCTCAGTGAGGTAGGGCATGAGCTGCAGTCACAACAAGAAGGGTCTGGTTGAGGTCATTCTAGCTGGATTTCTCTGAATTAAAGCCTTCCAGGGGAAGAGGAGTAATTAGAAGCATTTCCAGTTGGCTGATAGCATGGTAATTTGAAACTGAAGTCGGGTTAAAAAACAAGATCTCTAATGGGAACTGGAAAAACCTAAACACAGGAGAACTAGGCCAGGTCCCAGCTGACACAGCCAGTGCCTGGGAGCTGCCTCTGTGCCTGCAGCTTTGGGAAGAGTGTGCACTGCCTCAGTGCTGTTCTCTCAGAAAAGCCATTTTTCATGACCCTGTCTCATGGATGGTGTTTTGGGATATTGGTGGACTGGTGTTGGGGAAGATGAAACAGGAAAGCCTTACAAATATGATTGCCTGGCAAAAGATTTTAAGAATATAGAAACTATAAGCGAGATTGAAATGAAAGCAAGCTTTGACATCCCTTAGTTACTAAACAACGGGAAAACAATGGTGTGGCCGTATGAAGGTAATCCCCTTTTGATGATACTAGACCCTCTGCAAGCAGGCAGGTCCAAGGGTCTGAGCAGACCCTGCCAGCTTGGCAGAAGGGGTCTGAAGAGTAGTTTTTAGGGCTTAAAATGTAGCACAGTGTGGTAATGTAGTGATTCTTATAGGCTGTATGTAAATGCTATAGGATTTGTGTGTTGTACTAGATTGGTTAGTGAGAATCAGAATATTCAACACAGATGATTTATTGTATTGTAATGGGAACTTCGCACTCTTACTCTTGCTCTCTTACTCTTACTTACTTTTCTATGCTCTTAGCTCTTGCCTTTTACATTATTACCCTCTCATCCTCTCTCTTCTCTCGGGCCTGCTCCGAGCTGCAGCTGGCAGCTCCCAGCAGGGCCCTGTACCCACGCCCTTTGCAATAAACCGCAAGTTCCACGACCTGGCTTCAGAGATCTCTCATCTCCGTCCATCCCGACAGTGCTACCCCCCGTCTCGCCCACAGACCGGCCTCAATCACTGCCTGCCTTTTTTCCAGAGAGCAAGGATGAGTATTTCCCTCTCCAAAACTCCCTGGACCCCAGCACTTGCTCTGAATTGTGCCACTTGTCTTTTGCTGTGGAGCCCAGACTGATCTCCCCAGTCTGCAGGGGCATCCACCCCAGGAGTGTCCTCTGATGACCCCAGCCAAGGAGTCTAGGATTACGTCAGCCACCTGGAGCTCACAGACACATCCTCCAGAAGGAGGAACTGCATGGCCAGCTTCTGGGATGAAGGGGAGAGGCTCCTCCAAATGCCAGCAAGGTCCAATACTGCTCCAGCAAGGAAGCTCTCGGCAGCAGAGGATAAGCCTTGTCACTGGCTGAGTCCTGTCTCCAGGGACCAGAGCATGCACTGAGAATCAGTTTGGGATGCCCAGATGCCCAAAGACTTTGTCACTGCCCTCTTGCTGCCATGAGATGTGAAAGTAGCAGAAGACGTGTGGTATCCCTCAGGGAGGAAGATCATGCAAAAAGAAAGCATGGATCCATGTGTTTTGTCCAAACCTCAGCCTAATGTTCTCCTGATCAACCTCCAAACACCACTGGAGCCAGAGTTAACCTGCCCAGCCTTCCACAGCACTTCCCACTGACACAACGCACCACAGTGAAGAGCAGAGCTTCTGAAAAGCCAGACCTTGTGCTGGTCAGCAAGAAGTGCCAAGTCCTGCCTCCAGGGAGGAACAGCCCCAGGCACCAGGACACAGTGGGCTGACTCTGAGCCAGTGATCCAGGCCAGCACAGACTGCGGCTACAGCTTCACTTCTGCTAAATCTCAGAGGAGTTTCCACTGCAGGAAAGCCCCTGCCACTGCACAGCACCCTCTATGCCAGCAGTGTTCGTGCCTGGCTGACAGCACACCAGAAAAGCATATTAAAATATAGTTTATTGCTATTCTTAGTTTATAAAAAACAACAAACCAAAACCCATTAGTAACAAACCCAGTCCCCAAACCCAGCACTATCTGAGGCAGGCTTACGAGGACACACCTTTAGTGCAAAGAGGAAAGTGGCAGTGAGGGCTGAGGAGGCTCTGCTTGCTTCAGTTCCCACAGAACCCACCATGCCCACTGTACAGTATCCATTTGCCTGGGGCTAGTTAGGGAGGGCTGGCCGAATTCTCAAGGTCTGGTGGGAGTTCTGGGGAAGCTGGAAGTGTCAGAGGGGGAACACATGATGTCATGGCTGTGCAAAGCAGCTTTGACACCTCATGTCACGACACAGGATGTGAAGGCATGCTGAGCCAAGGGGCACTGCCCACACCTTTCCACAGACACAGCACTTTGCCAAACAGCTGCTGTCTGTTCTCCTGGGCTTTCCAGTGTGAAAACTAAACATGTGCCCTACCCTGTGGCTGCTCCTACCCTCAGGTGCTAGACGTGTTGTTGGGAACTAGGGGGTATCGAGCTAGAGCATGGCTGCACCCTCTGCAGGGTTCAGCGAGGCACAGAGACTTCTGAGCTGGGAGAAGCCATGAGGGACCTTGCAGCTAGCAGCACGTGGCCCTGGGTGCTGGCAGTCATGGGAGGGATGCCCTGATCCTCAGCCCGTCATCCTCAGGCCCTTTGCAGGTCCCCTGACCCTTTGTTTCCTCCCATAGCTGGTCCTGGCACTGCTGCACCAGGCATCACCCCCAGCACCCCTCTACCCCCATGTCCTATGGGGAGTCAGACCCATGTCACAGCCCTCAACAGTGAGACAAATTTTTCAATGTGATGAGCTGCCAGGGCAAAGCCTTTCCATATCTTCAGAGGAAGCTGATGTCTTGGAAGAGAGGGCTGTCCAAATGCCAGCCACAGGTGCTGAGCAGGTTGGCAACAGGCAAATGCAAACAGCTCCAGCCCAGGGGAAGCACTGGGATCCCACAACAAGGACAGGGTGGCTGGGACCACACAGGCTGACAGATGGGAATGGGGAGGCTGGGCTGGCCTAGCCATTTGGGGGTGTCATCTCTTGATGAGAAAGCACTACTGCAGGAGGCTAGTCCTCAGCTTTTCCCATGACACATAGTCACAGGCTGTGAGAAACATTTTCGGGGAGTCAGGAGGCAGCTACATCCAGATGGGAGCATGTATACATGTGGTCAGCACTGCTGTTGCCCAGGGGTTGCAGCCAACAGCACAGAAGGAGGAGGCAGTGGCAGGGGCTGTGAAGCAAGGTGCTGTTTCTGAAAGGCAGGAGCTAGCGGTGTTGTAAACCCTCTCCAGCCTCTCCATAGGCTGGTTTTGGTTGTGTCAGAACTGCAGAGTTGGAGGGCTCAGCCAGGGCAATGCTGTCACCCCACCCCATGGCTAGGTCATCTTCCTGGCAATGCTGGCATATGTGTGCTCGATCTCCTCATCTGCAGGACAGGTTTGATTGAACTCATCACAGGCATAGGCGTTGTTGAGGTAACGCCAGACGCCCGTCATGTCCTCTGGGATCTCGAAGTCACGGTACTTTTTGGCTGCAATCTAGAGGAGAGTGAAGGAGGAAGAGGCTGAAACTTCCAAGACCTGGTGGAGACTCACTCTCTGGCTTTGGCAGGGGGACTGTCTGCCCACTCCTCCTGGAGCAGGTGCCTGCCCTGGGGGCCAGTGGCATTACCTTGATGATATGCAGTTTGGGGAGGAGGTTGCAGTCAGCCAGAGTCAGATGGTCTCCATCCAGGAATTTCCTCTTGGAGATGGTGATGTCCTCCACACTATCCTGGTCAATCTCCTCTGGGAGAGGAGTGTTCAGGTAAACATCCAGGCGCTGAAACTCCCGCAGCAGGGCCTTCTCAAAATCTGGGAGGGTGGGAAACCAAGAGTAGTGAGTGTGTGCCCTGGATTCCCAGGCAAGCTTTAGGCTGTGCTGGGCTGCCTGAGCCTCACACAGGTTTTGCAGAAAGGGAAAACACCCTCAGGACCACACCATCGGGACACAGCCTTCACCCTGGCCAGCTCTGTTCCCAGGTGACTACAGCAGCATCACCCTGTGCTCTGCTGTTATCCCTGTGGAAGGAGCAGAGAACTGCCTTCATCCTTCCCCTCTGCCCCTCCACTTCCCAAGGAGAATTCAGTGAGGCAGGTAGCAGGAACCTTAACCCCATGGCAGGATTTGCCAGCACACAAAAGCATTTCTTGTGCTGCAGCATGGTTGATGAGAGTCGAACAACCCCAATCCTTACTGATATTTGCTTCTTTGCGTGCGTTCTTGATGTATGCCGAGAACTTGGCAAAGATGTCACTGCCCACATCAAAGGACTCCTTGTACTTGGGGCTCAGGTGTGGATACCTTAAAAAAACATTTATGTCAGTGCAGGCAGGAATGGAGTGGGGATGGAGCAGGGATACAGCAGTGTCAGTTCCTGGGCCACAGAATCCAGGGCTGGTACTGGAGGATGCAGAGGATGTTCATCTGGCTGTGGGAGAATCAGGATGATATAAATTACTGCAGCTGCCACCCTGTGAGTGTGTCTTCTATCTGGGTGTTTGCCAGGAGACAATCTCAGGGCAGATACTCCACAGTTTGGGAACACTGGTGGCAACAGAACCCCAGAGCAGAGCTCTGCCTTCAGGCAGTTCTGGACCAGCCCAGAGGAGGACACACATTGGCATAGAGGGGTCTCAGGAAGCTAGAAGCTCCCATGACTTCCTCAGGAACTGTCTTCTGTTTGCTGACATGTTCCAGGCTGTGCTGCAAGAGCAGACACGTTCAAGGAGTCAGGTGACAAATGTATTTGAGCTTCCTCTGCAGCAGTGGGGGGCCTGAAGCCACCCAGGGCACGGGGAAGCTGGTTTGAGGGACTCCCCAGTGAGCTCAGGGAAGACCATCCAACCACCCTCTGGCCACCCTCTGCATTGCTGCTGTCAAGCTAGGACATTTGCTTTCATTTCATTTCAACAAGCAAAGGGGTCTCACATTCCCCTCTACCTCAACACCAGCTGCCACAGCCAGTGGCAAACCCACCAGTGCCAGGGTCACTGCAGGGACCTCCCCATGTTCCCCCTCTGCCCCCAGAGCAGGGGTGCAATGGCTGGTGCATTTCCTCCCACTCTTTTCCGTTCCTGGTGTCCACATGCTTGACCCAGCCCCTCAGAATCAAAGGGCCTGCCCTGCAGAGCAGGCTTAAGGGCTGGGGGGGTCATCCACCTGCCTGGGCTACCCTGGGGCACCTCCTGGCACCCTGCCTTGATTCCCCAATCTGCTAAGCCCTGGACAACACTGTGACAGGCCCCAAAATGGGGAAGGAGTGAGTTTGCAGTTACATGGGTGGACCCAGGGTCTGCTCCAGGAACTCTTCAATCTTGATGAAGTCTGTTTTCAGCTCCTTGTTGAACAGCAAGAAGGGTGGGTTGGTGCCCGGTGCCAAATCTTTCAACTCTTCAGGCTTCCTGGAGCAGAGAAAACAAGCTGGCTCAGAGCCTGTAGCACATCTGCCTCCACCAGTCCCCAAGGAAAGTGGCCACAGCAGAGGTGGGGGCTGAGAGGTAGCACAGGACCAGGAACATTCCCAGCTCTGCTGGTTCAGGGAGCTGACAAGTGCTCTCCAGCCTCTGGATCTGCCCAGTAGTGCCTTCAAGTCGTCCCCACATTCCAGCAGGACAGGGAATCCCTGGGCCATGCACATTGGCAGGTGGCCCAAGTCCGTGCTGACCCACACCTGCACCCCAAGTGAGGTGGGCAGTTTGTGGGCAGTGATTGTTCCTGTGCAGTGACACACAGGCTACAGAGCAGGCAGGGGGAAGAAGTGCTGATAGGGAAGCTGAGCAGGGCGTGTCTCACCCCACTGCTGGCCCTCGGCTTCAGTGCCACCTCACCTGGTCATGTCCACCGTGGTGACATTGAACTTGACCCCTTTAAGCCAGAGCACCATGAAGAGGCGCTGGCAGAAGGGGCAGTTTCCAATGTTTTCTCCATCCAGACCAGCCTGCCAGGAAAGCAGAAAAATGAAGATTTAACCCTTACACAGACTGGATGCCTGGACCTGAAGAGCCACTGGGTACAGCAGGCTGCAGGGAGCCCCTCCCGACTCCGGGGGGTGGGGGCTCAGCTGTAGGAGCCACCCTGAGCCAGGGCCCTGAGGGCCACCAAGAGCATACTTGGGATGCAAGGGATCAGATCCTTCCCTGAAATGTGAGATAAAGCCGGGAGGAAGTGGAGAAGGAGGCAGGGAGAGAAGGTGATTGCCAATGGATGGGGAGGAAGGGAGGGTCCACTTGGCCAGGACGCCAGTCTGGAGACAGTGGGAGAGGGAAATGAGCTCATGTTTGCCAGGAAAAGAGCAATTTGTTTTCATGTGCTGGTCATGTCTGCCTCCCATCTCGTGTGTGTTTAACAAACCCAGGCACAATGTGCCCAACCCAAGAGCCAGCCAGCAGCCGGCCCCAGGCTGGGCACAGGAGGGTTGTGCCAAAGAGAATTCGTGCTGGCATCCCACACAGCACTGGGAGGAAACAGAGACGACTGTCAGCTGCTAAAGGAGCCCTTTGCAGCCCCTCTGCATGAGCACAGACACAGGCAGAGTGAAGCACATTTCCTTGCTATGTAGCAGCTGAAAATATCCTTTGCAAAAACGACTGAAACACCCTATGAGGAGTTTGGTAAGAGGATATGGCAGGTTCTCCCATTCACAAAAACTGGCTGAGATGCTGCGGTGAGACAGAAGTTGGGCTGTGGTAAGAGGTAAAATGGCTCACAGGAAACTCAGCTTTAAGAGAATTACTGGGTTCCTTATCTGCATGTGAAGCGTGGTGCTCCAGCTCATGGCCACCCTGCCCTGGCAGGGCGGAGCAGCACAGGTCATGGCAGCCCTGTTACAGAAGGATGCTGTTCCCCTGGAGCAGTGTGGTGGGACAAGCCTTAGTGGGACAGCTCGGCACTATGCCTTGATATCTGATAGTGAGCTGAAGTCCTGAGGCTAAGCAGGAGGATAATGAGATTTAAGAGGATCTGGCAGAGTCAAGTAGCAGCAAAAATGTCCAGGGTGAGCAGCTGGATGTGGCTCCAGAGTTCACACCTCTTTTGGGACCATAAGACAGGATGGCTGAGGAGACAGAGACGTGTGCCTGGTTCTCCTGGGCTGGAGGTAGGCACTACAATTCACCACAGACACCCAAAAACCTGTGGAATCTG
This sequence comes from Serinus canaria, assembly GCF_022539315.1. Classification (NCBI taxonomy): domain Eukaryota; kingdom Metazoa; phylum Chordata; class Aves; order Passeriformes; family Fringillidae; genus Serinus; species Serinus canaria. Next base: position 19,243,016 of record NC_066318.1, read on the forward strand.
GAGTGCACGGCTTCACTGCACTGCAGGAAGAGAACACTGACATCAAACTCACCTTAAGGGGGACTGTAAAAGGATCAAAACAACCTTCCAATACTCCAGGTAGCAAGCTGGAGCAGGGGTTCTGTTTTTTTCCATTATGCCAAGACCTTTTAGTCTTTCCCGAGGAACAAAACTTACTTTTAATAAGTATTTTTTATGTCATGAAATCTGAGGAAGGAAATGGGAACTGAGAAACGCTGATTCCCTAGGATGTGTGCCCGACATTAAAGCTGAAATCTACACATGAGGCCGGTCAGTGTCTATTAATAGCAAATACACCCAGAGGAGCTACAGCTCAGGAACATGCTGTGTCATTAATAGAAATAGGGCTTCTTTGGAAAGGAGTGAAACTGGGTCTCAATCTTCCTTTGAAGGAAGAGAGAACAGCCTCAAGGGCTGCCCATGGGCAAGAGCACAAGGCATCTCTGCTCCCCCTCCCCAGCACCCCTGCCACCTATGACCAAACTACGGCTGTGCTTTGGAGCATCTCCAGAATCAACAGCCCAGCAAGTGCTTTTGTGGCTGCCTAGCATGAGGACCAATGCTTTCCTCCCTGCTCTCCCTGCCAGCTGCACTCTCTTTAACTTCCCTGGCCTCTCACAAGGCAGGGAATGAGAGGGCTTAAATTGTCTTGTTGTCCCCCCAGGAACTGTTGTGCTGAGCCATGGCAGCACACAGCTCTGGTGGACATCAGGACAGTGGTGGGGTGGGCTGGGCTGGGGTGGGCTAGGGGGCATCAGTGAGGAAGGAGTTTCTGTGGCTCAGGCTGCTCTGGGCATAGATTCTGATCACCTGCTTCAGGTTTTTCCATGCTTGTCTGATAGCTTCAGTCTCCAGTCTGAGTTGTTCAGGCTGGTCTTCCTCCTTATCTTTTAAAAATAGAGAGCTGGAGAGTTTTGGACTAAAGTGAAAAGAAAATCAAAATGGCCTCTGCAGGGAGAAAGAATCAGATCCATACCAGGATGCTCAGAGCCAAAACCCTTATCTGGAGGAACTGGAGGAGAGCTTCACCAGTACCCGGGCACTGCTGGGGGAGCATCAGGCTCTGGAAGGGCCTTGCTGGCAAACACTGGCCGTGGAGGGAGCCTCAGGGAACCAGGAGTCCTCAGAGGAGACTTGCAGCCATGTGGCTGCAAGTGGCTAACGCAGAGCAGCATGGAGTGGGGGGAGTCATTGCTCTTCACTTCCTTCCCCAAAGTGCCTCTGCTGCTCCTCCTGATGCAGCAGGAACTGGGCGGGGGCAGGGGGGTAGGGGATGGGGGGGCACAAACTGACATTCCTCAATATTTTACCCATGACAGAGAAACCCAGAGTGGACTAGCACAGAATCTCTAGGAGGCTTTCAGACTTTTAGCCCCCACTTTCTGAGGCATCACTGGGCTGCATAGGGCATTGAAACCCCAAAGCTACTTCACAGTTCCTGTGGTTTCCCCATGTTGAAACAATCTTAAATGCAGTGGGAGGAGGAAATAGCTTTGCCTGCTTGGGGCACTGCTAAATATTCAATCCCCATGGGACCTGCCATGGCTTCTGCAACCACCCTGAGAGCCAAGAAGCAGCTAAATGCCTGGTGGAGCTGCAAAGCAGTCTCCTCCCAGGCAGGGAGAGCCTCCCAGCCTACAAGACGATGCTCGTGCCAGGGATATGGCAGGGTGAGAAACTGCCAGCCCCTTGGGAACCACCCACCCCAACCTCAGGGTAAAGCGGGACTTGCTCTGCACCTGTCCATCCTTACCCTGGTAACTCCAGCATGTGCCAAAGTGAAATTTAGGCAGGATGGCATGCCATGCTGTGCCATGCCATGCCATGCCATGCTGTACCAGTAGGCACTTGTGGAAGCACCAGCTTTCCCCATAATTTACAGCTGCCACTGGTCACAGCAACAGCTGTGTCTGGAGCATTCCCAGCCCGGGGAGGTGCTGAAGGCACAGGAGGGTTCCTGTCAGCAGCTAGAGCCACTGTGTCTTTGGTAAAGCTGGGTCCTGAGTGCTGGGATGGAGAGGAACAGCATCAACTTTTCTGTGAACAGACAAGCCAGGACGGTTTTTTCACACTGAATTACAGCACAGGGAAAGTCCTGACAATGCTGCTGGTTTTCTGTTTCACTTCCCTCTGAAAACCCCCTAGAATGTGCTGCTGCCATTGCAGTCACCTCATGTGTTGTTTTCTTTTCCAGACATCGCAAGGAAAAGTGTAAAGCAGAGAATTCAAGGCAGATTACTTTTACCAAGAATACACTTGTCTAGATCCAGCTCAGAAAAGCTCGATGTCCATCAAGAAGTGCTGTGGCTACAATTTTGGCAAGGGGACTGGGAAGAACTCTCCTGGGAAGGCTCAGATAATCCTTTCTAGCAAGTATGTCTAACTACTACCCAAGGAAGGCCCAACTCAGTGCCTAGAACTGCTGGGTGCCTCTGCCAAGGAAGCTAGTGCCTCTGACCCAGTTCTTTTGGGCACCAAACTGCCACAAGTTGAGAGCAATGAAGCCCTGAGTAGGCTCTGAATGGGCCTGAGTGCCTACAGAGAAACCACCCTTAAAACCTCGATGAGGTAGCACAGAGAGGCATTGCCCCCTACTCATTGTCACTTGACAGTGTGTCCCGTAGCCCCCCTGGCATTGCCGTGGGCAGACACAGTCACCGACCACCAGCTTTGGCTCCTCTCCTTGTGCACCGCCCATGGCCACTGCAGATATTATGAACTTGAGTGTTAAAATGTTCCAAGGAAAGGGTTCAGAAAATTGCTTAACAGAGAAAAACCCAGAAACTGTTTCCAGCCAGTACCCCTCTGTGATGCTGCCCCATCTCGCCCACATGTGGACTCCAGTACCAGTTCCCCAAGCCAGCCATGCTTGTTTCATAACTCTGCTCTCAGAAGAGGCTGAAGTGGCTGCTTCCAGCCCTTCTGTTTGCTGTTCTCAGGTTAGGGCTTGTCTTATCTGGGTTTTGAGACGCATGTGTGTTCCCACTCAATCATGCTGCTGCCAGCAGTGCCACTTCTCTGGGGTGCATAACCATCACAAGACCAAGGCATCTCTCAGTCTGCTGAGTATGACATCCCCCAGTCCCCACACCACTGCATGGCCAACCCGTTTGGGCAACCATTTAGCCAGCCCTTGTGGCGAGTGACACTGAAATTGGTACCCATCTCCAGCCTCACAGAACATGAAGACAGCTGCACCCAGCTGGATCTTGGTGAGGGTGAGCCAAAGAGTCCCTGCCCCCCCCCTCCCCCGGACCCACCTTCACAAACAGCTCGATTTCGGGCTCCCTGGGGGTGTTGTGCTGCTGACTGTCCATTCCAGTAGTGTGGGGACAGACCGCTGGCTGCACGCTGTTGTGGTGAGTCTATCTGTCCCCTGCAGAGCTCTGATGGAGGAAGGCTTTCAGAGGGCTGGTGCCTTGAGCCTCTTGGCTGCTCTTACTCTGCAGAGGGCTGGAGCTCACACTTTCCTTCCTTTTGAAGAAGGAGGAGCAATGGGGTGTGTGCCAAGACCCGCCAGCAAGGGAGGAAGCTGCAGGGCCTCTCAGACATGACTCAGCACAAGTCTATCTGGTCACATTCAGAGTCTATCGCACCCACCCAGGTGCTCCTCCAGTGCCTCTGAGCAGTGGGCTGGCATCCCAAGCAACTCTGGTCCACAGCACTGCTGCTATCTCTTCCCAGCTGGGAGCGGGGCTTTATAGAGGAAGTGTCTTGCTTGTTGCTCCTCCTGCTGGTCCCGTCTTGGCCCTTTGACACTCTCCCATCCTCATGCTGGTGTCCAGTGCCACAGGGCTTCTTTATCATTTTGGGGTGAACCTGGCTGACCTTTTCACTGCCTCCTGCAGCTGCATTATGACAGGCAGCCACCCAGAGGGAAGGTACAGCTCCTCTCCCAGCCCACCCCCCTCGGGAGATCCCTTCGTGGCTTGTCTGAGCACCCCTTGCTGCAAGGAGCTGGAGCTGGGCTGCACAGGGCAAGTGCTCAGGGAAGCTGAGTGGAGCAGTCTGGGCACATGTCACTGACTGTTTGAAGGTGGGGCACAGCCCTTGGATGGGAAGGATTGCAAAATCTTAAACTAAGGCAGGAGATTAAAGATGCTGAAGCATGCCGGGGAGCAGCACATGCCCCTGGCAGCTGCCCAGCTATGTGGTTGTTTGGCAGGATGGTGGGATGCGATGTCTTCAGGGCTGACCTTCAGCAGGGTCCCATTCCTGGAACTGGGCTGTTTTGCAGGAAGGATGAACAGCTCACTTTCCTCCCCAGGATGGGAGGGAACTGTTTGCAGTCAGATCGCCCTGGCTGCAGAGAGAGCAGAAACAGCTTCCCAGCACACACGGGCTAAACTCTTAGGCAAGACCTGTCTTGCACCCCTAGACCACATAGCTGGTACCATTGCACAAAATGGGTATCCCCAATGCTTGACTCAGCTCATCCTCCCAGCTCAGATAAGCTCCAGCTTTCCCCAAATAATCAACCCCCTGATCAGACAGCAATCTCCCTCAAGGCAATTAGGATGGGAAATTATTTTGCAGACCCCTGGAGGAGACTCCCCAACAAAGATGTTTCCCCTGGTCCTGCTACACAGCCCAGAGTGGTACTAACACTGGGGGTTGCAGGGGGTGGGCAATTTTTTTCTGCCCCATCAAAACTTTGGGAGAATTTGGAACCCTATTCAATGGGACAGGACACTCTGACTCATACTCCCATAATCAAGAGGTATGTATTGATGACACTGTGAGTGCCCCCCAGGGCCATGGCATTACCCTCATCACAAGTTCAACACTCACCACCCAGCTCCTGCTGTGCACCCCAGGTGAGGTGTGCCAGTACCCACTGCTGCTACAGCCTCCCCAGCTACGCCTGCCTGGGCAAAGCTAAGCCTCTGAGAGCTGTGATGGCTCCTGGCACTGCCAGCTGCTGCGGTCTCTGCTGATCTCAGCCGGGAGAAGAGCCAGCAGCTCCAGACCATGGCTTTTCCCTCCAGCTGAAGCAGCAAGCAGGGATTTAAATCCCACAGGTGGGAGGCACAGTATGACACTGTGCCCTCCTCACAAGGTGCCGGAATGGCCAGTAGCTGGCCCCAGAGAGGATGGGGGGCAGAAACGTGGTAGCAAAGAGGTCCCTTCTCACACTGTTGGGTGCAGGGTGTTTGTCTTTTCTGCAGGAACAGCTAACTGGGAGTCAGTTCAAGGAGCCTTTCCCTTCCTCCTCACAAAGTGAATGGTTGGACATTTGCCGAGATTGAGATTACAGTACACATTTATCTGGATTTCTGTCTCACCGTGTCTGGGAGAAAGCTGGGGGCACTTTGGAAACCTTGTCAAGCCCTGTTCCTCTGTCCAGGGGGAACAGAGGCGGGAGGGAAGGGGCTGCCAGTTTCTTTGCCAGCAATGGGATGCCAAGGCACGGCTCGCCCGTAAGAGGATGCCCTGGGGGAAGCATTCCTGTGCTGAGAGTGACCCAGCTGTCCCGAGCAGCCTTTGGCCCTGGGCAGCAGGCTAAGAGTGAGTGCACATGTGCCCGCCGAGCCTCGGGATTTCGGCAGAGCAAAGAAGCAAGCCATTGTCCCCGCGCAGTGCCAGCCCCGCGGGCACCGCCCGCCGCCGAAGCCTCGGCTGGTGCCAGCGGCCGGGTGGGACACGGCGGCTCTGCCATGGGCGAACTGCTCCGGCCAGCAGTGACTGCGGTCCTCCTCTGCTTTGCTGTGTGTCTGGAGGCCAACCCGGAGCTGTCCGGTGAGTCAGGGTGAAGGCAGGGAGGAGGGGGATGCTGAGAACTGCGCTGGTGTGATGGGAGGGTGAAGCAACAGTACTTTGGTCGGGTAGGGACAAGTGAGGTATAAACCATGGCAGGCCAGACTGAATTTCCCCAAAATGCTGGGATTTCTTTATCTCCACACAGGGCTGTTCTCTGAAAACACATCCCACAGCCCTGGTGTGTGTAAGAGCGGCTCCCCAGGTCTGCTGTGCTGTCTTGGATAGTTTGCAGGCAGAAATGCAAAGAAACAAACATCAAGCCAGTCCCTGAGCTTTGCTGAGCATGCCCTCAGCTACGATGCTCATGTCCTCGGTGCTGGGCAGCGTGTAGAGCTGAAGGAGCACTCAGGGCTACCCTGCCAGCCTTCCCTGCTCTAAGAAGGAGAGAGAAGAGTTGGGTTGAAGCTGTACCTGGTCCCTAGACAGACCTGGTGGCTGTGCCCCAGCTAGAGCACTCGTGAGTAGGGGTGCTGCAGGATCCCCTGCCAGCAGATACAGCATGGGTCAGAAGCTCTCCCCTAGGCTATGTCGGTGAACCTTATAGGTGTAGACAAGGCAGAAATTTGGGATCCCTTCTGTCCCATCTCTTTGAAAAGTCAGGACAGGTGCAGGCAGGGGGGGCACCAGGCATTCCCCAGGGATCATCTGAAAACAGTCATGCACACCTTCCATCTGCTCAGCTGAGCCCAGGTGGGTGAAAGCCTGATGCCGCAGCATGGGCTGTGGTGAGGAGGATGTGATTTCATCGGGGTAGAGCTAACGGCACAACCACAGCACCGGAGATTGAGTCAGCTGTACTGGCACGAATCACTCACAAAGTCTGCCCACAGCCTCCTTGACATGGCTCCACCCAAAAAAACATCTTCACAACTGCTCACTGGCCCAAAAGAGTGTGATGGAGAAACCTCTGCACCCATGGTTTGAGCCTCAGTTTTAAATACAAACCACTGGTGCTTACAGCAGGCACGACAGCAGAATAGGGTGGCTGCCTCAAAGCTGGATTTGGAGAAACTCATTTCTTCTCATATTTCTCCCCTGACTTCCCTGCCATCTCTAGGATTTGTCTGAGCCCTCTGCATCCAAGGCTGCCCAGCATTGGGGAGTTTAGGCAGCCCTACATCTAGCAGTATTGGGTATAGGCAGGTGGGTATGGAGTCAGTGCTAGGCAGAAGTCAAGGCCAGGGTGGCTCTGAAACCTTCAGGAGCATCTGACTGCAGCCAGGTGTGGGGCCTGGTGCTGCAAGTGTGGGCTGCAGGGGATGCAGAGGAAGAGGATGGGGGGCTGGCAGCCTGGGCAGGGTCCTGTGCCCCTCACAGGTCCCAGCATCCAGTGATATGGGGCAACCAGAGGAGAGGGTTCGTCCTGTCCCCTTTTCATGAGCTCTGCACTCCAAGGGTCTGATCTAGCTCTGTGCCATCCAAAGAGTATCTTTGCATCACACTGGAGCTTTGACCTAGAACACCTTATCTACTGCCATCTACCTTCCTGTACCTCTCCTTTCCTCTTTCCTCTATCACGCACAGAAGCAATTGAGGGCTTGCTTCTGGGATGCTGTGGCCACCCACTTGCTCATCCCAGCTTGTGAGGGATAATGCCAAGGGAGAGATTAACTCCAGGCTGGAGGCAGCTCCCAGCTGCACTCGCTGACATCCCAAGGAGGGATGCTGACTGCAGATACTGAAGGGTTAGTGGAAGAACTGAAGGTGAAAGGGGCCCTTTGTGCTGCTGAGCCTGGCACCAGTTTGCGGGGAGGGGGGGAGCTAGTGGTCCCACCTTCTTGTCTTGGTTTGGGGGAGTTTGACACAATGGTTTTTGGGAGACAGAGTGCATATCCTGCCCTGGGCCCCAGCACTGGCCTGGGCCTGAGGTGCAAGTTTCTCCAAAGACCCCAGAACTGGGATCTGGGGTCTGTGGTCTGCTCAGAAGCCCCATGTTGCCCTGCTGCAGTCTCCCAAGCCACAAAATGATGCTTCCCCTTTGGTTTTGTTTTATTCAAAGATGAAAAGTTCTTCATTCAGGGCCTACACATCATATTTTGTCAGCTTTTCTTGCCTACCCAGTCATCTACAGCAACTGGTGCCTGCTCAGAGCACCTGGCAGCTTGAAGAGCTCCTACTAAAATAGACTCCTTGCCCACCCAGTACAGCCAATGCCAACTGAAGCCAATACTGCATATTAAGCCCTTGGAGAGACTGCACAGGACAGTCCCACTTTATTGTCCCCTGTAGGGAAAACAACAGGGGCATTAGTTTGAGACATGAACTAGGCAGGATTGAAAGAAAGAAACATTCTGTGATGGGAAGTCAAGAAGGGAAGGGCCAGTTCCCTTTGAAAGGGTTGTGGGCCAGGAATAGTTTGCAGCAACACACTGGGCTTCTTCAGCTGAGACCTGAGGTCAGCTGAGCTCAAGTGATGACTTTGTGGCTCACACTCATCCATACTGACCCAGCCAGTTGTGGGAGCTTACAGCAGCCCCTGGACCCTTCTGTCATCCGGCTCATGGCTCAACTTGTGACAGAGAGCATCCTCCTCACCCTGACTCCAAGGATCATCACTGGGGGATCATCTCTGGCTCACTCTTGTTCTCTCCCCACCATGGCTCCATAACAAGCCTGATTTTCTCTAAACACTTGACAGCTCCTTACGGGATTTCTCCACTTTCTCTGACTTGCTATAGTGCCTCCATCTTTCCTTTCCTGTTGCTAACCAGCTCAGCTATTCTGTGCTGCTTTCCAGGCTCCTGGCAGCAATGTTGTATGCAAAGTTTTCTGCAAGCCCATCTTCTCTGCTGCTGTTCTGCTCTGATCTTGTTCACCCCATAAGTGCCTCATCTCAAGATATCCTCACTGCCACCAGCACTTGGGTGCCCAAGTGCCACCACTGCTGTGACCCTGGTGTCTCCTCTGGACAACGCCATCTCTGCTTTCCCCTTCCAGGGTACCTGCGCAAGGTGCTGAGGAACCACACTGCCCACACCTGTGATGGAGAGCAGCTCCTCATCGTCTGCCCTCGCAAAACCACCATCAGCATCCTTGGGGCCTTCTATGGGCGCCGAGTGCCCAGCACCAACCTTTGCCCCAGCCCCGACAATGCCTCCCAGGAGAGCACTGAATGCACGTCTGCCACTGCCCACCTGGTAAGGGAGGGATCTCAGGGGCCAGGCTGCACAACCCTCTGTCTCCACATCACTGAGCTGCCTGCTTGGGCTGGGGGGCTGCAGGCAATGTAGTCTCCCCATGCCCTGAGAAGGTTTTCATCAGCATCAGGATTATAGAATAATGGAATCAAAAAATCACAAACACTTCTTGCGCTCTGCTAGGTTTGGTGCTGAGACCACTTCTCTGGGGAGCCAGTTCCCAACTACCCTCTGTGAGAGGAACTTTTTTCTAACATCCAGCCTAAACCTGCCCTCACACAACTTCAGCCCATTCCCTCGGGTCCTGTCACTGGTCACCACAGAGGAAAGATCAGTGCTTGCTCCTTCTCTTCCCTTCAAGAGGAAGTTGTAGACCGAAATGAGGACCCACACAGACTCCTCCAGGCTGAACAGGCCAAGTATCTTCAGCCAGTCCTCATAAGGCTTCCCCTCAACGCCCTTCACAGTATTGCCCTCCTTTGGATGCTCTCTAATAGTTTCATATATTTCTTATATTATCATGACCAAATCTACACACAATATTCAAAGTGAGTCTGCCCCATGCAAAGCAGAGATGTACAATCCCCTCCCTGGCCTGGGTGAGCCTGATGCCCCTCAGGACAAGGTTGGTCCTCCTGGCTGCTAGGGCACTGCTGACTTATATTCAGGTTGTTGTTTACCAGGACCCCAGCATACACCCAGTCCATACACCCAGGGTTGCCCCTTCCCAGGTGCAGAATCCAGCAGTTTCCCTTGTTGAATTTCCTGTGGTTGGTGATTGCACAATCCTCTAATTTCTTGAGGTCTCTCTGTGGAACCTCCCTGCCTTGGAGGGTGTCAACAGTTCCTCACAGTTTTGCATCATCTGTGGGGCTCTTTTCCTGGACCATTTTTGGAAGTTAAGGGTGGAAGAGATGTTTTGTCATGTGTTCCAGAGTAGAGGCTGACAGGAGGCACTGCTGTATCCTGAGATGGCTTTTGGAGCAATCCCACAGGAAGCAGCAGGCTCAGAGAATGCCCTGGCATCTGGGGCTGGCTTCTGGGAGAGGGGCAGTGCCATAGCCAGGCTGTTGGGCTCATGAAGTGAAACAGGATGCCCTGAGATGCTGCACTCACCCCTGTGACTGCACCCCCTGGGGGTGGCACAGACCTTAGCTCTTCCCCAGCCAGAAGCAGCACCCATCTGTGCTGGCAGGTCCCAGGGACTGGATTAGTAAAGCAGACCAAAGGGGTGCCTGTTTGATGGCAGCAGTTGGTGCAGGGAAAGGGTAGGAAAGCAGAGGCTGACCAAAAAAAAGAGATGAAACCTCCTCAAAGCTAATGCCTAGGTCCCTCGATGGGGACCTAGGCATTTCATATGCTGCTTTTTTAAGACCCTGTTCCAGCTCCTTGCTAGGGCTGGGGCAAACCTGCTGCAAAGCCAGTGACTGCAGCTGCCACAAGAAAAGGGAAAGAGCCAGTGCCCTGCTTTGGAGCTCACAGGGCTTTCCTGCCTGGTCCTGCTCCAACCAAACATCCCCTTCTGGGATCCTGCATGGTCCAGGAGCTCTGCAAACACCAAGCCAGACCATGCTAGCACAGAACCAGGCTGGTCCCATGAGCCATCCTGCAAACACAGGTCAGGATCCTCTCTCTGCAGGATAGAGAGTATGGCCTGGCACAGGTGCTTGGAAACTGAAGGGCAGGTCTGACAGCAGGTCTGTGTAGCTTGGGTTCATACTGGGTAAAAGGTGAGGCGGCCATGCCGGCACAGGGCTGGAATACATGCTGCTTATTAAGGAGCAGGGATGTCTGGAGCAGAGAGCAAAAAGAGCAAAACTGCTGCCAAGACTCAGCTCTGTTTAGGCAGCAACTGGGAACAGAGATTGCTTGTGTTTCCTTAGTGAATTTCCGTTCTGGCAGGCAGTGAAGATCAAGTGGAGACTCAGTCCTGAGCTGGGCGGGAGGGACAGGGACAGAGGAGGGGAGTAAGAGATGAGAAGAGACTCCGTTGTGGATGCTGGAATCCCCGGGCCTGAGTCACGCAGCGGTAGCAAGGGAATAAACTCCTCCCTTCTGCCGGCAGCCTCTCTTCCGCTGCGGAGCCATTGCTGTGGGACTTGTGGGAGCAAAGAGGCAAACAGAGGGGAAGGGAGTCCCATAGCCAGCCAAGGCCGGGCGACCCAGGGACTCCTGCCAGAGCCGAGGGCCCGGCTCGGCCGCTTGCGGGCTGGCCCCGTGTGCAGGAGGGGAGAGGGACCGCGGCCATCTGGGTCACGGGCGGGACCCGACCGGCCCGTGGGTGAAAGCTCCTCCCCGCCTTGTGGCCGGGCGGGGTCATTGCACGGACGCGAGCCCAGGGGGTTCGCCTGCACGGCTGTTAGAGACGCGTGGTACGGTACGGTACGGTAGGGTACAATATGGTAAGGTACGGTACGGTATGGTACGGTATGGTACAGCACGGTATGGTACAGTACGGTACGGTGTGGTATGGTATGGTACAGTACGGTACGGTACAGTTCAGTACGGTACGGTATGGTATGGTACGGTATGGTATCACATGGTACGGTATGGTATGGTACAATAAGGTATGGTACGGTACGGTATGGTATGGAATGGTACGATACAGTACAGTATGGCATGGTATGGTACGGTACGGTACAGTACGGTACTGTACGGTACGGTACGGTATGGTACTGTATGGTAGGGTACGGTACGGTACAGTACAGTATGGTACTGTATGGTACTGTACGGTACGGTACTGGGATGCCAGCACAGGTAGTAGCAGCTATATAGGACACACAGCTCAGTGGGTGCAGGGGGGGAACTGGTTCAGGAACAGGCACTGGAATTGGGATGTCTGCATCAGGGGTGGGCAGGAGCAGCTATGGGACACTTCTGTGGGGTGAGTAGCCACTTCCCTGAGTGTGGTGATGGCACTGACGCACAGGAGGCGATAACAGCCTCAGGACTTCTCACCCAACTCACACCTGTTCCACTCTGCTCTCCAGAAGCTGCTGGCTGAGTGCCAGGACCAGCAGTGGTGCCAGTTCTCAGTGCACAGCCAGGTCTTTGGGCCAGACCCATGCCCTGGGACACACAAGTATCTCATCGCTTCCTACAAGTGCCGGCCAGGTGAGGTGGAGCATGGTCTGGGCAATACTGCATGGGCTCTCCCTGATCTCAGCTGCTCAGAAAGGAGCAGGAAGGAGAGCATGGCTGCTTCTGCACCTCGCAGCCCTATTTCAACCCCTCCCTTGGCCTAAGAAAGGTGATTCAGGATGCATCGGGGCACTCAGCGATGTCACTCCCTAGGGAACCATCGGGTCAAGACTGTGTGTGAGAATGACAAGCTCAAGCTGCAGTGTCGACCAAAATCCATCCTGGCCATTTATTCTGCAAGTTATGGACGATTCCTGCGGGGCAAACCAGAATGTGATGTCTTGAACACTGGAGAACCCCATATAGGTATGCCAGAATGGTTTGAGACAGAAATGGGGCAGGAGTCATGCAGAGTATGGCACATGTCCACCACTGGGCTGTACCTGTGTCCCTTGGCCTCTGCTGGCTGATGCCCAGCAGGGAGGGGCAGGCAGCTCTGCCCATGGGTCCATGCCTCATGCCTCTGCAGAGTGTGTGGCTCCAGATGCTCTGCGCAGGGTCTCCAAGAAGTGCCACCGCAAGGGGAACTGCACTCTGGCTGCTGACAAGGCTACCTTCGGGGACCCGTGCCTCCCCGGCATGAAGAAGCAGCTGCGAGTCTCTTACACCTGTGGTGAGAGCTCCCCACGGAGCCCGGGGCACAGGGGCCACTAGTGGAGTGTCTGCTCTGCCCACCCCATGCCACACAGGCAGGGGCATGGGGCTCCCCAGGGAGTCAGGGGTTGCAGGGAAGGAGCAGGGTGGTGATGCTTGGTGTGTGCTCTCCTTGCAGTGCCCAAGCAGCTGCTGGAGGAAGTGGGCCCCGACGCCTCGGACCCCTTCCTGCTCTCGGACTACATTCACGGTAATGTGGGGGGAGGAAGGTTACACCACAAGCAGTGTGACATCACGTCTGTGCTCGGGTGAACCAGCCCTTCCATGGTTTGTCTGCATCCCTGGTACCAGCCTAGCATCACTGTTCCATGGTGGAAACCATCCCTTGTGCCCATTTTGAGGGGATGGAGGTGGCATCTACTGGGAGCAGGGGAGAGGAAGACACACAGGGTCATCCCTGTGGACAGCAGAGCACTTGTGCAGGAAGGATGGAGTGTGGTATGGGGAAGGACAGGCAGGAGCACGCAGTTGGGACATGGGGCACTGAGAGCACCTCGTGCCTCAGCCTGCACCCCCTTGTCACTGCAGGTGGCTGGTACAAAGGGCCCAGGTTCTCCAGGCTCCAGGAAGACCGCATGATTTTTACTAGCTCTCTGGCAGCTTTTGCTCACCTTTGGGGTATGTGCCCTCCCTGGGTCTCATGCAGCACCTGGGGAAACAGGAGAGGCTGGGGGGTGGCTGACATCCCGGATGGCCCCAGCTCAACCTAGGGCTCATCTCAGAGGCAGCCAGACCCCAAACCTCTCCAGCAGGGCCAACAGACACAAAGGAGCATGGCACCAAGCACCCATGCTGGGTTTGGGATGGACAAGTAGCGTGGGAGCTCAGAGGTGAAACAAGCCTCAAAGACCCACAGCATCAACAATGATGGTGTGGCTACAGTCCTGCCTGTGGACCTTCCTTTTCCAACAGGCCAGATTACCCACTGGGTCTTTTTCTTCCCGCCCTGTCTGCAGGCACTGATGGAGATCACCTCTCTGCGGGCAAAATTTTCACTTGTCAGAGGAAATTACTCATTTAATCCCCCAAGGCATTATTCTTTCCCCTGCTCTGCCTACCTCACATCTCAGTGAAGGTTTCCTTTGGGGAAAGGCCCATTTCAGAACTGGTGGGTGCTGATGAGGGTCTAGGTGACACTTCCATGATCGCTGGGGCAGGGTCTGTCCTGTCTCTGCAGCCTGGGTGGTGGGGACATCCCTGCTCTCTTCCTCTTACTCCCATATGACTGGTAGAGGGGCTTTGCAGGCACTGATACCCCACAGACTACAGAGCAGTTTGTACCCTGGTGTCTTTCTTTCCTTTTCCCTTCAGGTGTCCCAGAGAAAGTTGCCCTCTACTTTCTTTGTGGAGTCTCTGGAGGCCTCATGCTGCTGCTGTGCATCATCAGCCCCAAAACAACCTTCATCCAGGAAGTGGGGGAGGCTCTCAAAGACCCAGAGCTGGGCAGCAGCTCAGAGCTGGGCAGGACCAAGCTGCGGGATGAGCAGGATGAAGACGTCCCTGATGACAGCTCTTCAGACTCCTCCTTCCGCCACCTCACCCGCACCTATCGGGCCACTGACAGCATCTTTGGCCCTGAGCTGACGGCAGCTATGGAGGGAGCAGTGGAGCACCAGGGCCACAGTGGGGAGGAGATCTGGATGCCCAAGGAGTCAAGCCCATATGCCATACACAAGATCAAATCAGCCACCAAATAAGACCCGGAGAAAAATGGCTGGAGGGCATCAGAGAGGTGCAGGCTCAGTGGGATCCAACATCAGAGAGACGTAAGAGTTTGGGCTCCTTCGGGTGGCTGGACATCCTGAGTAGCAGCAGGGTCATGGCAGCTCCAGTGAGTCCATCAACCCACTGCTCCACCAGCTGGGGGTGACATGCAGACCCTCAGTGTGATAAGGGGCTGTGTAATAGTTCTGTGGGCCATGGGCTCCTTTGCCACAGATGCCACTAACCCTAACCTAACCTCCCTGTTCTCAGCTTGCATTGTCTGGCTCTAGAGTTTAACCCTAATCAGCTGTGTCAAGCCCACCCTGAGCCCTTTGAAGCTGCTTGCTCCTATTTTTCCTTGAGTACTGGCTTCCACTGCTGGTGCTGCAAACACACCCTGCACTCAGGCACTGTGTCAGCAGCAGAGAGGCAGGAATAGCCAGGACATAGGAAGAGGCAGGTGAAGTGGGTGTGCAAGCACAGCAGGCATCACCAGCACAGCCCCACCACAGTGCATGCCATGCAGCCCTGCTGTGCCAAGGGAGCTTCTCCCCAGGCTGGGGCCACTGGCAGCTCAGCATAACACAGGCTCTCACCTGCCTGCAGGCATTCAGGAGCTCTGTCATGCCATGTTGCTCTATGCTTTCCTCTCTACTTTCCCCAGCAGCAGGAGAGCCCCAAGTTTTAACTTGCTGTGTTTTTTTCCAGTGAATAAATGCAATAGCTCTTAGGCGCAATATCTCTCCCTGACCTTGGTCATTAGTAACGAAAAGAGGAAAAAGAAAGAGGCAAAGTTCAGCCCTCCCTGTGCAGAGAAGTACCTTGCCTCCCGTCAGTGCTTCTGGCACTGGGCCATGGGAAACAAACAAGTTGGGCCTGTTTTACCACAGGAAAGAATAAGGGGAAGAGAAAAGGGAAAAGCAGCCCATCTGGGTCCTAGGAATGATGCTTCCCCTTGCTGCTCTTCTTCAGCCTGGGGTTTCCCATCTGGTAAGCAATCCTGGAGCAAAGGTCCCCAGATACTGTGCAGAGGGGCTTCTCAGCAGTCCTGCAGTGCCAGGAAGCCAGGCTGGGGCTGGGGTCTGCTCCAACTTGAAAAGGTAGCACAGGCTTTTTTAGTGCTGTGGGAAGAGTCTGGATGGAAGCAGCAACCCAGCTTTCCTCATGAAAGGGACATGCCAGGCACAAATGCTCTTGAGCCAGCACACAGAGTCTAGCGAGAGGAGCCAAGGTCCTGCATTCTCCCTGATTTCAGGGTTTGCTGAGGGAATGTCACAGCCCAAGCAGAGCTTGTGGAGGTCTCACCCCCAGCCGGCCCCCAGCATCCATAGATTGTGATCTGGACTGAGACCACACCCTTGCCTCAATGCTTGGTCAGCTGGCACAGCTCCTGCTGCACACCAATGGCTTCACCTTGCACTTCTTGCTCTCCTCATCTTTTCTCCCACATGCCCCATGTCCAGGGGCAATTTCAGCTTGTGTGGTGAGAGTCACACCCCTGAAGCAGGGCTGGGATTCCCAAGAGCCTTGCCAGGAGCACCAGCATGGCAGTGCTTTAGAGACTGGAAAAGCCTGCTTCCCAGTGCCAAGCCTAGGCAGGATAGGCAGACATGAACCTGTCCCAAAGCAGGAAGCTCATCCCAGCTTCCACAGGGCTGTGGGCAGACTTGGGTGGGAGTTTTGGCTGAGGATCTTATCCTACAGGATAATCACTGGCAGTGGGATGAGTCCTGGCTTTGCCTGGCTAGTATGCACCCAGCCTGTATTTCTGACTGGGCTATGCACTGCCTTAACATGCACAGGGAAAGGCAGGCTCCCAGATCCCACAGGATCCCAAACCAACAGCAAGCAAGCCTCAGGGAGGCCCCAGGCCAAAGACAGAAGTAGTAACATGGCGGGAGCTGGGTCTGGAGAGGACAAATGGCCAAGGAGGAAACAAGGCTGGCTGGGGCTGCAGCAACTCTGACCAGTTTTGGGGACTGAAGGGACCCAAGATGTGTGGGACCCAGGTTTAAACCTCCACTGAACCTGTAAGCAGAATTCTGCTCCTGGCTGTCTGTGATCCAGGTCTTCCTGCTGGAGATGCAGCAGAGCTGCCCGCATGCAGCCCAAGCCATGTGCCTGATCCTGCC
Source organism: Serinus canaria (assembly GCF_022539315.1). Classification (NCBI taxonomy): domain Eukaryota; kingdom Metazoa; phylum Chordata; class Aves; order Passeriformes; family Fringillidae; genus Serinus; species Serinus canaria. Next base: position 19,259,565 of record NC_066318.1, read on the forward strand.
CACATAGCCCTTGGGCAGCAAGTTTAAATCCCCACAGATGCTGGCACTGCTGTGTTTCCCTAGCTAGGGGTTCATCAGCTCCACCCATAAAAGCAGCACGTGAGTGTGCGATTATCTGAAAGGATTTTCTTGGGTAAAACCTAGGAATTTGAAAGGTTTTTCTGGGAATCTTTGGCCAAGGGAAGCTCTCCTCTGCTGCAGTGCTGAGCTCCGCTAAGTTTACCTCAGCAGGGGCTTCCCTTGTGCCAGACCTCAGTGTAGTGCTAAAGCCCCCAGTAGTTGCTGAGGACACAGGACCACTGCATGGTGGTGGCATGAGAGCAAAGAACTGTGCTGGAAACTCACAAAGGAGCAGAGTGATACACTGAGCATCAAGGATACAAACATGGATCATGTGTCTCACACATGAAAAGTGGGTGGCTTTTCCAAGACTAGTTTATCAAGGAAAAAAGCAAGCTGTGGGTCTGAGGAGTCTCCTGCATTCCTTTCGTGATACATGGAAATTAACTTCAAGCCAACGGGCGGCCTGAGCAAGGCTTTTGCGAGCTCTCCCTGCCCAGCAGCCTGGCTGCATGGCACGGGTCTCCCCAAGAACTGCAATGCCCTCAAGGCTGGTCCTTGATACATGTACAGCGCTCCTCAGCAGATGGTGTCCTGTACAACCCCATATTACAGTGACTGTGACGTGTGCCTTAGTAACTTTGACCCTGTCCTGGTCGCTGTGGATGATGGGGCAGTCCCAGTGAGCCTCACTCTGAACTTCGTCAGTCATGCCTGTACAACACCACATGAACAGTGCTCCTGTGCTACCTCAGACAGTGAAAGTAAGGTTAGACTAGATAGAAAAATATCTTCCCTGTGAGAAGTGAGGCTGGGAATGCCCTGGAATAGGGTGCCCAGAGGAGCTGTGGCTGCCCGTGCATCCCTGGAAATGTCCAAAGCCAAGCTGGAGAGGGCTTGGAGTACCATGGGCTCGTCTAAGGTGTCCCTGCCCACGGCAGGGGGTGGAACGGGTTGAGCTTAAGGTCACTTCGCACCCAAACCGTTCTGTGATTATCCAAGCGATCCAAGCCCTCTGTTCCCGACACTGGGTCAAGGAAGGTGAACGGCCAGCACACCCTGTCCCCGCAAAACACCCTGTTCCCCAGCCCGACGGGAAAGGGCAGCCCCCGAGGCCTGGGACCCACGGCTGCGGACGGAGGCAGTAGACTCAGCGGACTCAGCGGACCCAGCTGCCCGCGGAGGCCGCTCCACCCGCCCCGAAGGACAGCAAGGCCAGGGCCACTCCCCGGGCGCACTCCACTCTGCGGCCCGGCCGCCTCGACGGCCCCGCAGAACGGATTTAAACGGCGCCCGCTCCCACCAATCACTGCCATTCCGGCTCGGCGCTCGCCCCGCCCCTGCCGCATGCTCGCCTTTCCATTGGTCACCGGCGTTGAATTTTAAACCCTGCCGCCCTGCCCCTTAGCAACTGCATCCCTCTGCGCCCGCCGATTGGTCGCCGCCTGGCATCGCCTAGCACTCCGATTGGGCGAGGCTCGGCCAGTGCTGGCCGGCCGCTACCGAACTGCTACTTTCAAAAGCGCCGGGGCCGGAGGTGCGGGCGCAGCGGACTGGGCATGGGTGAGTGGGGAGGGGACACTCCGGGCGTGGGGGCAGGGGGGATCCCCCCCCGACTATGGGTGAGTGGGGCCTCCGAGGGCTGCGGGGGAGTGGGCAGCACTGGGACCCGTAGTTGGTTGCAGGCGTGGGGACTCTGGAGGATGCAAGGGAGTAAGGGCTTCCAAGATCCCCAGCTTCCCTGGGAACTCCGGGGCATTCAGGAGAGAGGGGAACTTTGGGACTCCCGACTCCCCCAGGGGACCCTGAGGGTTGCGGGAGAGTGGGGATCTCCAAGACCTCCAGCTCTCCGAGGAAGTGCAAGCCCTTGCATCCTAGTCTGGGATGCAGAAGTCTGGGAATTGCCTGTCCCCCCTACCACCTCGCCCAGCAGAGTGCTTTTGGTGGTGGTCTTTGGGGTCTGTGTCCCTTCCTCTCTGGGAGCACCCCTAGCCAGATTTGTCCCTCACCTGGGCATGTCTTGGGGCACCACCCACCTGCCGTGCTCAGGAAAGGGGTCAGTCCTGCTGTGCTAACTCCCAGGGGAGACAAACCTCCCCCTGTGCTGCCCCAAGCTGGGAGAGTGTCCCTGGAGGCAGGTGGGCAGCAGCCTCCATCACATCATGCTTTGCCTCCAGCTTGCTCACAGAGACCAAGGGAAAGGATGCCACTGCCGCGCAATGCCAAGATGCTGAGCACCAAGCAGTCCCGAGCAGGCAAGGCAGGCCCTGCTGCAGAGAACGTTGATCCTGAGAAGGTGAGCACTGAGCCATGCGAGGGCTGTAGGAGGGGCTCCTGTGGGGCAGCTTCTAACACCCTCTATTGCAGGAGGAGAGTTGTCATGCCAAGAGGTCTTCGTCCTCACCCCAGGGCGGGCCCAAGAAGAGATCAGCGTTCGGAGACATCACCAATGTGAGTACTTCTGTGAGGATGGGGGCTCTGGTCCCCGCTGTGAGCTCCCCATGGCGGGGGGGGGGGCATATCCCATGCCCATTAGGAAGAGGAGAGGTCTCCCTGCAGGGCATATCTTGCTTTCCACTGTGCAGCCCCTGTATGCCCCTGTTCTAACCCAAACAGGCTCGTAAGAACCAGGTGGTGGCAGGGAAGAAGGAGGCTGTGAAGATTGCTCCACCCAAGGCACAGAAGGCACATAATGCCTTAGGGGTGGCCAAGAACAATGAGATCAACCTAAAAAAGTGAGTAGCTGGGGGCAGGGGTTTGCTGCAAACTTGTCCCATGGGCTGATGGTGGCTGAGCCAGATACTGAAGGGAACTAGTATATCTACTGTAAATAGCATCAGGTTGTGACAGGGGAGGGTTGGGTTGGATATTAGGAAAAATTTCTTACCGGAAGGGCTGTCCAGCCCTGGCACAGGCTGCCCAGGACAGTTGTAGGGTCACATTCCATGGCAGGATTTAAGTCATATGGATGTGGCCCTTGGGGACATGGTTTAGTGGTGGGCATGGCAGTGGTGGGGGAACTGTTGTCCTCAATATCTTTAAAGGTCTTTTCCAACCTAAGTGGTTCTAGGAGTATGTGGGGATATTTTAGGGGTAGTTTTGCCCCTTCCTGAAGCAGCAAGAGTCTCTGAAAGGCCCCGCATCAGCCAAGAAATTTGGTCTTCTCCCAGCAATGATTTATGGTCTTGTCCTTTCCAGGTCAATGAAGAAAACTCCCCCAACAGCTCCTGCAGAGCCCAGAGTGGATCCTGGGCCAGAGAAGCCAGTGTCTGTACAGGAACTGAAGCCCCCTGAGCAGAGGGTAGGGACCCTGGGCTGCAGCATTGCCCCAGGCCCATCGCAGCACCGCTCTGTGGCTGCCACTGGTGGTACTCAGGCACCAGGCAGTGCTCTGGCCTTGGAGAGACTTCAGCCAGGGTGATGGAAAGCCAGGGAGGGGGGCAAAGTGCACCACCATCTTCCTTCAAGAATCCTCCCCTGGGAAAGTATGGGGCAGGTGGAAAAGAGGGATACAGAGTAGCAGCAGCCTTGCCCCAACAAGGTGACTGGCACTTTCAGGGCCTCCCCCTTACTGCTGCCTCTTCCATGCCAGCAGGTGCCAGCAGTGGAGGACATTGACAAGGAGCAGCTGGGTGACCCCTATGCCAATGCAGAGTACGCCAAGGAGATCTTTGAATACATGCGGGAAAGAGAGGTGGGTGATGCCTGTCCAGGGGGTAACAGCCCTGTCCAGGGAAGGAGTAACTGCAGGCAGGGCCACTGACTGCCCAGAGGCTCTGACCACCTGGCAGAGGACTGCACAGGGTGAGAAGGGGCTTGTTTGAAGGTGGGGATGTTTGCCCTGTCCCTGAAAGCTGGCTCTTTGGCAGGAAAAATTCATACTTCCTGACTACATGGAGAAGCAGACAGACATCAGTGGGGACATGCGTGCTATCCTTGTGGACTGGATGGTGGAGGTGCAGGTGAGAGGGCGCAGCTTTCTGCAGAGCAGCCCCCATGCTGCCTTTGGCATGTGTGACCTCTGTGCTAGCAGACGCTCCTAGCATTCCCAGTGCAGAGCTGATCCTCCTGCTGTGTGGGCTAGGGATGAGCCTACATCCCTCCCTCTGAGCCTGGCCCATAGGTACCCCTAGCCTCTGTGAGAGCTGGAAGGGGCTGGCCAGGCCTAACTTCTGTCTGACACTCTGTTCTGACCCCCACTCTCATCCTTGAAGGAGAACTTTGAGCTTAACCATGAGACACTGTACCTGGCTGTGAAGCTAGTGGACCACTACCTGGTGGAGGTGGTGAGCATGAGGGAGAAGCTGCAGCTCATCGGCTCCACTGCCATCCTCATTGCCTCCAAATTTGAGGTGACTCTTTGTGTGCTCTCCTGGGGTGCAGGGTCAGAGGGGCTGTGCCTCTCTGGTCCCTGGGAGGGGGGGGTGGTTTAGAGAAGGCCAGGTTACTTCCCTGAGAGCTGCCAGGGTGGCATGTCTGTCATGTTCCTCCTTCCTGTCCCAAGGGCTGCAAATACAGTCATGATGGGCTGAAACCTGTGTCCTGGTGTCACTGGAGAGCCAGCTTCTCTCTGCTCTGCACAGACCATCAGAATACCTTAGTTTACGTAAAGCAGGCATGGAGCTCACGCCAAGGGCTGGAGGAGTATGGACATCACAAAAGTCCCACAGGATGTCAACAGTCCTTGCTGAGTCCAGCAGCACGTGAACACTTACAGGGCCTGTGGGCTGGCTAGGATCTCCTGAGTGAGGCCATGATGAGCCCCCATTGGGGTGCTGAGCGGTTGTGCCCCCACAGGAGCGGTGCCCACCATGTGTGGATGACTTCCTCTATATCTGTGATGATGCCTACAAGCGGGAGGAGCTTATTGCTATGGAGATGAGCATCCTCAGTACCCTCAAGTTTGACATCAACATCCCCATCCCCTACCGCTTCCTGCGGCGCTTTGCCAAGGTGAGTGCATTCAGAGGGTGGGCTGGGTGCCCCCAGGCACCTCTTCTCTTGGCTCCAGGGGACAGTGACTCACATCACCGGGGCTTCAGGCTCCCAGTTGGCAGCAAGGAAACTTCATCCAGGTCCCCTCAAAGGGGGGGTGAGGTGTGAGGATGGTGGTCTGTGATAGGCTGGGTGTATGTGATTCCTGACCTGTGCCCCAGCGGCTGCATTCTAGATCCTAGAAAGGCTGGGAAGGGGAGCAGCGTTGTTCAAAAGGCTGAGCCCTTCCCTGCCCACTGGCTGCAGTGTGCCCGTGCCACCATGGAGACACTGACGCTGGCCCGCTTCCTCTGCGAGATGACCCTGCAGGAGTACGACTATGCCCGTGAGAGCCCCTCGAAGCTGGCTGCCAGCTGCCTGCTGCTGGCACTTACCATGAAGAACCTTGGGGGCTGGGTGAGTACTGTCTCTGCTGAGGCACCCTGGGAGGAGGCACTGCAGGGGGACACAATGGACTAGTGAGTGGGGTGATCGCTAGGGCTATGATCAGATTTGGATGCTGGACAGGGAAGATGATGGCTGTCCTGTCATTGAGGACACAGTTTAGCCCTGCTGTCCCCTTGCAGACCCCTACACTGGAGTACTACAGTGGGTACAGTGCCCAGGACCTGCACCCTCTGGTGAAGAGGCTGAATTTCCTACTCACATACCAGCCCCGTGACAAACTGAATGCTGTGCGCAGCAAGTACTCGCACAGGTGAGAGCACTGGGTTTATTGTCTCAGGCCTGTCCCTGACGCAGGGTGTGACACCACCAGCATGCACCCTAGGCTTCTATAGGGATCTGGGAGCAATGGTGGATGGGTGTCAGGGCTGGGTTGAGCTCTAAGCCAATGTGTTCCTTCCAGGGTCTTCTTTGAGGTTGCCAAAGTCACCCCCATGGACATGCTCATGCTTGAGGAGACACTCACTAGCTCTTAGCCCTACTCTGTGAATAAGCCTGTAAATAATGGGGTACCCTCAAGCAGGGTGGTACCATGTACATAAGTAATAGTAATTTTAACTGAGGACGAGGTGGGGGGGGGTGGAAAAAAGTAATGTGTAACTGTTAATAAAATGTGTTTGTTGTACATGCTGTCACTGGAGACTATGAGCTCCAGCACTGTACTTCCCTGTGTTGGGATGAGACGAGGGTGAGAGAACGGTGACTGGTGGGGAGCAGGAAGATCAGGGGTGAAGTCTGGAAAGGTATTTTCAGTTCCCTCCTCCCCACCTTCCCCATAGTAATGACACTACATGAGCGGCAGCAATGAGTATCTTCTCTCCAAATATTTACACAGCATAAATACCCACATAGGGAAGGGGAAACTTTGCTTTGGCTCCAGCTTGAGCACACAGGGGGTGGCCCCAGGCCCTACAGTGACCCTGATGGGGCGGGACTAGTGGTCAGATCACACACCTATCAGGGTAGACCTCTGCTTCAGTGTCTCCAGCCCCATAGACTGGGGGAGAAGCAGTGGCTAAAGGGTTACTGGGGTCAGAGAGTTAAAGCAAGGCAAGCAGGGGGGGCTCCATTCACATGGGGCAAGGGAAGGGACTTGTTCCCCTACCCAACCCCTGTTTCCTGGGGGCAGCACCCACCCAACACCTGGACTGCGCTGCTGCTCTGCTCTCAGCCTAGGGCAGGTTGCTGAGTTCCTTAATGGCCTGAAGGATCCTCTTCATATGGCCCACTTTGGTGATCCCCAGGTCCTGCAGGAAAGAGGAGATTATGCATTTGCAGGGGGCAGCTCTTGGCCCTTGCTGGTACACAAGCCACGGGGTGGAGGATGAGACACAGCTCAGCTTCCCATGCTCTCCCTTGCTAGAGCATAGTGCTTGCTTGAAGCCTACTGTCCTCTTGAAAGCACATCCCCATGCCTGAATGCAGGTGAAGGTCAGGTGCTGCTGATACTGCTTTGGATAGGTGTATGGAGCCTTGCAAGCTGGAGGACCAAGGCCACCCTCCTCCCGTGCTTCCCCGCCCCTGTGCAGAAGCTGCACAAGCTCAACTCTGCGGACCCAGATGTAGGGCCAACCTGTCACCAGGAGGGATAGGGAGAGGAGGGATGGAGGACACCATGCTCCCCAGGGCTGGGGTACCCTCAGGAGGCACAAGGGTTTGTACCTTAAGGTCTCTCCTCTCCAGCAGAATCAACTCTGAGCCCTGGATGTCATGCCGGACAAAAATGTCTCTGTATTCCCCTAAACCAAGCGTTTCCAGCCAAGCTGCCACCTCCTCGGAGCCCCACTTGTCTGCTAGCAGGGAGGAAAACCACAGTGGTGGACTGCTGCGGCCTGTGGAGGCAGTGGGACGCAGCAGCGCAGGCAGCAGTGATGGCAGCCTGCGGTCAGCAGACAGCATACCCCCTTCCCACCCCTGAGTCCAGCATGGCCAGAGGCCACAGCCTGCTCAGGCTGCAGTGGTCTCTCCTCTCATTGGCTTACTTATGGAGCACTTGAGCTGCACCCCCCTCAACCAGACTCCCAGCTGTGGACAAGGGCCTTACCCAAAGGCCTGAGCTGTACCAGCGCCCCCTTCTCCCCTTAGCCAAGGAATTATGGGGTTGTGGTGCTCTGCACGTCTGATATCAGAAAAAGCTTTAAGGGGCTCTTGGTGACAAGGGTGCCACCCCCAGGCAGCCAGGTTCCCCCTTCCTGAGGATTCTTCCCCAGCATTCCCAGGCCAGGAGATTGAAGGATAGGTCAGAACAGGGGCGTCCTTTCTAGCATGGACTGCACCACCAGCCTCTCCCTGGCATACTGCTTACTTTACCTGGCAGCACACTGTTGGCCTTCTGCTTCTGCAGCTTGTCCTTCTCCTTCCTGGACTTGGGGATGTTGAGGCGAAGCTTAAAGCTGCCCTTGCTGGCACCTTCCTGTGAAAAGCCAGGCTTGGTGGGATGCTACAGCTCCCTGAGGCTGGGCTGTTCCAGACCCCAGTCCCTGTGTACCCACCTCCTCAGCAGGGTGGGCAATAGGGCCCAGCCAGTGGATGTCCAGCAGCCGCTGCAACTCCTGGCCCAGCACACTCAGGGGGCCCTGAAGCGCCTCCTCCTCCTGTGGCGAGTCCAGCTGTGGGGTACAGGGACCATACCCAACCCTGATGCCACCCCCAGAGGTAGCAGCCTTGAGGGTCTTTGGGTACTCTCCAGTCCCTGACTCACCGCCTTCCCTTCCAGGAATGCCCTGGTCTCAGCCCACAGCTCTTTGATGCTCAGCACCATCTCCACAGCCACATTCCTGCTGAGAAACTGGGGCACAGGGGAGTAAACCCCTTGAGCAGCAGGGCCCCATGGGTCCTGGGTAAAGGCTGCCTTACACTCCCAGTCCCTGCTCACCTCTGAGGTGCCAGCAGCTTTGTGGGAGAGGGCTTCACTCAGTGCCAGAGAGCTGGCATTGACTGCATGTGCCAGTTCCTGCTCCATGGCTTTGTGAGCCTTGGCTGCCTCATGGATCCTGCGGGTGACAGGGGCTGGAGCTGCCAGGGCTCCCCTGGGCTGGGCACACACCTCTGCATGGCCACAGTAGAGTTCCCCCTTCCCTGTGCCTACTATGTTCCCCTTCCCACAGTCTGACCTGGCAATGAGGGTCTCAGCAACCTGTGAGACCTGCTGCAAGAGGCTGCTCTCCTCCTCAGTCAGGTACTCCATGGACTGCTGGGAGCTGAGCCGTGGCCGTGTGGCTGCTCGGTAGCTCTCCCCTTTCTGCTTGTCCTCCCAAGACTTGAGGGTGCTTTCAAATGCCTGCGGGGGACAGACATGGCCCCTCTGAGATGGTCATACCTCCTCATGTCCCAGCATGGTCTTTCGGAGCACCTCAATCTCACCCGGTCCCTTGTCAGCATCTGGGCTCTGTTCTTGTGCTGGATTTTGATGATGCCAGGTGGCTGGATCCAGGCCTCTCCATCCACCTGCACAGGGACACCCTCGTCGCCCCGGATGGTGATCTTCACCACGCGGCACTGTGGGGCACACAGCCCAGGGGTGGCATCAATAGCTGTCAGGCCAAGCAGAGCCGCACTGCCTCAGGCTCCACTGCTGCCCCAAAAGCGTTCAGGCATTAGTTGTGGTCCTGCAGTACACCTCACAACTACCTGAGCAATGCGATGGTGCTGGAGGTTGATGACCCGTGACACGGCCATCTGGATGCTGCCAAAGACTGCCACCACCTCCAGCTTCTTGTCATCGAAGGATGGAGCCCCAAAGTTCTGTAGAGGATCACTACACATGAAGACTTCCATTTTCCCCCATGTATGCCAAAGGCAGGGACACCCTAGCCCTGGGGTATCTTAGGACTGGGGAAAGGACATCACGCCACCCAACTCATCTCATGGTACTGGCACTCACATTGTCCTCCTTGGTGCCTCCCCAGAAGTTGATGCCCCCAGCATAGCTGGGGATGTTGAGGACAGCAATGCCCTGCAGGCTGGGCAGTGAGATAGGCACCCCGTCACACTGCAAGAGAGGGCTAAGCCTGGGGGGCTGCTGTAATGCTGCCCCTCCCACCCCTTCCCTGTTCTCCCAGCCCTATACCTCAAGCTGTACCCGCTGCTCCAGGTTCTTGTAAGTGCGCTGCAGAAGCTCCTTTGTGCCCAGCACCCCATACCACATCATATTCTTGGTGCGGCTGCTGTGAGGCAAAGTGGAAGAGATGAGGAGCTGTGGGCTCCCCACTGCTTGTCACAGGCTCCACACCCTTCCTGGGGCACTGTGCTGAACAGTCCCAGACTGCTGGCCCCACCTTAGTTTCCTCAATTCTTGCTACCTCCCAGAAAAGCCAAAGGTGCAGCATGTTGCACCAGATTTTGACCCTTCCATGCCAGCATGGCAATGTCCCTCTCTCCAGGTGCAGAGCAAGTAAATCCCACCGAGTCCTCACATCTTCACCCTTTCTGGGGTGTTGCAGCCTGCCACCAAGGGGTGCTCATCCCAGCAATGGGTGCAGGTACAAAATCTGCTGCAGGAAGGATCTCCAACACAGTAGGCCTGAGTCACCCCTATGGCTCCCAGCAACTTGATGGCACTGGAAAACCAGGGGTACATGTTTTTTCCTGGGGGAAATCTAGGGGTTCCAGCCAACCTGCACTTCTTGGGGTGCTCATCGCGTTTGTTGTTGAACTCCAGGGAGATTTTTGCATCCAGGCCGATGCCAAAGTAGTTATTCATTACACATTTCTCCAAGAAGTGTCTGAAATCAGCAAAGAGAGAAAGCAGGTTGAGCAGCAGTTGCACATCGGTGACTCTGGGTTGGCATTAGAGGATGCAGTGTAACACCCACTGGAGCAGAGTGGCTGGCACTGGGAAGCCTGACCAAAACCAGCAGGGATGGCTGCTAGTTTCCCTCAGTCACCATAGCAGGACACCCATGGCCCAGCCAGGACCTGCCTGCAGGTGGGAACACCAAGCTCGAAGCATCAGCCAGAGATCCCACACCATCCACAGGCAGGCTCCCTCAGCACAGGCACTGCTTGGCCAAGGAGGGCCTGGTAGCAGGGATGCCACACTGGTGGGCAGCAGCCTCCTCAAAGGGGCAGCATGGTACCAGCTCTGCTCCTGGGCAGCAAGAGTGGGCCAGGGTCTCCAGGGCAGGCAGAACTTCTGACTCACAGGGTGCTGGGGTCTTCAGGGAACTGCAAGCTGCCAAAGGTGTCTGGCCGGTCCAGGATGATGGATGAAGACGCAGAGGTCACCGTCACCCGCCGGGAGGCTGGCCAGGGTGACAGGGAGGTAGCTGCCACATGGGTTTACCCTGAGTCCATCCCACAGCTCACCCCCATGCTCCCACAAAATGCCACATGCCCTGCTGGCATCTTACTGAGCTTCTCCTCCTCCTTCTTTAACTCCTCCGAGCTGTCCTTGCTGGGGCCCACACTGCCCTGGTAGGCTTGGGTCTGCTTGTTCTGCTCATCCACAGCTGTATATAAAGAGGGGCATGACAGGAAGTCTGTGCAGCCCTGTAGCCCCTCCTCGTGTCAGCCCTATGGGCTCGTACCAGGAAGGGCCCAGGGCGGGGCCACTGCTGCGATCCCAAGGATCCCAGGGGAGAAAAAAGGCATAGGTCCAGCACCAACCCAGTGTGACTTCACAGCCCCTGCCAGGCTGCTGCATCATCAGGGAAGCTGCCGGCTCCCACCATTCCCTCACCTTTCTCTGTCTGCTCAATGATTTGCCGCAGGGCTTTCTTCAGGCTGTTTGCCCGCAGCATGAGCTGCTCCTTGGATTTGAAGATGCGAGGCTGGGGGTTGGTGTTGAAGCTGCCAGCTTTCTCCTGGTCCTTGACATCAGCATGGGTGGCCTGTGCCATTTCTTCAGGGGCCATGATGGCCTGAGCTTCCTCATTCAGCTCCCGCACCAATGAGTCCAGCTTTTCATTCAGCATGGCGCACTGTGGGACACCTACCCCACTCAGCACCTGCCACCAGCTGCTGCCCCCCCACCAGTGCTGGGTGCTTCCCTGGGCACTATGAGTGCCTGGATACCCCCAAGCACCTGGACAGCCCGTGCCTGGGCAACCCAAGCATGGCACACCCCAATACATGCTCAACAAGGGCATAGGCCTGAGGAGCAGCCCCTCCCCTGCTCAGGGGCTGTGCCACCAGCTTGACCCAACACTCCAGCTCCCCTGCAACACACCTTCCGTGCCATCAGCTCAGCCTCCTGCTTGTTCTCCGTTGCCCTCTTGTAAGCCTGTCCAACTTCAGTCACAAAGTCATTGACAGTGCCACAGAGGAACCTGCCAAAGGAAGTGGCTGGAGGTCAAGAGGGACACAGCATGGCCAGCGAGGCACAGATGCCAGCGAGGGTGCCTGCTGGGATAACACCCACTGCTCCAGAAGGCCAGCACAGCCAGGATTATCTGCCAGGCACCAGCACAGCCAGCAGCTGCTGGTGGCCATTTGGGACAGCCTGGCCAAGGGGGGTGCAGTGGCCCTGAGGACAGGCCCCAGCCCAGCAAAGGGGCTCCTGGCACCCCCACCAACAGCCCCCTCCTTACTTTGCAGAGGAGATCACTACTGAGTGCTTGTCTGACTCCAGGATCTTGGCCAGGTGAAAGGCAACAGAGTCCACGTAATGGGAGATCTGGACCTGCGGGACACAGGTGGAGACAGCTGGACACCTGCCACCTTGGCATGTGCCCTGCTCAGGGACGGAGCTTTGCCCAGCCAGCCTTGAACTGGGGATGATCAGCCCTTATTCAGCCCACTCCCCACCACTGAGGGTAGCATGTCCATGCTGCTGGGCAGAGGGGAGGTCAGTCACATCAGGAGGGAAACTGAGGGGCTGAACAGGAGCACACAGAAGAGTCCAAAGCAGCTGGCCAGTGGCAGGCTAGCTCTACATCACATTCTGCCTGCTCCCAACTGCACATGCCAGGCTGAGACCTGCCAGGCTCATTTCATTGCATGCAGCCAATTCCAGCCCCCTCAGAGCCCAAATCCCCAGGGACCCCCAGAATAACCTCTTCCTGTGCCATCCCTCCCTGTGTGTTCCTGAAATGGGTTGAACAGGAACCTGCCCTCCAGCTTCCCTCCCCATCTCAAGCCCCCAAATGCCAACAGTTCCCACCTGGATGTTGGAGTCCCCATTTTCCTCCTCCTTCAGGGCTGAGGGGGACTGCTTGGGGGCCTCATAGGTAAGCACACTCCACCTGCCAAACAGAGACCATGGCTGCTTGCCATCTCCTGGCCCCCCAGCACAGGGACAAGCAAGGAACTGAGACAGGCTTCCCAAGAGATGCCAGGGTAGAAGGGACAGAGAGGCATGTATTCCATGCCCTGCTCACCGGTCCAGCATCTTGGTGGTGGCCCTTTCCAGCTTCTCCAGGATCTGCAGCAGCTGAGTGTCATCGTCACATAGGCTGCCCCAACCCAGGACTCGTGCAAGGTCATTACCAGTCCCCAGTGGCAGGACACCCAACTGACACTGCAGGAGAGAGACAGAGTGGGGGGGCTCAGAGCAGCCCCCAAGGGCACCTGTGACACCCCCAACTCTGCTGTATCCATTGCTTGGCAGCACCTGGGGCACACAGAGTGTGCCAGTGCTGGGGATGGTGCCAGTCTGCACTAGTAATGCCAGGAACACCCAACTCACCTGCTTGTGGAGGCCAAGGGCATCAATCTCAGAGAGCACCCAACCCACACTGCCATCCCCACCACACACCAGGATTCTGAAGGTGGAGAACTTCTGGAAGAGGCGCAGCCTGGGTGGGGGGCAAGGAGAGAGGAACTAGGTGCTGTGCCAGGTGCCCACTGGGATCCCACCAAGCAATTCCAGGGTGCTCAGGTTGGTGCTTACCCCAGGTGTGGGCCCCCATTCATAAGGTCAAAGACTTGGGCTGGGTTGAGAAACTGCTTGAACTTGCGCAGAAACTTGACACCCTGGTTGTCCCCACTCTTGGAGTTGACAAAGGCCAGGAGAGGGCTGGAGCAGGTCGAGGGGCAGGTGGCTTTCCAGAAACCTGCAGTAAGCCCAAACACATGAGCCCCAGCGCCCACTGCCCACACACGCTTCAGGAGAACAGAGTATGGGCACTCAGTCTGTGCCAAGCCCAACCTGTGGGGTGCTGGGGCAGGAGGGGTAGTAATGGGGATGTCCAGGGGATGGTGAGGGACAGAGGGAAGAGGAAGCACTATGCTTTTAAAGAAATGAGATGGGGAAAGAAATATGCCCAAGGCAGAGCAGGATTGACAGCTGGCCCAGAGCCTGCACCTGCCTCAGGCACATCTTGGCCATCCCAGGTCCCTGGCTGGTGCCTGCAGGCTTTTTCCCTTGGCAGACCAAGCAATGCTGCAACAGGGACCATATCAGCTATCATGCCACTGCACCGGCCCCACAGCTATAGCCCTTAGAGCCCTATGGCTCTGCAACCAGGAGCTCTAGCACCCCCACCACAGCAGGAGCATGGGAACAACATCCCCACAGCCCCCCCCTCCTTGCCTGGCCACTGCTGCATCTCCACTCCCAGCCCAGCTGAGCAGAGCAGAGCAGTAACACAAAGCACTGAGAGCTGCTGAGTCAGAGCGTGGGCTGCAGCAGAAAAGCTTGCTGCCAGCAATACTCATATGCTGCAGCAGGACAGCATGGCAGGACAAGGGGAAACTGAGGCCTTGCTAGGCTGTTCCCAGTTGGGTGGGCAACAGTCACAGGCACAGATGACTGGGCTGCTGGAGAGGGACAGGGCAGAGATGCTGCCAGGGATCAGCCACCAGCAGCTGAGGCTTTGGAGCTGAGGAGCAGCCACATGATGGTTACCCTGACAGCATCCCAATGAGTAACAAGGCAAATGAGGCAAATGAGCCACCGGCTGGGCTGAGTGGTGAAAAGCAGTAAAGAATGAAGAAAGAAATATCCGGAGGAGAAGAACAGATTTTGCTCAGCGGAGGCCAGCTGGGCCCCTCAGGAGAAGGAGACAGCTGGGGGGGTCCCCCCACGCTTCACATGGCTTTTCCCTGCAGTGTCCCGTGCCAAGGCAAAGCTGTGCTCTGCACTACCAAAAAAACAGCTTGTCTTCAGACAGTGAGAAATAACCCAAGCAAGAGCTTTATCCTGCCTTGAGAGATGCTGAACCATTGAGGTGCAACAGAGGACAGAATACCTCAGGGGTATAGGGTTGGCACTGCTAATCCCAGCACAGAGGCACCATGTCCTGAGCTACTGCAAGTGGTGACCTGGCAGGAGCAGCTAAAGCCATATGCGGGCAAGAAATGCCACCCCAAAGCCCACAGAATACCACCAAGCCCTGAAACAGAGTGTAAGGCAACAAGCAGTCTTCAACTAAGGGAGGGGCATTGATTCTGGAGCCTACTGAAGGTGGTGTTCCTGCTGTGCCACAACAAAGGCACAGTGCAACAAGTCAAAGCCTCCAGAAGACCTCAGAGAGATCAAAGCCCTATCCCAAACAGCCTGTCTCCCCACCAGACTAGCCCTGTGCCCTCCACAACTCACCATCAGAATCGATGCTGTTCAGGGCAGTTGGGGGGATGATGGACACTTTGTACTGGCCCAGGGGGCACCTCTTGCCAAGAAGCTCCTTGCAGGCACTGTGAACCTAGGAACACAGGAACACCTGTATAAGCAGAGCTGGGGGATGCAGCACCAAAGTCTCAGCATCAGCTTTCCCAGAGATGCACACAGGAGGGTCAGTGCTGTCTGTGCTGGGAGAGGGGTGGGGACAGGGATGGGTGTATCCTTACAATGGCCTTGCACCAGAGACACCGCCAGTCCTGCAGCCTCCGGACACTGCCACAGGTCCGGTCACAGACAGCACAGCGTGCACTGACGGGCAAGTTCCCCTCCAGCCACTGATGGGGCATGGCCACCTGCAGAGAAGAGCAGCTACCAATAGCATCCTGCATGCTTGAGGGAAAGATCTTCGGCCACCTCTTTCCCAAAGCACCATGGAGGGCGTGCCATGCAGCAGGGCAAGGTGTGTCTGGGACCCCTCCCATGTCCTCTCATCCCTGCCCACCTGTCTGCTTGAAGCCATCAGCATGTGAGGCAGGGCAGACATATCCCCAGAAAATGTCTGGAGGTGGCCCCACTTGGACAGCAAAAAGGGATCCTGATACAGGGTTCCAGAGGAGGTGTCCCCAAGCTACGCCCCTGCAGAGCCAAGCCCAGAGGCCACACAGTGCAGGGGACAGCTATAGTTTCTTCCCGCTTCCTGATCCAGGCGCAGCAAGGCTAGTTCTGATGGAGGATCTGTCCTGCCAGGATCCCTGACAGGGACTCCCCTGCTTACCCCATCCTCATCCTCGATGATTTCAATGCCGATGGAGGCCAGAGTCGTCCACTTGCAGTTGTTTGTGGCTCTGACGGCACAGCGCTTGTGTGCCTTGAACTTGCAGACTGCATGGGGGGGAGCAGTGAGGAGCAGGGAAGGTCCCCACGGCATGCATATCCCTGGTCCCAAACCCCTCTGCATCTGGGCAGTAGGCATCATACTGTACCACTCCTGCTCTGGCCCAGCTTTGAGAGGCTGCCCTGCCCTGATCCCAAGCCCTACCCACCCCCCAGCAGGACCCCAGCACTGACCTTCACAGGAGAGGCCATGGGAGGTGACCCCTGGAAGAGCTTCGCGGCACACATTGCAGAAGGTGGGGCGGGCGTGGGAGCAGGCGTACCAGTTGTGGATGCCCGAGAAGTGCTCCATGTTGAACTGTGTGGCCTGGAGGCACAGCCCTGCCCCATCAGTGCCTGGCACCCTCAGCCAGCACTCCCTCCCTCCTGGCCCCCTGAGTCTGCCCAGTCCAACTCCTGTCCTCCTTGTGGGGCTATGCCAAGGCCAACAGCTCTTGTCTGGCAATCAAAGGCACGCAGAGGGAAACACACTCCACATAGAAATACGGATCCATACAGCACCCTGCCCACATCACCTCATGGATCTCCCACTTCTGGACAGATTTCAGGGCTGTGATCCAGTCCTCCATCTCCTTCCGGTTCTCCGCACATAAAATGAGCTTCCTGAATGGCGTGATCACCTGCAACAGCCACCACACCCACATTCTCTCGCAAGGCCACTGCCAGGCCAGCCAGAACCCAGCATGGACCCCAGCAATCTCTGCCACACCAGTGCCACCTCGAGCAGCAGGAGGCCATGCTATGGAGTGTTCCATGGCTCTGGGGGATGAGGGAGGTCTGTAATGCCTCCCCACACAGTTCTGAGGTGTCCACAGGGTGCAGTTGGTAGCCCCACACCTCCCTCACCGTGAAACTGTTGTTGATGTTCTTGGTGCTGGTCTCGGCCACACTGGCATCAGACAGGTCCACTTCATCAAAGATCAGGGACTGCAAGGGAGGAACCAGAGCCCCAGTCCACCAGGCAGGGATCTCTGTCCCCTCCTGGGCTGGGAGGCTCAGGTCCCCCCCAACTGTGCATGTTGGAAGCACCCTCCAAGCCTACCTTGGCATCCTTAGCATAATAAAGTGTCCTGCCTCGCAGCTTGAAGTATCGTCTCTTCCACCTCTGGAAGGAGCTCGTCTGCTTCAGCAACAGCCCCTCCTTTACGCTCTTCTGCAGAGACCACAGTGTCCTGAGCTCCCGTAGTGCCCCAGGATCACCAAAGCCACCATTTTCCCCTGTGACACAAGTCCCTGGGTCCCCAGGAGCACAGACTGGACATTCTGGAGCTCAGTCTCTGCTGCATGTAGCAGGGAAAATTATGTTCCCTGCCTACCATCGCCTGGTCACTGGGCATTGCCTGTGATCTGGAAGGATGCTGCTGGGCATGGCAGGGCTAGAAGATGCAAGTCTCCAGCACTGCAGAGGCTCCACTGTTGATGTTTCCTCTCCATCCCAGGGTAGTGCCTGGAGATCCTCACCCTGTTGCAGCTCCCTAGAAGCCAAGGGCAGAACTGGAGCCAGCAAAGCTTCATATAAGAGGACACTAGTGCACCAGAGATACCAACTGCATCTTCAAAGTGGCATTACCTGGGTACTACGGCCCCAGCTGGTGTGGAGAGTGGAGCCGGAGCAGAGCCGGAGTGCAGCCAGTTCCGCCTTGCCCCACAGAGAGGACAACGTGCGGCTGAGGGTAGCCCGCACAGGCAGAGCATCCCCTGCAGCACAGCGCTTCATTGCAACCTGGCTGCCCGTCCTCTGCCCTCACCGAAACACAGCACCTGCCAATATTTACCCTTCTCGCAGTGGTGTTTACAAGACTCAATTAATTAGTATTTGCAACATGGCTATGAGCCTGAAAGAGGCGGCAGAGATGCTCTGGCACTGCCTCATCTTTGATTGTATCTTCTTTAAACACCACCGGCAGCTCTGTTCAGCTGCTTCTCTGCAATTAGCTGCCACGGTGGTTGTATCCAATCCAGGCACATGATGACAAGCCACATTTAACGGCAAATTAGCACTGGGCATGAGGGCACAGGGAGGGAAGCACGGCCCCTGGGCTCTGCACTCCGGTGTCAATCCATGTGCTGCAAGAGGTGGCAGACAGGCACCCATCAGCCTGCAAACACACCAGCCTCAGGTCTCAGCCTTAATCTACTGCCACACAGGTCTGAACCAGATGGCCAAAGCACCAGGAATAGCAGAAGCCTTCACAAAGATGCTAAAACCCCGCCTGGGGTGCTCCCTGAACATCAACTGTCCAAATGCATAACCCTCCTGAACCTCACTAGGGCACCCACCATATTGTTCCCTGCTCTCTTCCAGCTTGGAGTTTGAAGAGGGATGTTTTAAGCCTTTATCACTCCCCATGACTGGTGCAGTTTGGCTGCAGTCAATCAATCACCATGATGCCTCAGAATGTCGGTGCAGGTTCAAACAGCCCAGGGGTCCCCAGTGCCAGCACCCTGGGGCACACTTTTCCTGGCCTCTCAGCTGCAAGAGCGCAGAGGGATCCTTCCAGTGGGGTCCAGCAGTGACCTCAGATCCCCACACAAATCATGCACCCTAGCAGTCCTTGTCCCACACCAGGGGACAAGCCAGGGTCCTGCCATAGCCTGGTGGGATCCAGCCCCAAACACCACATTCACCACACCTGGCTGCACTCATCAGGCACAGGTCCCATGTTTGCTGCAGTCATTGCTGTTGTTGCAAAGGATAGGCAGTGTGTGACAGCAAGGAGTGGTGTCAGGAGCTGTGATGGTGAAGGGCGGGCGGGGGGGGGGGGCAGGGGGGGCATAGGGAGAAAGGGATGACAATGAGAAGGAAGAAGGGGCGGCACTCTGCCTGGCTCCAGGGCCACGTGGGTGGCAGGATACAGCAAGGACTGGCTGCCTGGGAGGGTGGCACCCACTCCTGCAAAGGAGGGTCGGAGCTGAAACACCTCCAGCAGCAGCTCCTGACAGCAGCAAAAAATCATCACCCAGCCCCCAAAAGTCACAGCCCTGGCCCTCCCAGGGACAGGATGCAGCTGCCCTGAAAGGCACTCTCTCCCACCTTCACCACAACACCCACAAGAGCTCTCCCACCTTCACCACAGCACTTCCAATACCATGGCTGGGGGAACTAGGCCTCAGTTTTCCACCAGTGCAGACTAATCCCTAGCCATCCCAAGATGGGGCAGCAAAATTGTTGCAGAGAAGCTCAGGGAGCACCTCTCCCCATGCCCACCCTTGTGGGCTGATTTGGGCATCAAAGCCCAAGCCCTCTGTGTCGCCACATGCAGCATTTTGCTGCACAACTCCTCAGGTAAGCAGCTGCACATCCAGGCTGCATCATCCCTGGTGTGTGATGCCATGTGGTACAGGTTCCATTGGTGCCTGCATGGGGCCAGACAATCCCTCCCTGGGGAAAATAGGCAAGTCCCCTTTCCAAAATAAGCCCTGGAGTGCAGCTGTCCCACGCTGCCTGGGCAGGCACACAATTCTGGGGTGCCAGAGGGCTGGTTTGGGATCTCACTGTGGTAAGCCACCCACCTACCTCATTTTTTGACCATGGGTCTCAGCCAGGAGCACCTGCTCCAGCTGTTGGGGCAAGGAGCAGCTCCCAAGAGGCTCCATGGTTTTGGACCCCTGCTTTTGGAATGAACAACCAGAGGACACCTAAGAGGCACCTGATGGCCAGCAGCAGGCCCAGCCACACAGTGGGAAGCCACGCTGCAGCAGCATTGCTGGGTGAGCCCAGTGTTTCCTCTTTGCAAACAGGAAAGGGGTGACAATGGCAAGGGCAGACAGGCCATGCCAGGGTGGCATCACCCCTGATGTGCTGGCTCCCCAAAGCTCTGTCCAGAGCACCAGGGTCACCACAATTGTATAATAAGTGGCTATCAGGCACCCTAAAGCTCAAAAGAGCTGGAGCTGAGCACCTGCAGCACAGGGACTGCCTCTTCTTCCTGGAGAATTTTGGGGACAATGGGAGCGCTGGCTCACTGGGCTGGGAGATCTGCACCAGTCACTGCGCAGCTGTGTGCCACCCACACCCCAAAAAAACCCAAGCCCCTCCACTCACTCCAACCACAGCTCTTCTTTCTGGAAAGCCCAGGCAGCACTGCAGGGAGCCTCAGCAAAGCCAGAGCTGATCTCACCACAGCAACCGAGGCGGAACACCCAGAGCCACAGACGACCTGCCCGGCAATCAGCCAGAGGCCAGCTCCCCTGTAGGGCTCTGTCCCAGCACTCCACTGCCCCATCCCAAGGTCCCTCCCTGCTCTCTCCAGCCCAGGGGGCTCAGCACCAGCACTGGGGGGGATCCCAGAGGCACTGGGCAGAAAGGGAAAGGCGAAAACCATACAGCATCTACAGGCATACTACCACCTCCAGGTCAGATGCAGCTGAAGTGGCAGTGGCAGCAGAGCCTCAGGGGGGACACAGGTAAAAATGGCCCTGGGAGGATGGCCAGCCACGTGCTGTGCCAGGACTGGGCTGGTTTCCAGAGGCCATGATGCCACAGGCTGCCTGTGTGCTCGGCACAAGCAGGGGGCTTGAACCGCAGTCCATGGATTCTTCCAGGTCAGGCTACAACCCGAAATGCCAGCCCTTCCCTCAGCCTTAAAGCAGAGCCCCATGATGCTGCTTTGTTCTGTTACCCCACTATCCCAGCTCTGCCACCCCTATTCCTGGGAAGAGCCCATTGTGCAGCCAGGTCTGACCACAGCTGGGGAAGGAGGGTTTTCCTGCTGGGATCAGCTTGGACAGCAAAGGCATGACTGGAGAAGAGCCAGGAAAGTTGTTACCCAGGAATGCCATAACATACGGCTTCTGAGCACCACACCATCTGCCCACAGAGCGGGCCACCCTACACCAGTCCTGAAGGGATATACTTGCCCCTGTGACCACATGATGCCTCACCCAGTAGGAGGAGAAGGGAAAGAAGTTAATTTGTCAACACACCGACCTGCATTGCACCAGCATCATTCCAGGCGGCCACTCTCCTGCTCCAAGTGCAGCAGCCCACTGGACACAAGCCGGGGTCCAGTTGCATAAGAGCTCATCCCCCAACTGAGCCAGCAGGCACCAGGACAGCAGAGGAAAGCTGGCAGACCTCAAACAGCCCAGAGGCAGGGCTTCCACCAGCTGCTAGGCACTCCTAGGAGTCAGGCCGGAGTCAGCTGGAAACTTTATCAAGCTTTGTGACACAGCAGAGCTCTTCCAGGACTGGGCAGTCAGGGGGCTTGGTGCCTGACAGGTGCTATGGCCCCACAGGCACAGCTGCTCCCAGAGGATGGAGCTTTCTGCCACTGCAGGACCAACCACAATATCCCTTCCCTGTGCTGGGTGGATGCTTAAAAGGAGATTTCAGCACCAGTCCTGACAAGCCATCACCTCGTGCCCACAAGACCATTGAAAGGCAACAGACAATTAACAGGAGGAGAGGAATGAGGAAAGGAGCCCCAGGAAAGGCAACCCCCCAACAGTATATTATCCAGCAGCTGCTTTTTAGAAATGAGATCATACTTCCCTATCTACAGCCACATCGGTCCCCAGGCATCATGCTAGCAAGCATCCCACATCAGCCCAACTTTTACTAGTTCACCCCTGCACAGCCCTCCCACTCTGCCCAGCAGGGGTGGGAAAGAGCTGATGGACAAGAACGACATTCACGTAACAGAAAAAGTTAGCATGGAGAGGGCAGAGTGCTTGAGAAACCTCACAAACATCCGGCTAGTGACAGTGGGGCTATCTTCACACCCCAGGCACCAGCTTGGTGAACCCTGATTAATGAGAGCAAGCCCTGCCTCCCTGGTCTCAGACAGTGTTTTCTTGTGCTGAGGTGCAATTTCCTATTTTTTCCATCTCTGTTCATTGGCAGACATCACTGAGAAGAGCCTGGTTCCACCTTTGCTGCACCCTTCCTTTCAAAAACCGGGGACCCCTTGGTTACAGTCTCTCCTCCAGGCTGAACAATCCCTACTCTCCGAGGCTCTCTCTGTAAGAGAGATGCTCCACTGTCCCACCAGTGTCAAGTCTAGAGAATGCACTGCCCAGGAGCCATGGTCCACCCTCCTGCTGCAGAAGAAAGGTTTCCATGCCTGGCCCCAGCCAGCTCTACCTTCTTTCTTCGTCTTTTGGCCAGGATTTAGCACTCAGTGGGCAGCCTTCCCCATGGCCTGGCTCTACAGCACTGCCTCACCAGGCTCCCTACAGCTGCCCAACACCAGTATGCACAGGTACAAACACCCCAATATGCACAGGTACAGCTTGCCTCATTCCAAGGGCACCCTGAGCCTGCAGGATGCTCAATACCTGCAGCAAGGACAAGGAGACCAATAACCCCACTGATCTCCCTGAGCCCCATGGGAGGATTCTGGTGGGTCCCTCAGCCCCACAAAACAGCTGTGATGTATCTCAAGATCAGGAATTCGGGAACACAATTCCCCTTTCCAAATGGCAGACAAGCCATGGTTACCCCTAACCACCATGGCCATACACATTGTGCTCATGCCATGGGCAACCCTGAATCCCTGGCATGTACCCCTCTGTGTTCCCCTCAATGCCTCTACCTCCTAGCTCTGGTGCAATCACCCCAGGACCTGTCACTCGCTGAACCAAACAGCACTGCTGGATCACTCTCTTCCTCCACTCTGGGAGGCAGCAGCTGGGAGAGCCTGTGCTGAGGCAGTGCTGGGGAATGAACGCCCCAGACACATGGGCAGGATGTGACCCACCACCCTCATCAACTCAAATGCGTTGGTGCGCCCCAGAACCAGCCCCTCTCTCCCCTTCACCTTCTCTCCAAGCCCAGCCCTAAGGGGACCGGTGCTGGCAAGCAGCATCATATCCCCCTCCTACTCTGCACTTGCACACCTAAAAGCTGGTACAGGCAGCTGGCATCCCCTAGATGCATTGAGGAGGATTGGGGGGAACGGTAATGTCAGCAAGATTCCATCCATCCTGGAGCTTTTCAGGATGGAAAAGCTCCAGGGACACCAGCATCTGGCAGTTGTTTTTGTCACTGAGCACAATGACCTCTCCACCTCCATAAAAATGTTGGCACAAAGCACCCCACAGGGTGTCCACAGTTGCAGCCTGGAGGTGTGGAGTGGGGGGGATATGATTGATGTGGAGGCTTGACAAAGGGATGTGGAGGCATGAGCATTCAGAGTGCAAAGGCACTGGGACTGGGGAGCAGCAATCAAAAGGATTCAACAGATCCCAAAATGATCCTCACCTATTCCTGTCCCAGGGGCTGGACAGCAGCCTGCAGTGGGAGAAGCTGCCTGCTTCCATCACCAGAGACCAAGGTCTCCCCAATCAGTGTGGATAGGCTGGGGCTCCTGACCTTTCCTAGCCCCCCAACATGGCAGGCTCTTATAGACCCTCTCAAGCACCCCAACCACCACATATGACCCAAAATAGGACAGTAAGCCCTGACCCCCCCACCACCTGTTGTCTCAGGAGCTGCCACCCTGGCCCTGAACTCTCCCTTATAAACTGTGTTCTTTAGGTACCTGCGCCTGGGGTGCAGGCAATGATTCCCTCCCCCTACTCCAGCTCCACCTGGGTGCCAAGGATGTCAAGACAGGGGCGTCACTCAGGAAGGTGCCTGCCATGGCACACACCCTGTGGCTGTGGCTGGAGGACAGGCAGCACATGTGCCATGTCGGGACTGTAAGCCTGACCTGGGTGGCAGCAGCAATGTCATCCAAAAATCCTCATCTCTGTAGGGAAGGAGGGAGTCCATCCAACCAGACGCCAGGCTGGCAAGTGTAGTCCCGCCCACCTGGACCAGGGCAAAGGCATCCTCGGGAAAAACACTGAACCCCAACACTGAAAACACAGAGGTGGCAGGGGAGGCATACACAGCTCACTCTCAGGTCCCTCCAGCTCCAGCCCTGCCAGCTCTCACTCTCTCCCCCAGCTCCATGGGCTGTTAACCCAGACATGTCATTTCCACCTGCCCATCCATCATGCCACCTGCCTTCTCTGGCACGCTGCACAGCATGACATCCTGCATGGCTAATTGCTGATGCCAAGCAGAATGTGGGTAGCAACCACAGCAGGCAGAGAGAAAACCTTTCCCCACGTGCAGCCTGTCAGCAGTGAGGCCAGAACCTGCTGGTGTTATGGGGGGCTTTGGCAATTGGGCTGGGGCTCAGAGCATGCTCATGTTCCTGTACTGCTGCTGTAGGACATGGGCATAGCCCAGCCATCTGCCCCTTCCCCTCAGACTTTCTGGCATTGATGGCTCCCTGTGATGTCCCTGTGGCCCACAGCATGACAAGTGCTACATGGCAAACTCTAGTGCCTACTGCTGCCCTTCCGGAAGGGTGCTGAGGGCTCATACACAGAACAAAGCATCCCCATGATTCTGCCCACTGGCCTGGCCTTCCCACCATGCCTCCTCCCCAACACCCTGCACCCAGTATTGCCCTCTTCACCCACATGGCAGCCAACTTGGAGAGGGCAGAGTTGATGCCAGCCTGCTTCAAAGAAGGGAAAATTGAGGTATGTTCCTTGAGCAGCCAGAGGGACTCAGTAAGAGCCCCCTCAATGCCCCATGCCCCATAAGTCTCTTCTGCCAAGTGGAAAAACCCCACAGTGCTAGGTTGGGAGCATGCAATTACTATACCCTCAAGCAGGTCTCCTCTGCTCCATCTCATGCCAGTGCACCAGGCTTGGCACAACAGCCAAGACAGGGCCAGCAGGAGGGGAGCCTGCCCCAGCCTCAAGCATCCCCACAGCTGCCACCAGACCCACACCGCCTCATTCCCCTTCCTTCATGCCCTCAGCACCCAACACCAGAGTCCAGTGATAGCCCCCTTCTCCACAACTACATTCCTATGCTGTGTTTTCAGAGCTCTCCCCTCTCCCTGGAGCAGCACATCCACCAAATCCCCACTGAGGAGAAGCTAGCACTGGAAGCTGGCTGTAGGGGGATTTCTGGCTGCCCCCGTGGGCCACCCAACACTGCAGGCACTGCCTTGACTCATTCTGCCACCTCCTTCCCACAGCTGAAAGGTGGATGCAAAGGACCAGCATGTCAACTAGACCGTCCTCCCAAAACTGTGTCTGCATCCTCCCTCCCCAAAATGTCCCCAGCAAACCTCCTTCTATCCCCACATCCCACCTGGCCATTTGGCTCAGGTTATTTCTGCCTGCATTGCATTTCACTGAGCCGACCTGGGACCTCTAACCACACACTCCTGTCTGGCTAAAGGAACCACAGCCCGTATTTCGTAGGTACTATCAAAATAGCTTTTTCTGAGCAAACTGTGATACACACACACACACACACACACACACACACACACACACAGAGACACAAACACAAACACAGACACACAGACACAGACACAGACACACACACACACACACACACACACTCTCCAGCTGTTGTCATGCTAGTGGCTGGGAAGTATGAGTGTCATGTCTGACCTCAAAGGTGTTCCCATCTGTCCAGCAAACCACCACTGGGGACTAGATCCGTGGCAATGGGGCCTGCAGGGGAGCTGGCACAGCCAAATTGATCTGGGGCACTAGGAAAGATGCAGGTTCGATTTTGCCACCCACCAAGCCCTACACACACAATGCCTGCAGCAGGGTGTGAGATCTGAGGAGCCTACAGAACTGTCATGACCCTAAATCTCAGCCCCAGAGTATCCACAGAGCATCCCAAAAAGAGTCCTCTTCTTCCAGGGACAGGTAAGGGGAACCCAGGGGATACAAATGCAGAATGAAGGAAATGTGGTAGGGGCTCTCTGGGTATGGGAGAGATCCTGCTCCTGAATAGTGGGATAAAATCTGTGCTTCACAGCCTCATGGGACCAATGCTAACACTACCACTGTGGGATTTGCATGTTTCTATGTGCCCTCCCACAGGACACAGGGGGCCAGAACCCTCCCAGCTGTGGCTGGGTCAAGTCTGCCAGCAGCAAGAACCTGGTACTGATTTACACCCTGGTAAACTCCCCCGCCTCATCGTCAGCAGTGACCCCACACCCAGCCAGCCCCTCACCACCGGCATCCCCCACCCCTGACCTTGCTTCTCATCTGCCCTGAGGTGGAAACCTTCCGGATGAGCTTGTGAGAACTGTCCTCCTGCTCGCCCTCGCTGTCGGACGACTCCTCACCACCAGCCTCGGGAGAGATGGGTGCCAGCTTGTCTAAGTCCAGGGATGACACTGATTCCCGGGTCTTCCTTGAGAACAGGTCCCCAGGCACCAGCTTCTCGGCCATCTTCCAACCTGACTTGGCTCAGAGCTCTGCAGCCCCTGATGACAGCCCAGAGAGGACAAAGACATATAGGAATGGAGGAAAAGCCCTGAAGTGGCATGCATGGCCCCTCATCCTGTAAGGCTCTGCTAGCTGGGAGGTGCAGCCCTGGAAATCAAGGGAGATGGTGCATCTTTGCCCAGAAATGACACTCAGGGCGGCATCCTTTCAGGCAAAGTTTTCCTTCCTTACCTTTTTTTCAGTGTCCCAATTATTCCTCAGCCTACTTGGCATCCCAACGTTGTCCCTGACTTGGGCACAGGAGACTGTGGTTGCCCCATGCTCGGGCATTGGTGCATTGGTGCATAGAGGGATGGAAGCCATTCCCGCAGCCTGTGCTAGTTCTCCTTGTTGCCCACCCACGAGGTGCTGGGCTGCCCTGAGAGGCCAGGGACAGCGCAGGGATCTTCATGAAAAGCATCAGCTGGACCTCGCCATCCGTCTGGCTCCGGCAGCTGGGAAGGGATGGGTGAACCTCCCGCGCCCATGGGTCGCGAGCCTCGAGCAGGAGGCTGCGGGTGGGCTGGGATAGATGGGGGAGCGCGGGGTTCCCGCATGCGGGGGAAGCCATGTCCCCATGGCATCCCTGCTAGCCCCGAGGGCTGAGGAGGGACCGGGGGGGCACCTACCTCGACAAGCGAGCCGCGACGGCAAAAGGGCTGCCGTGGCCGGGCCGAGGGTGGCTGGGGGCACCCCACGGCGCCGTGCCGGGCCCAACGTACCTAAGGCTCCGCCGCGCCCTCCCCCTTCCCCGCGGCTGCCGGCAACCGCGGTGCCGTCTCTCGGCGCAGCAACAAGCGTTGCGGCGAGAGGAGAGGGAGGGAGTGAGGGCAGCGCTGCGGCCCGCGCCCCCCGCCCCGCCCCCGGGGGCACTGCCTCCTCCAACCCCAGGGCTGCCGGCTGCCGGATCCCCGCCGAGCATCCCGCAGCACGCCCAGGAGGGAGAAGGCGGAGCGCCCCCCGCCCCACACACACCTTGCACGACTCGAGCCGCCGCCGCCGCTGGTGCAAGGTCGCTCCTTCTCCGGCCCCGACCCGCCGTCCGCAGGCCCCCCGGCCCCGCCAGGACGTCCCTCCGCAAGCTGCCCCGGCCCTGCCCCTGCCGCAAGCCCCGGCCTGCTCGGCACGGCGGGCGCTGCTGCGCGGCGCGGGCGGCCCACGCACGGCCCCGAGCATGCGGGCACAGCGGGCACCCGCGCGCCCCCGCGCGCATCCGTGTGCGGCACCCGCGCGGGCACGGGAGAGCACGTGCACGCACGTGTGCGCTGCCCGCCCACGCAGGCACGGCGGGCACACCCGGAGTGGGTGTGCTCACTCACATAGGTGTGCACAGGCTCACACATGCACGGGCAGACACGGCTTCCACCGTGCACGAACGGATGCTCCCCTCGCATGGGTACATGCATGGGCACGGGAAAGCACATGCACCACTGCAGTGCACCTGTGTATGCACCACCCACGTGGGCAGGGCCAGCACAAGCATAGGCATCACAGCCGCACATGTATGTGTACCGTCCACGTAGGCATATGCACATGCAGTCATAGACCACACATGCCTGCACATCCCAGGCAAGGGAAAAGCACATGCACCCTGTGCCTGCACATAGATCCGTGTAGGCACGGGCGAGCACGTGCACTGCCACCATGCACATATTTGTGCATTCCCCACATGGACAAGGGCAGGCACATGTCTGACACAGGTGAGCATTCACACCGTGGCCACACACATTTTTATGCACACACACACACCCCATGCACAGGTGAGCGTGTGCACCATTGCTATGCAACCATTTGGGCATATGGCATTACTTGGAGGCACGGCTGATCACACACACAGATGCTGCCACACACTTAGTTGTACACACACTGCACGCAAATGTGCTGGCAGCCCAGAGAGCCACCCATGTCCTGAGTGCATCTCCAGCACGGTGGGCAGCAGGATGAGGGAGGGAGCTTCTCCCCATCTGCTCTGCTGTCCTCTGGTGAGATGCCCAAGAGTGCTGGCTCCAGATCTGGGGTCTCCAGCACAAGGAGGATGTGATGCTGTTAGAGTGGGTAAAGAGAACACCACAGAGATGCTCTGAGGGCTGAAAACTATCAACTGTGAAAACAGGCTGGGAGATATGGGGTTGTTCAGCCTGTAGAAGACAAGGCTCCAGTAAGACCTTAAAGAAGCATTTCAATATATCAAAGGGGTTCCAAAAGGAGAGTTTTTCACAGGGCATGTAAAGACAGGGCAAGGGGCATCAGTTTTAAAGTGACTTATGTTGTATATGGATTACACAGAAAAAGGAAATCCTTTTTCATGTGGATGGTGAGGCACTGGCACAGGCTGCACAGAGAAGCTGTGGCTGGCCAATCTCTGCAAGTGTTCAGTGCCACGGTGGATAGGGCTTGGAGCTACCTGGCATCCCTGGAAGATGTCCCTGCCCTAACCCTAACCCTAACCCTGACTGTGGCAGGTAGTATTGGACAGAATGTCCTTCAATGATCCCTCCCACCCCAAACCTTTCTGTGATTCTGTGGTGTGCATGCATGCAGATAGCCCAACAGAGGTGTGATTGCATAGAACATGCCCTGGAGCATGTGTTGGAGCACATACACATGCATGCACGCAAGGGGGTGTGCTGCTAAACATCTGGGGAGAGCATCTCCGGCCTCACTTTCCTTCCCACAGTGTCGCATGGGCCCCTGTGCTCATCTCTCACCCACTGCTGCTCTGGGCTCTCCATGCTGGCAGAGCTCCATATCCCTTCCTTCCTGCTGGGCCATTCTGCCCCAGCACAGGGACAGGAAGGGCTCTCTTGTCCCTTCCCAATGCATGGCTTTCCATTTTGGGCTGTAATGGACTGTGGGAGTGAGGGGGGCCTACTATGCACATACTACCATGGTGTTTGGACTTTTATGCTCCAGGATTCCCCATCTCCCACATGTGGCAGGGGTCTCTCATTAAAGCATCACTACCCGCCATGTCCTCCTCCTTCCCCAGTTCAAGTGTATGGGATATTGTGGGACAGATCTGGGATCTGTAAAAGAGAGAGATCGTCACAATGGGGAGACAGACACCAGGGCCAGGGGCTACCCCACCTTTGTGGGTTCTGTTTGCAACTCTGAAGTCTCAGAAATGGATCCCCAGGACACCCCATGTCATGGCCACATCCAGCACTGAGGGTCCCTGCAACCCGGCCATGCTGCCATGCTGTGGGCTGACGGTCCTACATGGCAGCAGCTGGAGCTGCATGGAGGGGCAATGGAGTTTTGAATGGGTCATGGGGCACAGTTTCCCTGTGCCTGCAGTTGTCCATATGCAAGGGCTTGCATAAGTAGCTCTATGAACTCACATGTGCATGCATTCACACATGCATGCACATGAATACACATGTGCATGCATTCACACATGCACATCAGATATAGGACAAGTTCCCCCGTGTGTGCGTTCACCTGCACGTGCAGTCAGTCACCACTAGCACTTGTGTGAAGCAGCATGGAGCTGTGCCCTGTACACATACGCTCAGACATGTGGCATGTGTTCAACTACGTGAACATGCGTGCTCAGACGTGTGTGCATGCATTCACCTATGTAAGAGTTCAGCTGTGTGTGCTCACATGTATGTGCACACATCCACCTGTGTGTACATGTTCACTTGTGTGCGCTGACGTGCATGTGCCTGTATCCCCTGCACAGCCATATACTCGCACTCCACATGTTTCAGGCCACTCGCCGACACGCTCCTACGCGAGTGCACGTGTGTACCGCACTGTGCGGGTTGTACCCCACTGTGCGGGTGTGCACCCACTCGCCTACACTCATACTGGCCCCGTGCACTTGTGCTCACCCTGGAGCACGCCCGGGTCCCGTCACAACACCTGCGCACGCGCGCCCCTGTTCCGCCTCGCCCCGCGCCTTCCTCCCCGCGCGCGTGTTCGCGCGCACCTGCTCTCCCACACCCACCTGCACGCGCGTGCCCCGTCCGAGCACTGGCGCCGCCCAGCGGCCGCCGTCGCCCCTGCGCTGCCGCAGGGTGCCCGGCGCTCCCTGCGAGCGGAGCAGTCCCCGGGGAAGGCACTGGGCACCACCCTGCCGTGCCGCGCTGAATCGGGGCACCCCGGAACAGACTCAGCAGCAGCAGCACGGCGACATCTCCCTGGGCACGGCCACCCCTTCCCTAGGGCTGCCCCAAAAGCTCTGGCAGCTACGCCCTGAGAGATTGCCAGGGAAAACCCTGTATCCACTACCCAAGTGCTGTGACTCCTACACGCATCCTGGCGGAAGGGTCCAGGCACTGATCTGTGCCCCAACCCAGCCTAGGAGCACTGGGAGAAGAAGACACCCTGCCCACAGCTGCACTTCAGGTGCCCCCTGTGCCATGGGGGCATTCAGCTCCCAAGAGCTTGCTAAGCCTTGATTCATCCCAGCTGGAGCAATTACCCCCTCCCTGCTTCGGTGCCACTTGTTGGGGCACAGGGACAAACCATGCAAGAGACCACTGGAACAGAAGTGCAGCTCCTGCTGCTGCTTTACTGTTACTGTTTACTGAGATACAATGGCATGCAGCAACATGCAGGCGCTGGCAGCTCGTCCAGCACAGGGCCCTGTGCAGAGCTGCTGAACCCCACCATGAGAGCAGCATGGCCCCTAGGGGGTGCAGTCTTTGGTCCTAGCAATGATCCTGGGGTGGCTGAGATGGAGGGAATGTTGAGGACCCCACTCCTGCCAGGCACAATCCCACAGTACAGCCAGGCAGGTGTGAAGTGTAGTGTTTAACAGGCTAAAGGGTAGCCCAGAACAGGGGTAGCAACACAGCAGGGCTGCTGTTGGAACTCACAGGCAGGCATGGATGCTGCCTGAACCCCGGGCTGGGTTGTCCAGCTATGGGGCCACACCAAAGCGCTGCAGCCCACATGCCTCCCCAAAACGTTTGCCCCCCTGCCCCAAACTCCTGCTGGTTGCATTAAACCCCTGTGCAAAATCAGTATGGAGGCGCCTGCTCATGCCATGGAGACAGGTGGACAGTGGCGGGGGTGACATCTAAGGGCTATTTGTGGCTTTTGCAGCAGAAGGGAGGGGACAGGTACCCTGTTCTGTCCTTAATGTGGTTTTTCCTCTATTAATCGCTCCTGGTGTTCAGCTAGAAGCTTCAGGAGAGGGCTGGTTGAGGCTGGGTTGTCTCCATGCCCACAGCATTGGTGACAGAGAGTAGCGCAGGCCTCAATGTATTTGTCCCAGCATCCATGCCCTGGCAGGGTACCATCCCAAGACACAGGTACACAACACCTACTGGCACTCACCTCGGCCCCCTGTGGTCCCTCAGCCAGCAGGGAGTGGGTTAAGAACCTGCTGGCTAAGCCATTGTTTCTGACACAATGAGGAGGAAGAGGATGCTGGGCCTGAAATTCCTTCAGCTCCCCCGGACAGATGGACAGAGTTGGGCAAACAGACAGGATGGAGGGTGAGCACAGTTTAACCCTTTCAGATGCTGCATGAATAGTAGCTGGGGGATGTTTAAGGCATGTGGTGCAGCACCAGATACAAGACAGGCACTGGTGTCCAGAACAAGCTGGAGGGACCTCATGGGCACAGAAAGACCCATGAGAGTGGTGGTAGCATCCATCCATCTGGTCTTGCTGGGCCACAGGCTGCTGAGCGGCCAGAGCCCATGACAGCTCTGTGGCACAACAAGCCCTGTCAGCACCCCTGGCAACCCCCTCCCTTGCTTGGTAAATCATAAAAATAAATAAAAGGAAGGGGTTGGACAGATGAACAGACACAGGGAGCATCCACAAGGGGCTGGATCCTCTTCGGCAGCAATCTGGGATCACAGCCAGGATCCCAGAGGGATCCTAGCAGTCCTTGGAGGCCTGGCCAAGGCTCTCACGCAGGCACCTGAGCTGTTCCTGGCCCAGCTTAATCTTCTCTTCCAGCTCCCTCTGCTCAGCAATGAGGGCCGACTTCATCTTGACGAAGTGCTGGTAGTCCTGGAGGTGCTCAGCGGGCAGGTACCGTGCCACCATGGCACCCACTGCCTCCTCACGCCGCCCCACGTGCTCCTTCAGCTCTTTGGCATCCTCCAGCTGTGCCACCAGCAGCCGCTGCTTCTCCCGCAGAGCCAGCTGTAGGAAAGACAGCTGGCGTTGGCAGGGCATTCCGCTACCCAAAATCTCATGGGTGAGGGTCCCCTCCCCCATGCCCACCTTGTCCTCAGCAGGGGCATGCGGCCCGAGGCTTCCCAAGGCAGTTTCCACCCGGGCCAGGCGACCCGACAGGGAAAGCAGTAGGTTGACCACCTTGTCCAGGTCACCCACGAAGAGGCGGTACTTGTCGAACTCTCCTGGGGTGCAGAGGGCTTGCAGGCGAGCAGCCACATCTTCACCCAGTGCCCCATTGGCATTAATGTCCTCCTGCAGCCCCCGTTGTGCCTCCTGCAGGACCACCAGCTTGCGGCTCAGACTCTCGATCAGCTGCAGCTGCCAGAGCAAAGGGGTCAGGGGGAACTGGGGCCACTCCCCATGGGATCAGGGGACTGGCACAGAGGTGGAGGGGCGCTGTGCTGGGGCCGACAGTACACAAGAACCTTGTGGTACCCCAGGTTCCCATGAGCTACTGGCAATTCCCAGTCCCCACAAGAATCTGTCAATGTCTCAGAGACCATGTGCACCTAATGGATGCCCCTGGTCCCTGTGGGTATCTGGGAACATCCCAGCCCTTGCAGACATCAAGCATCTGGAGATGCTGCTGGTCCCCACGAGCATCTGGTGAGACTCCCAGGTCCTGCAAGCACCTGACAATGCCCCTGGTCCTTGCAGACATCTGGCAATGCCCTGGCCCCGTGTGAGTATATGGTAATGTTCCTGGTACCCACAAGTGTCCAGCAATTACCCCCATGCCCATGAATGCCTGGTGATGTCCCCAGCTCCCAGGAGCAACCAGTGGTGCCTCAGTCCCCATGAGCATCCAGAAATGCACCCAGTCTCCATGAGCACCTGGCCAGGGCAGTGGGGAACCACAAAGGAATTGTCCCCAGCAGTCTTGTACCTTCTTTTTCACCAGCTCATGGTCCACCTCCTCCTCCTCATCCTCCGAGCTCCCCTCCACTACCTCTGGCAGCGCCTTTACCTTGTTGAGTGGCTCAGTTTTGCCCACTGCAACACCATAGTGCACTGGGAAAGAACTGGAGCTGGCAGCACTCCTGGGAGGCAGCGAGATGGGCTCAAAATCTTGCCTGGGGAGACAGAGATGCAGCAATAAGCATTGGGGGGTGTCAGCCTGCCCTTAGTATGGGACCCGGTGCTGTGACAGCCCTACCTGTCCTGTGCCAGGGCCTCCAGATGCCAGTCCTGCTGGAGACGCTTCCGCCAGGCCTGTCGCTCCCCTGCCACCAGCAGCTCACCCATCACCTCAGTGGCGGTGCCAGAGGAAGCCAAGGGGGCCAGGACACTAGCCAGGGAATGGTCCCTGACAGCCACATCCCACAGCCGTTCCTCGGAGACCATGCAGCGGGGCTGGGGCCAGCTGCCCTGGCAGCTCACCTCCTCCACTGCCCCAGAACTGGGCTTAAGTGCCTCCGGCAGGGCAGGGCCTGAGCCACAATGCAGGGACAGGGAGCACTCACCCACCCCACGGGGACAGGCATGGCCCTGCTCCTGGTTCTGGATGAGCCTTTGAGGCTGCTCCTCCATCTCCCCAGACCGCTTCATCTTTGTCCGCTTCTCCCCGGCTCCTGACACCCTGTCAACACCCACCCAGGGCATGTCAGCTCCCCTGCCCACCCATGGGGGCAGAGACACTCAGGGCTATGGCCATGCCAGGGAAAGAGGTCAGGGACAGGGACACTCCACAACACAAAACCCCCCCACAGGGAGCTCTAAGGATTAGGGTGCTCTGATACAGGGTAGAAGGGCCCAACCCCATGCCATGGCACCACTTGCCTGAAAATTTCAGCAGTGGCAGCATCAGGCCCAGGAGTCCTGCGGAGTGATCTGGGGGCCTCAGGTCGGGGCCAGGCATCTGATGGAGCAGGGGGGCAAGCAGTGTGCCCCCAGGACTGGCCTTTCTGCTGCCCGGTGAGGCTCTGTGACCGCTCCCTCACTGCCTCAGCAGTGCTGCGGATTGGCATTGGGGCAGCAGAGAAGGCAGAGCCATGCCCAGCACCATCTGATGGGTGCTGGGATGCCCGACGCTGTCTGTACTTCTCCCAGTTGGGCGGAGGTGGGCGGGGAGGTGGGGGGCCCTTCTTTTTGGGGATGCTGGGAGGGTCCTGCTTGGCATGGAAAAGGTCCTTCTGGTCACAGCCCCAGGGGCTGGAAGGTTCCAGGTTTAGATGGCTCTCAGAGAAGGCTCTGCCCCTTAGTGGGCGGTGCAGCGGATCCAGGGGGCTCCCAGGGGTGTGGGCCAGGCGGTCACTGTCCCACAAGAGGTCATGCGTGGATGTGGCCCGGTAGCAGGACGGCCACTCTGGCTCGGTGCTCTCAAGGCAGGTGTGGAATGGGCCAAGCCTTGGGAAACCAGGTGGGTAGCTGGAGAGCTCACTAGGAAGAGAAGGAGGCACCCATCCTTCCATACACAGTCACCCATCTGGCGGTTCAGGCCCATTTCATGCCCTGCCTCATTTACCCCAGCTAGTCATCCAGTCACACTGATGGGAGAAGCCCAGGCTTATCCACTGGGCACAGTTCCCCAGAAATGGCCCCAGACCCCTGGGGAAGGGTAAGGAGGGACCACCTTTGCTGTGGACACCTCCTCACACACCCTTGCCCTGTGTGCCTCCTCCTGCCTCAAAGGGCACCACCCCAAGGATGGCCAAGGAAGTATGGGAGGCACTTTCTACATCCCCAGTCAAAATAATGGCAGTCCCCATACCCCCCGTCAGAGGTCCCCACTGAGTGGCACACACATCCCAGCACTGTGGCATTTGGCATGGGCTCACCTGATGGACTGGCTGACTTTCCTGGTGATTGCAGGTGGTTCCCACTCATCCTGAGGAAATTCCTGTGTGAGGGGGAAGGCAGTGTGAAATCCATCCCCCAGCACCTCTGTCCCATCCCCATTCAGATGCCGAAGACTTGCAGGCAGTCTGCAGGGCAAATGCAGGAACAGTACCCCACACCCCAACCCAGGGTCATGGTCCAGGGGTGCAAGGGAGTGTCAGTGGTGCTCCCCAGCACAGTCCCACAGGGCATTACTCACTGGGACGAAAGCTCTCCGGGGGGGCCAGGCATCACTCTCCTCTCGCCCAGGACGGGTAGCTGGGTAGCAGCAGTCAGGGCAGCGCACCCAGGACACAGGGTGACAGCGGCATGTGGGGCCACGGGGCAGTGGTGGTGGGCCCAGGTCCCCTCCACAGTAGCGGCAGGGCTCAGGGCGCAGGGGAACCCCATAGGGATAGGAGAAGCCCCGCAGGTAATCCAGCTCCCCTGGCCTCCCCAGTGGCTTGTAACAGTGGGGCTGCTCCCGGCAGCACTCAGCATAGGGGACAGCAGAGCCAGGGCGGCTGGGTGAGGGAGGGCTGTAGGGCTGGTCCACAGAGAGGCGGCGGACATCCCGGTGCTCAGAGCCAGGGGGCTGGAAGGTGCTGGAATCACCTGCTGGCGGCTTGCTGTGCCGGGGTGATGCCAGTCGGATGCTCTCCTCAAAGAACCGGCGGCGGTCGGCGAAGGGCAGCAGGACCGCTTCATCGCTGCACCGTGGTGGGGAGCTGCA
This sequence comes from Serinus canaria, assembly GCF_022539315.1. NCBI lineage: Eukaryota > Metazoa > Chordata > Aves > Passeriformes > Fringillidae > Serinus > Serinus canaria. Next base: position 19,295,405 of record NC_066318.1, read on the forward strand.
GGCCACCGGGCCCTGGCTGTAGCCCTCCAATTCACTGTGGCTGGGTGAGTGTTGTGGCTGCAGTTTGTTTTCTGGGGACCAGCGCCAGCGGCCCCTGGCAGTTGGCAATACCCGCTCAGGGGACAGGGGCCCTTTAGGGGCTGGGTCAGGGGTGGGGATGCCCTGGTCTGCAGAGTGGCCAGAGTTCCTGCTCTCCTTACTCGGTGTGGGGCTGAGACACTCAGGCGGGGCAGGGTGTCGCTCTGCAAGTACACTGCCCTCTGGGGGCTCCTCAGTTTCCTCCACTGGCTCCTCACCAGGTGGAGGTGCACCAGGACCCCGGCTCTTCTGCAGCTGGGCCTTGCGCCGCTGGATCTCATTGCGCAGGCTGGTGGCAAAGCGGTCACTGCGGCGGCGCATCTGAGCAGAGCGGTGGGGAGGACCCCCAGCCCGCCGGGCCCCTCCCCGGCTCTCCCCCTCCACTGGCCCCTCAGTGCTGAGTACTGGGCTAGCCCCCTGGCCGTCTGGCCCGCAGGCTTGCTGCAGCTCAGGGCAGCAGTGGCAGGGCGGTGGACGGCCGCAAGGCTCTGGGCAGTGCAGGGGATCCTGGGCAGCCCCTGTGGTTCCCCCTTGGCTGCTCTCAGGATGCAGCGGGGACAAGGTCCAGTGTTGCCCACTGGGGGCTGGTGAGGCTCGCCCGCTGTTGGTGCCCAGCTGAAGGGAGCGGAACTGGGAGGCCAGCAGCTGCTCGGGAGCACTGTGACGGTGCGACATGTGGCCCTTGAGAGGGGACAGCAATGGGTTGTCACCTGCTGTCATGGCATCAGGCACTTGGTGCATGCTGTCATCCAGGTATGGCTGGTTGTCAGACTCCATGCTCTCCCCCAGGAGTGGCTCAGCTGGGCAATGGTCCGGGTGGGAGCTCAGCATGTAATACTGGTCAGCAGAGAGACAGTCCTTCATGGGGTATGGTGCCAGTTTCCTCCTGCCCACTACTTCTGCCTCCCCATCTCGCTGGCAGAGGAAGGTGTCAGAGATCCACCGGCCTTTGGCATGCAGCATGTCCACTGACACTGAGGCCTGGCACCTGCCCCCTCTGCCAGCTGGGGCTGCTCGCAGGCTGTCCCTCCTGACAGGGGGCTGGGGGGGCACTGGTGCCCGCCAGGACTCAGGGTGCCAGCTGGCAGATGGCTCAGCCCCTGTGGTCAGGTAGCGCCTGTCAGGGGCTTTGCAGGGGCCTTGGAGGCTGGAATCAATGGACACGGCCTCTTCAGGACGGAGAGAGAGGGCGCAGTCAGAGGCGATGGAGCTGGCAGAGAAGGAGCTGTAGGCTGAGTCCCGCTTGCTGTGGTACATGCCCTGGTCAACAGGTGAGGGGTCTCCTTCACAGCAGGCCTGGCTGGGATGGTCCAGGCTCTCCATGCTCCCGATGGAGCTGCTCCGGTCAGTGCTGCAGTGCCAGGACAGTGGGTTCCACTGCAGGGACAGCTTGCTGCTGCCTAGCCCCACGTCAGTGTTACAGGCACCTGCTGCCCCTCATCCAGCTCCACAGAGATCCCCAAGGAGCCCATCCACCCACATACACCATCCCTGGGACAACAGAGCACAGGGCAGCAGTACCCCAACCTGCCCTTCACCCCCAGGTTGGGGTCACCACCAAGGTTGCCTGGCACTGGCAAGGGGAACAGGCACAGGGAACACAGGGTGTGTGTGACTCCAGCCACTCGAGACCTCCCAGCTCTGGCAGCTGGGGCAGTGGGACTAAGCAACTCCTGGCTGTCTCCAGCAGAGCCACCGCCCCTTCCTGCCGGGAGCCAGGAGTAAACAGCCAGGGGAAAGGGTAGTGCAGGATGAGGAAGGATGCCCAAAACTCGCATGGGAGTCCCTATGCCACCCCCAATGCCACAACCCAAGAGGGTGTCCCGTTTGCCCTCTCCCCTTGCACAGTCTCATAATTGCCTCCAGGGTCTCACCTGACATCACACCCCGAAGGCCAGGAGAGGCTGAAGGCATCAGCCGGGCAGTGCATGGTGGGGACGTCTGGGCGGCTTTCGGCAAGTTTGGCCACGTGCCAGGAATGGGGCCGGAAGACGGGCACGCTCCTCCTGCCAAGAGCAACAGCGGGAAAGGACAAGAATGGGGAGGAAGCCAGGCCAAGGAACCGGGGCTGAAGTCACTTCCTACGGGGTTTCCTGTCCCCCCCAAGGCCAGCGCCCGCCCAAAGGGGATGGCAGCAAGGAGGGTCCAGTCCTGCAAGCACCCGGCACTGGGCAAGGGGATCTCACAGTTCACCCAGCTGTCCAGGGCTCCCCAGACTACAGCATTCCTGTTGCCGCATTAACAGGAGACCGAGGACATGGCCCCTGCATAGCCCATAGGCAATGACCTGAGCAGGGCAAGTGTCTCTGCTGGGACTGGATTAGCTTCACCAAGGGACACTGGGGCCCTGTCTCCACCACAAGCCTGACCTTCCCCCTTGTTCTTTTGTCCCTCAGTATGTGCAGCAAGCACCAGCCATGTCATGTCTCTGGGAAGGGTCCTGTGCTGGTCTCTGTCCCACCCCTCACAGCATCTACAGGAGTCTCCAGCCCACCCAGGAAATGCCACTGCACAGACGTGGTCAGAAGCCACCTCCTGCACCTCCCAACTGCCAAGTGCTGCCACATCTACTGACTGGATAAGAGTGGCAAGCTGTGAGGTCAGCACAGGGACTTCCCAGAACCCCCAAACTCACCATGGATGATGCTGAGCCCCAGCACAGTCCCGTGGGACCCCTGCCCCTTGGGCAGTGCCCTTGCGCCGTCCCTGCCCCTGAGTGCTGCTGGTGCTGGAGTCAGTCAGGATGCAGCCAAGGAATGGATGCAGTTGGAGGGGCTGGGGGGGGAAGGGACTGCAAGGCCCAGCCCTGCCTCTCCTTCCTTTCCCAGGCAAGCAGGCAGGCAGGAGGCAGGCAGGCAGGAAGGGAGAGGAGCGGCCACGCTTGAGGATACCGCCCAGCAAGGGGGTGGTGAGCCTGATGCACTGCCCTGGCTCTGATGGATGTGGAACCCCCACTTAGTGGGAGTGCTGACGGCAGCAAGGGGCTGCTCCCCACCCTGTCCCAGCAAGAGGCACCTCCAAGCTGGAGACATGGGCACCTCCAGGTTCCTGCCAGTCCCCCAGGCAGGTAAAAACCCCACTGGCCCTCCCTGTGTCCCTTCCACAGCACTGCCAAAAACCCCACTGGCCCTCCCTGTGTCCCTTCCACAGCACTGCCAACCTGCGAACAACCATCTTCAGAGTGCGGTAGGAGCCCTTGATGAGGATGAGGGCCTCCTGGCGGGATCCGTACAGTGGCGTCCCGCTGATGTTCACCAGCTCATCACCTGGCTGCAGCCGGCGGGACAGCGCAGCCTTGCCCCCATCCTCCACCTGGGTGACAGAGAGGGGCATCAAGGGGGGCAAAGCCCCCAGAATATCCCAGGGGATGTTCCATGGCTGCACGTGTCAGGGGAGAAAGAGGCTTTGGAGAGGGTGCCTGAGCCCCAAGCACCACAGAGGCATCTGTGGGGCCAGGCTCTCCCCCTTCTCTGGTCACATGAATTTCTGAGCAAGGGCATCAGGGAGGGGAGAGAAAGAAAAATGTCCCATCCCAGCAGATTCCCTTGCAGGCAGCACAAGGGCCCTTTGTCCAGCATGGATGCCTGCCCCCTGCTGCTGCTTCCAACCCCACATTGAGCCTGTCTGGGCACTTCTGGTGATTTTGATGCCCATCCCACCCTATGTGCATACAGGAGATGATAGTAGGGGAAGTACTGAGTCCTGGCACATGCCTACCCTCCCTGACACCCATGGCCAAAATGAACCTGGCACCCTGTATTACTGTGCTTAGAGGAAGTATAGCCATGGTGCTGCCAGCACATCAGATCCTGGCCCATGCCTTCTGCCCTAGCTAGTAGGTGCAGTCCTGACAGCCCTGGGACAAGCAGTGCCCAGCTGGGCTAGGCAGCGTCCATTGACAGCACTGATCTCTGCCCATCCTGCCACTGCAATGGCCAGGGATTGCCAAGTCCACACCACAGGGCTGGCAAGTGACTGGAGCTGCTTCTCCGTGGTGGCAGTAACACAGGGCATGCAGGTACATGGGGCAGGACAGGGGGTGCCCCATGCCCAGTGTGGATGTGGCAAGACCCTATAGCCACCCGCAGGGCAGCGCTAACCTGGCCCCATGCTGGGGCTCCTGCACTCACCCTGCCCATGGGCTCTTCACCCTGCACAGCTGCTCCCAGGGCTGGCCAGGGAATGAGCTCTGCTCACAGTGCCTGCAGGACCAGTCTGGGCAGCAGCCAGGCCCCAATGCTAGGGAGCACACATGGCTTCCTAGCAGGTCAGTCATTGTGCATGTGCTCCCGGGCACCACTTTCCAGCCATGCTGGGCAGGGCTCAGGGGGCATTCCACTATCCCTGGACAAAATGTCACCTTAGGAGGGAGAAAGGCAGGGGCAGCCAAGCCTCCTGCCGAGTGCACCACTGCCCCATGGCTTTGCCTGGCACAGCTGTGCCTATAACCAACAGCTCTCCCATTTTTCTAGGGCTCTTAGCACTGCGATGCCATACCCAGGCTGGGCACAGCCCAATGTGCCTGCCTGTGCAGGCAGGCTGCCCTCCTACCCAGAAGTCAACCATGAGGCTGCCTTCCTGGCAGGGGATCTTGACTGCCCGTGAGGGCTCCCACTCCTACCATGCAGTCAGTGGAGCAGCTGGGTTTACCCCATGTCATGCTGCTGCCCACCAACAGGCACCAGCAGACTGTGCAAGGCAGGGTGCACCTTCACCTCAGTCCTCTGTCCAGACATGTGCCCACCAGTCCTGCCTGCCACCGCCATGGTGATGAGTCAGAGGTGAAAGGTGTCCCCACTTGCTGCAGGACACCACCAGGTCTGCACCCATGTCTGGGCCATCACATGCACTGGGATGGACAGGTTCAGCCCTGGCACCACTCACGAGGAGCTAAATTTGGCACAAACAGCCCCTTGTTCTGCCTTTGCCACCAGTGAACTCAGCACTGGCAACCAAACGCCAGCACTGCCTGCTGCCCTGCCTGGCTGAGCCAACCCAGGACACTTCCCAAACACCATCCTTGGAGTTCACTCTGGGCCCTAATGGTGGGCACCAGATGGCTCATGGGAATGTCTGCCTGTCGCAGGAGAAACTTGTCTTAGGAATCACAACCAGAACAGTGCCAGAGCTGCGCTCACCCTGCGTCACACCAACTTCCCTCCTTGCCCCTGATGTGCTCAGGGAAGCCTGTGCCAGAGGGCGTTTGCAGCCCCATGGAAGGCTTAAGATCGCGTGTGAGCACCGCCGTGGGACTCTGCCACAGAAAGGGATCCTGCCTGGAGTGGGCTCAGAGGCCAAACTCTGTCACCGAGTGCGGGGACACCCTTCCTCTTTCCGGCCCGCGCCCCCCGCACACACCTCAGCCGGCCGCAGCGGCGGAGCGGTGACCCCGGGGGACCCTCCCCTGAATGCACAAAGCGCTGGAACAAGCCCCTTTTGTCTGCCGAGCACACGCGGTGGCGGCGTGTCCGTGGGAGCGCGGGGGCCGATACCGCGCGGCCCGCAAGCCAATCCCCTTCTCAAAATTGGTGAGGAATATCCCCTCCTCCGGCAACCGGTGGACGCACGGGGACCCATCACCCCGAAGGCCAGCAGCGAGTGGGGACGTGGGCAGTTACTACTTTGGCGCCCGGCTCCCCACCCGCCGGCGGTGCCACCTCAAGGCGCGGGGCTGGGACCGGAGAGACTTTTCCAGCTCCCCCAGCCAGACCGCGCTGGCCGCGTCCCACCGAGGGCGTGGAACGGCCCGGGGGCGCAGTCGGCCCGGCTCGAGGCACGCAGTAGCCCCGGGGCCGCCAGCCCGGCCAGCCGCACCCCGGCTCAGCAGGACGGCGACACCGGGCGGGCAGGCGGCCAAATCGTCCGGCGACAGGGCCCCGTCCGGGCTACCCGGAGGGGTGGCTATTAGAGTTCCCCTGGCCGCTACTCTGCTCCTTGTCTTCCCGCGGAGCGATAAGCTGGCGGCGGCCGCGGGAATCGGTGACCCTCCGTGTGGCGAGACGTCGGGGCCGCAGGGGTCACCCTTACCATTTGCTCCCGGCTGCGACCGGGCTCTTCCCGGCATCGCACCCCGGCGCCAACCCCGTGCCGGGCACAGTCCTGCCCCTGCGTTCCAGGGGTGCCGGGGCATGACGGGATGGACTATGGTTCCCCCACGGTGGCCCTAAACGTCCCCGCAGAGTCCGGTGCCCGAAACACCCGTGGGCGCGGCACCGATGGATGGGCACACAGGGGGCTGACCTCCCCCGGCTACAGCCCGCGGGACGGGACAACGAAAGACATGAGGGGGGAAATGTGGGGGCCGCCCCCGACGCCAGCCCAACGGATGTGCCAGAGGAATTTCTTCCTGCCGCCGGGCCCGGGCTGTCCCTCCGCCCCTCTCGCTCTCACTCTTCACCGCGACTCTAAGTGGAGGGCCGCGGAGATCGTAGGGGCGAGTGGCCGTCCCCGTCCTGCCACGCCAGGACACGAGACCCCGCGGCCGGGGCTCCCCGCACCCCCGACGCCGCTGCGCCCTGGGTGTCCTCCCATCTTCCCCGCCCCGCCACGGGCGGGAGGCCCCTCGCGGGGGGATGTCGCGGACCCCACGCGGGACTCTGCCGGCGATTCCTACCTTAGAGACGATGAGGGGCTCGCCGTGCTCCAGCCCGCCGCGCAGCGTGAAGCCCCAGGGCGCGCCCCCCTGCAGCTGCACATGCACGTACTGGGGGGCGCCCGGCCGGCCCTCGGCCCGCTCCATGGCGGCTACAGCTACAGCTCCATCCCGGCCCGGCCTCGAACTGTGGAGGAAATGACACCCCTGCCCGCCCGGGCTGAGCGGCGCGGGGAGAGTGCGGGGCGGGGCCGCTCCGCACCGGGACTGCTCCGCCGCCGCCAATGAGGCGCGGGGGGACGGCGGCGGACGGTTCGGCACAGCACAACACGGCACGGCTCAGCACAGCTCATGGCATGGCTCTGCACACAATGGCACAGCACAGCACCTTTCTACTCAGTACCTTGGCATGCCATCCTTTAGCCCAGGGACCTAAGGAAGCTGCTTAGCTCATCTACAGCCCAGCCGGTATACTTCAGTCCAGCTCAACCCAGCACGGCATGATATGGAAGGCTGGCCAGACCTCAATGCAGCATGATACATCACAGCTCAGCTCAACGTGGGATGGCAGGGGTGCCAGCATGGGTTAACTGGCCCAGCATGGCCCAGCCTGGCATGCCTCGGTGCAGTTCAGCTGGGTTGGCACATTCTGGCTTGTCTCAGCTCAGTTCAACATTACACAGGGCTGGCAAAGTTAAGTTTGGTACAGCACAGAACAAGCAGGGGCCTCATCTGGCTTAGCTCCACTTGACCTGGCCCAATTTTGTTCAGTGCAGTTCAGCTTGGTTGACTTGAACAAGCAGGGCTGGCAGAGTTCAGCTCAGCAGAGCCTGGTTCAATAGCACTCAGGTGGGTACGAGGGGGTGGCAGTAGGATGATGCAGCCCCCCCACCATGTAGTCACACCGGGGCCCCAAGCTCCACTGCCTGCAGGCCAGCACACACTGCTGACTTCTGTCTGACCTACCCATGCCAGCCCCCACCCTGTCCATATCCTGCCGGGTACCATAGGGTGTACCTGGCAGTTTGGCCATTCTTCACCTTTGTCTTTTCCCTGCTAGACCCATGAAAGGCAGCTGTACTGCTTGGGGGAAATTGAGGCAGGGGAAGAGCCAGCAATGGCAGCCAGGGATGGTGGGAGTGGATCGGCAAGGATTCCTGAGGGAGCCTGAGAGTCCTGCTCCTCCCCTTCCCGCCTGGGGCCACGACTCTTACTCATCTCCTTCCCAGACAACGAGCCTGGAAAGCTCTGCTCTGCAAGCTGCTCTTGCAGCCCTGGTTGCCCATCACAGCCTGGGAGGGCCAGCTTGCAATGCCAGGCAGGTTCATTCCCAGCGCTGGAAGGGTCTCAAGTTTTTCTTGGTAATCCACAAGCACCTGTCTTGAATTCTGCCTGCTGCTTGTGCAGCCCAGCTGCAGCCAGACCAGTACAGCCAGAGTGCCACAGGGCACAGGGTGGAGTGGTACCTGGGCTATTTGTAGTGCTAGAGCCCACCTAGGAGAGATTCATAGCTCCCCCCCATACAGCCTTGACATGTCCACCACTGACATATCCACCACTCCAACCCCACCTGCCTTGTACTGCCCCCAAATCATGACTGGCTGCCGCCATGCCCAGACTTCCCAATGTTCACTGGCTTGTCTGCCCCTCGTGCACTTTCCCAAATGAGTAACAAGGGCTGCCCGGCCAGGCAAGAGGGCTCTTATGCCCTGGCTCTTCACATGGCCCCATAGCACATTTAGCACCACACACACCCTTACACAGCCCTCCCAAGCCCTTAGCACTGTGCCCAGCTGACACCAAGAAGAGTGGGCAGCAGACACCAGTACAATCCCTCCAGCTCTCCCCATGCCCCTATGCCTGCACCAATGATTCCCAACCAGTGTGCTCACCTCCTGGCCACTTCCATCCCAGCAGGAGAGCAACAGTGTACTGTGGGTCTGGGCACAGCACCAGGGGCTCTGGAGGTGGGACTGGCTGTAGCTGCCCACACCACACTATAGTGTGCCCAGAGGGCCTTTCCCTGGCAAGCACTGTCCCCAATATGGAAAGTGGCTCAAATGGCCCATGCCAGTGGGAGGGTGAGCATCATGCTCACCTCTCAGCTTTGAGCAGGTGCTGGCAGAAAGACCTGGAAACTGGGCAAGGTAGGCAAAGTTGCGGGCATGCTGATGGTGGTGGCAGGATGATGCCTACAGTGGGGTACTGCTAGCTTACCCAGACATACTTAGCACTGCTGGGCTCAGGGTCACTCTGCTCACCCATGTGTCTCAGTGCCAGCTGGATAGAGTGAGGCACTGGGCAGCCTGGCTGTGCTGCAGGGCTGTTGGGGAGCAGAACTCCAGGCTCTGTGCCTGCTTGGGGCAGTGCAGACCAGCATGCAGCAATGGGCACAAAGGTGATGAGCTGCTGATGGAGTGTCAGCACAGAGTGGAGGGAGCTGGAGGGACTCCCATTGCATGAAATCACACTCTCAGGCTCTGTCTGGCCCCACTCCCCTGGGACCCAGGGAGCTCCCGCCTCTTTAAAACCTGATTGAGTCCATGCCTTTAAAATGGGCCTGGGCAAGGACCTCCTACCCTGTAGGAGGAGGCTGAGCCAGGAGCAGGTGGGCTGAGTGAGCAGGTTCTCCTACCCCACTCCACCCCACTCCCCTACCCCAGCACCTTTACAGCTCCCATAGCCAGTCTCTGTTGGGCTAGCTTTGCTCCTGGTCTGGATTTTAGTCCGGAATTTGTATCCCTTTTTGCATACAGATTCCCCCCACCTTTCTGCTCCTGTGTCAAGCTGAAGCAGCTGGTGTGGTTGTCCTGTCTTGATAGGAGCTGGAAGCACCCTGGGATCCTTTTGCTGGTGCCCACAGTCAGCTCTGCCTCTCAAGTGAGGAGAAGCATGACTGCAGGTTCTCCCTAATTCTTCTGCTGGCCAGCCCCCCTTTGTCCCTCTTACCTGCTCCCTCCCGACACTCACCTATCATGGCTATGCCCTACCCTTTCACCAGCCTCCTCCTTCTCCTTGTTGTGCCCCTTTCCCAGGCTTCGAACCAGTCCCCACTGCCCCTTGGCTCCCTGCCTGCTGTCCCCACTCTGCCCCTCCTGCAGGCCCTGCAAACGCGGGCTCCAGGCAGCCCAGGCTGGCAGGCGGGGCTAGCCAGTGGGCAGCCCCTGCGCTACATGTTGAATCTGTACCGCCGCGCTGCTGACCGCGAAGGCCGACCCCGCCGCAGCCGCAGCCTAGGCACCAACACCATCCGCCTGGTGCAGGCCAGTTCTCATGGGGGTCAGCCCTGGGCAGGTAAGGAACCGGTGAGCACCAAGGATGGTATGGGCACTTAGCAGAGCTAGCAGGGTGGGCTTGAACTCTGAAGGCAAGGTCTCATGCCTGCTTCCTTCCCCCTTTCTACGGTGTCCTGGCTGGGGTTGCTCTTGGCCATGGGGTTCCACTTGGCAGGCATCCAAGGCTCACCCCAGGGGTGAGATGGGCAAGTGCATAGCTGGCCCTTGTGTGCCCTTCTCTCATTCCCGCTCTGCCTGATGCTCTGCCAGGCTAATGGTGTTGGTGGAGAGGATGGGAAATGTTGCAGACTCTTTGCCCTTCATGCCACCAGCAAGCCTTGGCTCATGGCTTCTGATTGCTGCAGCTTCTGCCTTGTGCTGGGGCAGATGGCTGTCACAGGCTCTGTTGTGTTGTGTGGGGCTCTGGCAGCACCATGAGAGAAAGGGGTGCTCCACAGTGCCTCCTGCATTATGCTAACAGGGTACTGGTCACTGTTTCCCTGCAGGTCGCTGGTACTTGCAGGCCCTCACCTACCACACGGAGGGCCAGCCAGAGGTCGAGCACCTCCTCAGAGCTACTGTGGTCTACCTGCCCAGTCTGTCACTGGCCCATGGTCGCCTTCTCTGTGCTCTGGAGCTGGTGATGGCTGGTGAGGCACCCAGGGTGCTGCTCAGCCCTACTGCCCGTCCCCGTCATGGCTGGGCCGAAGTTGACGTCACCCCTTACCTGGTGCTGGGGAACAGGAGCGTGGGGAGCCTGGCACTGCGGCATGTCTGTGTGCGTGCTGGCCGAGCAGGAGGTCACGATGCCCCTGTGGCCCCTGGCCACCCTTTCCTCCTTCTCTACCTTAACGATACCCAGGCAGGCTTGGCACCTCTGGCAGCAGAGCCCAACCGACACCGACGTGATACAGGGACATTGGCTCATGACCTGCCCAAGTACCTGCAGGAGCAGGGAGGGGAGAAGAGTGACTGTTCCCTCCGCCCCTTCCCTGTCAGTTTTGCACAGCTGGGCTGGGACCACTGGATCATCGCTCCTCACCGCTACAACCCACGCTACTGCAAGGGCACCTGTCCCCACCTGCTCCGCTATGACTTCCACGCACCCAACCATGCTGTGGTGCAGAGTTTTGTTCATCAGCTTGTGGATGCCAATGTGCCCCGGCCCTCCTGTGTACCCTATCGCTACAGCCCCATCAGTGTCCTCATGATTGAGCGCAATGGAGGCATACTGTACAAGGAGTACGAGAACATGATTGCAGAGTCCTGCACTTGCCGGTAATTTCCACTGCCCCAGCACATCACCTCTGGGCTCTGCCTCTTCCTGCAGATCTGGACTTCAGGGTTTATCTTGCTCTGCCTTGGGCTCACTTGGCTCATCTCCCCTCCCCATGCAGTGCTGCTCAGTGGGGAGGTTTTACAATGACAGTTTTATGTAAATTGTGGGTTTTTAAAGGCAGGAACCTGTGCTGGGGTGGTTACCCCATGGCATCTGTCCTTCCTGCAGCCCCCATGGCTGCTGCCTGGTTTTGGTGGGCAGGGGGGCTTGGCCTGATGTTCTCAGATATGAGCTGTGTCCCTAAACTGGAATACAAAACTCTTAGGAGGTGGCTGGGAGTTTCCTGGGGGAGGGAGGGCAGGGAGGGTAGGAAGTCCAGGTGTCTCTGTGTTTTACATCTAACACATTGGTGGTGTCAGGATCTGATGTGACCCTGCCTGTGGCATCCCTTCCCAACTCACGTGCACCCCATCCCTATCTAGTCTCAGCTGCAGAGGCATCTCACGAGGCTGCAAATTTGGGCTGGAGCGAGGAAGCTTCTCTCCTCCCCTGCAGTTCTGCTCTGGAAGGGCTATGAAAAACTGGGGGGACCTGAGCTGCCATCTCTGCTTCCGGTGTTAGAGACCAAGGCAGCTGCCTGTGCTGGGCTCTGCCTGCTGTTTCCTCTGACACACCTGTTCTTCAGCTCCTTGGCTTGCCCTCTAGCAGGGCTCAGGTCTTGTTCCCAGAGGTCAGATTCCTGTTGCAGATGTCTCTCTACCTTCTTTCACTCTTGCTGTCACACAGGCCTTGGGCTCTGCTGGGCTCCTGGCATGTCCTTGTTCCCAGAAGGGTCAGTCCCACTCTCAGCACCCCTGCTGCCTGACTCTTCTCTATTTATTTCTTGACTGTGAATAAATAAATTGATTGATTTTGCTAAAGACCATCTTGGCCTGTTCTTGCACTGTCCCCAAGGTGCAGCAGGTGCACCCTGGGATAGGTTGCCCTAGGCTGTATCCCTGTGCAACTGCCCTTGTGCTTTCACTGGAGGGGGCAGGTGTAGGGGTAAATCCCAGCTGGTTCAAGCAGGGCCTATGAGAAGTGCCTCCCCTGGAGCACTGACCTGCCCTAGTGCAGAGGGGACCACATGTGGCTGCAGGCACCTGCCTCCATGGGGCTAGGAATGAGAGATGCCCCACATCCCTCTGTATGGGGCAAGTCCTAGGAGACAAGGGAAGAGCAATGAGCCAGGTCTCCTGGGGCTGTCTGTCACCATGGCCAAGGCATTTCTCTGCTGGGGCTATTGTGGGTAGGTATCTGCAAACAAACCTGACTGTGCCCTGTCTGCAGTGCTGGAGCAAAATTTCCATTCTTTGAGCAGCAAAGCATAAGTGGTAGTCATCATCCTTGGCACCAGAGCTGGGGGGCACTGTCACCTGGTGCTGTTTCTCCACAGCTCATGCTTTTGCCAGGGTCTCCTCTTGCTTGGGGTCTAGCCCTATCTGTTATTGCTGGCCCAAGCTCCATGGGGATGTTTCAGCAATTTTATTTTTCCCCTGAGTGTTTCTTGTTGGATGGGGTGCTGTCAACTCCAATCCCTCCTTTTCCTGCCGGTCTCAAAGTTTCTTTCCCATCCTGGAAGAGAAACCACAGAGCCCCAGGTTCTCTCTTGCCCCTTGTCCCCAGCTAGCACATCTTGGTAATGAGTGGGGAACATCTGCTTTTTTGGAAGCTCACAGATCTGAGCCCTATCAATCATTAAGCATGTGCTGTTGATTCATTCAGGCAAGTGATGATAAAAGACATGGAGAGAGGCATGCTCCCAGCCCTGGACACCCCTAGATGCCAGTGCTTTCCCCCCCTCCCCGCACCTGCTGCCAGCTCCCCTTGGACCAACTGGGCACCTGGAGATGGGTGAGCACTGGAGTTTGTCAACCCAGCCCTGTGTCCATTTATGCACTGTGCCAATGGGCTCCTGAGTCTTTTGGGATGGGTCCCTTCCTTGAGTATTCATGGGTGCTTAGGGGCTGCTCAAGCAGCAGGATCACCACTGTGCTGGTTGTGGGAAAGGTGTTACCACAGAGATGGAGGAGCAGTGATTCAGGGAAACAGTCACTCTCCCCAGATGACCCCAGCACTGTGCCTGCATCATTGCTGGGACTGCCAGGTGCAGGGTGCAGTGACCCTAGCCTGTTGTCTGGGTGCACCTTGCAGGGATGATCTTCCTGCAGATCCCACAGCTGTGTGAGCCCCTTGGGCACAGCCTGGCATTCCATTGGGGAGCACCAGGAATCCTGGCTTTGGGAACATGCACCCCAACCCACCCTCAGGAAGGGATCTTGCCTGTGGAGCTGCTGCTGGCCCCATTCTCTCCCCCAGGCCAGCTCGTGCATCCCTGTTCCCTTCTGCCTTGTTCCCAGCTCCTTCCTCTGCCCCAAACCCCCCACTGAGGCTTTGCTTTGTTTCCATAGGGTGCCCATTCACTATCCCTCCTGCTGCCCCTCCTAAGTGGGCATGAACGCCTCACACCCCACATCCTGCAGGCTGGCACTGGGCAGAGAGGGAATGTGTCCCATGTGCCCTTGCAGTGCTGGGGCAAATCTAGGCTGGGCACAGTACAGGGGCACCAGGATGGAGATCACCCAGCTGTGGAGAGCAGGTGTTCCCCAGACACCTTGTCAGGACTGTAGGTGGATGCAAATGGTGATGGCCAGGATCCAGATGCCTTATGGGTGCCCTGCAGAGATGCTGGCAGCCCCCAGCTGGGGCTGTTTCTCTGCCCAGGGCCACTCAAATATTTGTGCAAAGCCATTACCTGAGAGGAGCAGTGCCTAGTGGAGGCACCTGAGTGATGGAGTTTGCTACATGGAAGCCTCAGCACTCAAAATGGCTGACAGGGCCAGTGCAGTCCCCACTACCATCCCCAGGAACCACCATCAGCCTGGCACTACTCTTCTCACTCCTCTTGCTTCTCTACAGCTCCCTCCAGGGGGGGGGTCTTGGCATGAGGGGCAAGTGTCAGGTGACTCAGGAAATTCCTCCCTTCCCCATCTGCCCTTCTGGGTGTTCCAGGAACCCCAGGGTGTGGGGGGCACGTGGACCCCCAGATGGCCCATGCACCACCCTTCTAGAGGATGGAGAGCAGCAGACCCCTGGGTGCCCACTGCTGGCACAGCATTGAGTGTGTCATCAGGGTCTGCAGTAACTGGGGACCCCTGCTCATTCCCTGCATCACCCCCTGCCTAGCCTTGCCTGCATGCCTGGGTCTCTTAATCTCTTGTCATCCCTACAAGCCCTGTGGCCTGCTCCATGTACCCTGATGTCCCCAGCCATGGGGCCTCACAAGTAACCCAACCCCACCAACTTTGGGAGTTCTCAACTCTGGGACCCCCACCCCTACACTATTCCCCACTACCCACATTCCAGGGACCTCCTGTGCCCACCATTGTGGTGTCCTCCAGTACCAGTGTCTCCAGCCTAGGCATCCCCCAAGCAGAGCCCAGCTTTGGCCCCCCCATCCAGCTGCCTCCAGCTCAGGGATGCTCTCCTTCTGGCACAGTGCTTATGGCTGCCCTGCTCCACAGAGCTGGGTATGTGCGCCACCACAGTATGAGTGCTGACAGCCACTAGCATCCCCAGGAATGTCCACTGTGCACTGGGATCCCCAGAGACCAAGGGACAGCGTGCACTCACTGCTGGGACAGGACTCTCCAACAGGCATATGTCCTGTGGGCTGGGCCAGGTGGAGACTGTGCTGCTGAGCTCCCTGGGGCCATGCCGTGTCTGGGCTGCTCCAGATGCTCTGCACAGAAAATAAACCTAACGCACCCTGCCCACATTCAGGTGTATGCAGTGTATGCCTGTATGCATGTGTATGATTATGTATGTGCATGGGAAGTGTGGCTGTGTGCTTATGCGTGTGTGTGCTTATAGGTGAGGGTAACTGTGGGTATCCACAGGTCTCCACACCTGCGAATGTACATAGGTGCACGTGTGCGTGTATTTCTGTGTGCTACGGACACACAGAAAAGCAAAGCATAGCTGTGTACACATGTCTGTGTGTGGAGGTATGTGTGCACATGAGTCTGCCTGTGTATGTGTTCCAGTGCAGGTAGATGTGTGCACATCTGTATGTGTGCATGTGTGTGCATGCCCACGTTTCTATGTGCACGTGCACACCTATGGACGTCTCCATGCCTCTGTCCACATGCGTGTCTTTGTGTCTGTCCATGCACCTAGCGTATGTGTACGTGTCCATACAGACCAACATTGGTATGTATACCTTGTCTGTCTGTGTGTCTGTACAGTCTCATACCCATCCGTGCGTCCCTGCGCCACACCACACACCAGTCCATGTATCTGTTCCACACCGGCACAGGTATCCGTCCGTCCGCGCGTCCGTCCCTGTACCCGAGTATCCGTGTGTGTGGCCGTGTGTCCGTCCTTGCAGCCGAGTATCCATACTCAGCGTTGCTCGGCCTTCGCCCGGCAGGGGGCGCCGAAGGCCCTCGCCCCCCCGCCCTCGGTGCCTCCATGTCCTCCAGGTTCTGCGCACTCGGTACTGAGCGCCCCGTGGACCGAAGCCACCCCCGGCGAGGAGCGCAGGGCAGCGCGGATGGGGCGGCCGCTCAGGGGCTGCAGCGGTGCTCGGGTAGCGCGGTCGGCGGCAGCGAGCAGGCGGTGCCGCGGGGCGGAGCGGGGAGGGGCGGGGCTTTGATAGGACCCGTGCCGTCCCGCCGGTGCCGGTTCTCGTACTGCTGCCGCCGTCATGCGGAGCCGGAGCAACTCGGGTGTGCGTCTGGACGGTTACGGGCGCCTGGTGCAGCAGACCATCCTCCGCCACCAGGTGCGGACCCTGCCCGGGAATGAGGAGCAGACCTGGGGCCCCGGACCGCCCGGCCGGCCGCTGGTCCAGGGAGTTGTGTGTGAACGATGCGTCCCCTCCGCAGGACGCGGTGACGGGGCTGCTCCCCGCCAGCGCCGACCACCAGGACGCCTGGGTCCGGGACAACGTGTACAGCATCTTGGCGGTGTGGGGTCTTGGCCTAGCCTACCGCAAGAATGCCGACCGCGACGAGGACAAGGCCAAGGCCTACGAGCTGGAGCAGGTAGGAGGGAGCAGGAGCCGGGGCCAGGGCTGGTGTCATTCGGGACCGCAGTCACCCCGGTCTGGTCAGCCACAGGTCACAGCTGGGTCAGGGGCAGTGCAGTGGGGACGAGGACGCGGCTGTCCCCCGACACGGGAGGCAATGGGAATGGATGTCAGAGCCTGCTCTTCCCAGACCACACTGGAACCCAACCAGAGGGTCTAGACTGGCTCTGGGGTGATCTGGGACCACAGACCTTTTCTTGAGGGCTGGGGAGCTGTGTCCTGCAGCCATGCCCTCTGTCCTCCTGCACAGCATGGCAACCTGGCCTTGCTGGTGGACCAAGAAATCTTCCTTCTGCTGTCACCCAGGGGCTGTGAAAATGTGAGCAGGGGCTCTGATTACAGACACTGAGCCCCACAAAGGTCAGCGGCCAGCTGGTCCTGAGTCAGGACTTCTCCGGGAGATTAACAAACCTGTTTTCCTTGTTCCCGCAGAGCGTGGTGAAGCTGATGCAGGGGCTGCTCCAGTGCATGATGAGACAGGTAGGGGCTGGGGAGTACCTCTGAGTGTCATGTGGTCTCCTTAAAGCCCAGCTATGCCACAGAGGCTATTGTCCTAACTCTCCCAGCCCTCCCCAGCCTTTCCTGATGAGCAGAGAGAAGGCCCCCTTCCAGCAAGTCTTGAAATAAGTTCTGAGCGAGCATCTGTCATGGGTGTGATTGAAGTTCCTGAGCTGTGGGCTGGCAGCCAGTGGTGCCTTTGCCAGCTGCTCCCTGTCATGAGGCCTGGCAGGATTCTATAGCTTCTCCTCCCTGAGGGCATTTGGGTTAACCCTTTTCTCTCTGCATGGTGCAGTTGTGGCAGTGGGCTGTCCATTGTTGCAGTCCTGTGCTGCAGCAGCATGTGAGCTTGAACTCACTGCCTTGGTGCACAGTGGGGCTCAGCCCAGGGGCTGCAAAATTTCTGCCCTGCCAGGCATGTCTCCATGTGCTCCACTCATTTCATGGGGCAGCCCTTGGCTCAGGAGCTGTCAGATCTCTCTGGAGACAGGCTTCGATGAATGCCGGCATCTCTTTGCCCTTCTCAAGGTGGACAAGGTAGAGGCCTTCAAGTACAGTCAGAGCACCAGGGACTGCCTGCATGCCAAGTACAACACCCACACCTGTGCCACCGTGGTAGGAGACCACGAATGGGGTCACCTACAGATGGATGCTACCTCCCTCTACCTCCTGATGCTTGCACAAATGACGGCCTCAGGTAATGCTGGGGGCTCCCATTGCAGCTTTGAGCATACTACTCTTCAGGTTCTTCAGAGTCTCAGTTTGGGTGCAGCTTCCTGGGTGCCAAGCTGTTGCAATGGCTTCCATGACCCTCACTGTTTCCTTATACTCACAGTACCTGAGGTGGGTTTGGGCCCCTTGATGTTGGACTCTCCAAAAGCCCCTGTTTGTCTGTAGCCCCAGTGCTGCTGTAAGGGGTGGGAGTGGAGATGGAGTCAGCTAGGACATAGCTTCCATTGGGCAGGCATGCAGTGGGGTGGAATCATCCCTGGGTTACTGCAGCCCCATTCTAGGTATGCTTGTGGGCTTGGAGCAGCTAATGTGAATCCTTCCCTCTGCTTTAGGTCTCCACATAATTCACAGCTTGGATGAAGTCAACTTTATCCAGAACCTTGTGTTCTACATCGAAGCTGCCTACAAAACTGCGGTGGGTAGCATGTGCTGGGGAGGAGGGGTGTGCTCCGATGGTGAAGATACTGGACTGGTGTCTAGGAACAGCTGTGGGTTCCACCTGAGCCACAGCAGCACCTTCTGGAAGCACCATGGATGGGTGGGATTCAAAGGCTTTCTGGATGTGTTCTGAAACAGTGCCTGGTTCACAGGACTTTGGCATATGGGAGCGTGGGGACAAGACAAACCAGGGCATCACTGAGTTGAATGCCAGCTCTGTCGGCATGGCCAAGGTGAGCTGGGAAGCAATGCTGGCTGGTGGGATGAGGAGCACCAGTGGCCCTGAGCTGCTTTTTGGCAGGGCAGGCTGGGCTTGTTGAACTGCTGAGGCGCAATGCAATGATAGGTTCCTGAGGAACCTATCTTCTAGTGCGCTGGGATAAAGCTATGCCCTTCTAGCCTGGATTTTGCCTGAGCTGGGCGTGAAAAGTTAATCGGGGGTGTGTGGCAGAAATGTCCCAGGCTCTTTTGATGTCTGGAGTTGCCCCATTTTGACCAGAGATGTTCTGCAGCCACAGCAGGGTTCAAATTCTTTTAAATTTGGGCATTGCTTTACACGCAGGGACTACATGGAATGAGAGCTCTTACAGATGAGCAGCATGGTGAAAGGATGTGTTTCTTTGTGTCTCACCCTTCTTGCAGGCTGCCCTGGAGGCACTGGATGAGCTGGATCTCTTTGGAGCCAAGGGAGGCCCGCAGTCAGTGATATGGGTACTGTCAGATGAAGTGCAGCACTGCCAGGTGAGACCCACTCAGGCATTACACTGTTGCAGGAGAAACTGTGATCTACTGGGTTTGCAAGTGTGAATGATGCCTGGCCTGACAGCCTAACCACCTTTCCTTCCCCTTTGTCCAGTCGATCCTCCACTCTATGCTGCCCAGGGCCTCCACATCCAAGGAGGTGGATGCCAGTGTGCTCTCTGTCATCTCCTACCCAGCATTTGCTGTGGAGGACAGCGAGCTGGTAGAAATCACCAAGCAGGAGATTATCACCAAGCTGCAGGTGAGCATCTCTGCCCTTGTCTCACTGTTCCCAGGAGACAGCTGCAGTCCAGACTGCTGTAGCCCTTTTTTTCCCAAAAACATGTTCCGTGGGGGGGTTGCTGAGGCATGTCCTGTCCCAGTCTCCATGACCTGTGGCAGGGGTGTGCAAAGAAGCAGCCCTGTGTGCTGTGGCCCCCGGCTGTGATTGTGATACCTGAGTGCTGGGTGAGTGAGGGAAGGGATATTTGGCTGAAGGAAACATCCTGCCCCTGCTTCTGCATTGAAAGTGCAAGATATCTCACACTGTGCCTCCAGCTCAGCAAATTTTTCCCTCCCTTCCAGGGCCGCTATGGCTGCTGCCGCTTCCTCCGGGATGGATACAGGACTCCCAAAGAGGTGAGGGTCCTCAGCCCTGCTGACTGGCAGAATTTGACTGCCAAGCAGCAGCCCACCTGGATGCAGCACAAAGGCTGTGTTAGGGAGCACTGGGAAGACAGGAGCCCTGAGTAGCCCCAGGCAGTGTGATGGGTCTGGGCAAGGCTCCCCAAAATGCCAGAGTTCATTGGAGAGGTGGTATGTCCCACACATGCCCATAGCAGATGGCCAGAGACTGGCTCTGCCTGTATCCTGAGACCTAGTGGTGTGTCTTTCTTAGGCTGGTAGAAGGTGGGACTAGTGCCCAGCATGGGAGCCCTGTTGAGGTGGGCTCTTCCAGGGCTGCATCAGCCCTGAGCAAGGGCTGGAGGCCTGGTGAGGTGACTGCAGAGCTGCTACCCAGCATCCTCTTCTATGGTAGCTCTGGAGGTCACAGAGCTACTTCTGTCTCTCTTAAACCAGCAGTCAGCTTGGGTACTGTCAGAATGGCCCTGGGAGCAAGTGGAGAGTTTGCTGCTTTGGGGAGAGAAAACAGGAAAATTTTATAAGCAGCAGTCTCATTTGTTAACCGCTGAACTAGGAAATGATACTCAGAGGCTCTTAAGTCAGCACCAGCTGCTGCGCCTGTAACCTTTGGTCTTGAGTACTTCTAATGCTTCACCTGTGCTACACTTCTGCAGACCTGCCGATAATAGGCATATGTGTAGCTGCCTTTCCTCCTAAGCCAGAGAGAAGCAGCAGCATCTCCAATCCAGTGTTCCCAGTGCTTGTGAACTTTGGCAGCATGCAGATTTGTGGATTACTTACTTCTCGGGAACTGTGAGGCATGGAAAGGGCAGCAGTGTCTGCAGAGGCATGCAGCTAGCTAGAGTCAGATGGGATTTTGGAAGCTTATGTGTGGAGTCCAGGTAGAAGATATCTGCTCCTTCTGTCCTCTCTGCCTGAATAGTCTGCTAAGGCCGACACTCTCCCTTCTCTGCAGCTGACAGAGTTGTTAGCAGGGAGGGTCAAAGAAAGGGCACTACAGCACACAGAACTGTTGTGGGAGGACTCTGTGCTTCATCCTGACAACTTCCCTTGTGTTGGGCTCACAGTGGCACCACATGGCAGGAGGGCCGTGAAGGAACCTCTCTGGCCCTGTGTGACTAGCCCAAGCCCTCTCACCTGGCTGGGCCAGCTTGCTGATGCTGGAGGAGACAGATGTTAAGAGGCTCAGGCAGAGCAGGCAAGGCAAAGGGGACCTAGCATGGCACAGGGGATGTTGTGCTGTTGCTGTACAACAGCACAACATCTGGGGTGTTCTGGGGGCTCTGGGGTGCTCTCCTGGGGACCAGGTAGATCCCAGGAAGGGTAAGTCCATTATCAGTGCAGGGGACTCAGGAGGGGGTAGTTCAATGGAGAAAACAGAGGCTGGAGGTGAAATTGCTTTTCAGCTCTTTCTTGGCCATCTGCAGATGGGCTGGGGGGACATTTGAGGCTAGAGTCTCAGGGGGAGTAGAAGCCCTGTCAGTTTGAGGGGATCCTGTTACGTACCACCTGCCTTGATGTCACTTACAGGACCCCAAACGCCTCTACTACGAACCTGCTGAGCTGAAGCTGTTTGAGAACATTGAGTGTGAGTGGCCTCTCTTCTGGGCATACTTGATGATTGATGGGATTTTCAGTGGAAACATGGAGCAGGTAAGAGAGGTGAGACCTGCTGGGCTAGTGGAAAAAAGTCCCTGGCAGGAGAAGTGTGCGGAGGAAGGATGCAGGTAGCCGTCAGCAGATGTCCTCTCCTCTCTTCTCAGGTGCAGGAGTACCGGGAAGCTCTTGAGGGGGTTCTTATCAAGGGGAAGAATGGGGTACGCCTGCTGCCAGAGCTGTACAGTGTCCCACCAGATAAGGTGAGTGATTGTGAGCTATGGTGGAAAGCACGAGTGTCTTACAGAATCACAGGATATTCTGAGTTGGAAGGGACCCACAAGAATCAAGAAAGTCCAGTGCTGAAACTCCTGGTCTCATTGTCAGATAATTAAGTTTCAAGTGCTTATTAACCCAGATTGTTAGTGAAAGGGGCACATGTAGCGCATGCAAACATCATGTATAAAAAGTATGGCTTGGAGCTGTTATGAAACTGTGATAAAAATTGGGGTTTTTCTACCAAAGCATTTCTTGTTCCCACACACAAGAGTTCTTTGCTGACAGTCTGCTTGCTCAGAGACTGAGTGTTCCAAGAGCTCAGGACAAGTAGACTTGAGCTGAGTAGGTGGTGCTGAGCACCAGTTGAGTGGTGAGGGAATTTGTGTGGGCCTGGGCTAAGAGCAGTGGCCTCCTGATGCTCAGGTCATCCAGGAGAGATGTGCTCCTCACCAGTGTCAGAAAGCATCTCTGGGTGCTCCTGGGGCATGTCAGTTCTAGTGGGATGGCCCAAGCTGAGAAACCAAACATGGTTTGAGCAGCTGCTCTGTTGTCTGACACAGATGCCCAGGGCAGTCATAATAAGAGAGGAAGAATGTAACCTGGCTCTTCTGGACCTTCTGTGACAAATGCTGTTGTCAGGCCTTGTTTTAAGTCTTGAACTGCTGGACTTCAAGATGCAGTGAGGATGCTTCCTTCAGCATCCTGTGTCTATGGATCCCTTCTTGACCTCCTGGCTTGTCTTCCAGGTAGATGAAGAGTGCAGGAATCCGCACACTGTGGACAGGATACCCATGGGCAAGCTGCCACACATGTGGGGACAGTCCCTCTACATTCTGGGTTGTCTGATGGCCGAGGTAGGGTAACCCTGGGTGCTGGGGAGGGCTGTGAGACTAGGCTCTGAGCTGTGAAGGTACAAATGCTGCCACCACCATGGGGAAGTTGTCATCTCCATCCTCCAGGATCTCTTAAAGGTGGATTGTCCGTAGGCATCATCCATTCTACCCTACCCATAAAATGTTAATCTCTTTATACCTTTTTTCCACAGGGGTTTCTAGCTCCTGGTGAAATAGATCCCCTCAACCGCCGTTTCGCCACTGTCCCTAAACCTGATGTGGTGGTCCAAGGTGAGGGAAGGGAACCAGTCCCAAACCCCTGAGCCTGGCAGGTGGGGAGGACTCTGGCTGTGCCGAATTCACAGAGATGCCCCTGGGGTGGCTCTGCTTGATGGGTTGCTGCCAATACAGCCCAGTCTCAGCCCTGGCAAGGTGGGTGGAAGATGGGGTGCAAGTCCTTCCATTTCATCCTGTGTTGACCCACAAAACTATCATCTGCTGCAGCCTTCACTGCAGAGAGTTTGAAAATTGTCTTCCTGCCCCTTGGTGAGGAAGACTTGTGTGTATAGAGTGTTAGGAGGAGCAAAGCAGACTTCTGCAGTGGGAACTGATTCTGAAGGGACCCCAGACAGCTTCTTCTCTGTGGTGTGGTGCCTTGTATGTGTCCCCAAAGGCATGGGGCAGTATTGTCACACCCTTGTGCCTCTGTTGCACTGAGACTGTCTTCCATCCACAGTGTGTATCCTGGCTGAAACAGAGGGGATCAAGGCAATCCTGCAGAAGGAGGGCATTAACGTGGAGACTGTGGCAGATGTCTACCCCATCAGAGTGCAGCCTGCTCGCATCCTCAGCCACATCTATGCCCGGCTGGGTAAGCTGGGCTCCCTGCTCCAGCAGCAAATGGGGTGCAGAAGGGTCTGTCTCACCCCTGGCACTCCTGCTCATAGACACTCATTTCCTGCTCTCTGCTTGGCTGATGAGGATTCTGCTGCCCATTTCTAGGCCTGAAAAGGCCACTGATGCCAAAGGGGAACAAAGTGGCAGACAGTGCTATTCAGTGTGATTCTGACAGGAATATAGCTTTGGCTTGCAGTTGCACAGTCAGCCCGGGAGGAGGCAAGAGACTCTGATAGATGTTGAACCTCATGCGGGCAGGAGTTGTCTTCTGTTCCTGTATTTAGATCTGGATGGGGGAGGCTAACCAGACCCCAGGAAGGATCCTCTGGCAAAGAGAGCCCAGAGCTCAGGCAGTATGGCTGTTGCTGGTGGGTGAGCGGGGCTGAGTGTGAAGGGAGGATGTGCTTACCTCTGCATGCTTGCTCCTTGATGCTGCAAGGCCTTAGACATGGGGTTTGTTTTGCAGGAGCCAGAGATTTAGCCTGGGCCAAAGGAGACACCTGATCTGCTGTGATTTAATTTGGCAGCTAATTTAGGCCACCAAAAGGCCAAGCGTGACATGGGCAGGGGGAGGAGCCTGGCAGCTGCCAAAGCTGACAAGCAAGGGGTAATGCTGTTGCTGCACCATCCTGGGCTTTGGGAGTCATCCAGGAGCAATTGGAATGCTGATAGAGCTGTCAGCTTAGGGAGGCCCGCCCTATGCAGAGGGACACCCCTAGCCCTTCTCCTGCTTCTGACATGCCCAAAGACCAGATGCTGTGACACTGCAGAAGTCAAGACAGGCTGTGTATCACTGTTTCACCATGTCTCTACCCCTTTGGGCAGGTCTGGGGACAGAATTACTGTCCCTTAGAACTGTACCAGCTTGACCCACGGTTCTGGGATATCCCAACTTCAAATGAGCATTTCCCTGCTGGCCGGTAGCAAGATGCTTGGCACTACTTGCTGCTGCAGCCCTTTCATGAGAAGGCTTGTACTAAAAACTCCTCTTCCTACCCTCCCAGGCCGCAACAAGCAGATGTGCCTTACTGGACGGCCCTACCGGCATATGGGTGTCCTTGGGACCTCCAAGCTCTACAAAATCAGGAAGAGCATCTTTACCTTTACCCCACAGGTGAGTGACATTGCAGAGGCTCATTCCTAGCTATTCTGTGATATGAAACTGGGCAAGAAGTTTCTTCAGTGGCTGGGTACTCATTCTAAGATACACACTCTAAGGTGGGACCCATAGTCCAGCTCTGTGGCATGAGGCACCACAATTGGTGGTCCTGGCTGTGTGGATGTTGGAACAGCTTGAGCCTTTTAATGATCAGTATTGGATGAAAATCTCTGGTCACTCTGACGAGGACACTAGGAGAATGCTGATGGCAGGCCAGGGACATATGTTCAGGGGACAAGCAGTAATCCAAACCTAGCACTATGGAGAATGCATATTCACTTGAAACAGGCACAACATGGATTCACTGTCTGGGGCTGGATGCTGCTGCTGAGCTATGGTGTTAGTTACGTCCCCATAGTTGTTAGTGACCAGTAGCTGCCCTGGGGTTTGAGGGTCCCTTGCTAGGCTGTACTAGCACCTGCCAAGTAAGGTGGGATGAGCTGTCAGTGCAAAGGCACATGCCCTCTGGGTGCACAGCACAGCTAGCTTCACTGTGTGCCTGTGGGAAGACATAGGTGCACCATAAGACCTAGTGACTGCATGTAGGGCTGATCATGTCTCTTGCTGTCCTCACAGTTCATAGACCAGCAGCAGTTCTATCTGGCTCTTGACAACAAGATGATTGTGGAGATGCTGAGGACAGACCTCTCCTACCTTTGCAGCCGGTGGAGGATGACTGGGCGACCAACCATCACCTTCCCCATCTCCCACACCATGCTCGGTATAGATGCTCCAGCCTGGCAAGGCATTTGCTCAGAGCAGACCTGGGAAATAGCTCTGCAGGAGGAAGGGGGTGGGCAAGTGTGTGACCATCTCAATAGCAGGGACATGGTGAGGCTGGAGCAGCCAGTAGTGTCCTGTGCAGAGCTTATTGCTCAGAGGAGCCATGTTGAGTGGGCAGCTGGCCTGGCAGCTAACAGGGTCGTCTGTCAGGCACTAGTACCTGCAGCTCAAGGGCTGTTTGCTGGCACAGATGTATTCAGGCTCCAGGCAAATAGGCTTGTGGGAAGGCCTTTTGGGAACAAGACCAAACCTGCAATTTCTCTGTAGAAGTGTGCTTGGTGCTCTTTCTTTGTCTTGACTCTTCCCTAAGACTGAGCAGCTGCTAAAGGCTTTCCTAGTCAACAGAGAAGGGAAAACAGTAAACCTGAAGGAGCAAAGGCACAGAGTAGAACTGGCTTACCTGCAGCAGCTCACAGGTTCCCTATGAGGCTGGTGTAGTAAAGTGACTTTGTTCCACTTTAAGACCTTTCTGTCTCTCCTTGTGTATTTGAAATCCCCTTAATTTCTCAAGTATGCCTTTTGCTCTGGTGTCTCCTGCCCTCATCAGCAGCCCACACCTCTGCTTCCTTATGTGAAAGGCAGAGACAGAGCAGGAGGCTGTTAGGTACTGCTGTCTGGTACTGTCTGCTTCAGCCCAAGCTGAAATCCGAGAAGCCTGGAGTGCATTCTGGCATGGTTTACCTTGAATCCAGCCTGGACAGTCCAGAATTTCCTTTTTTGGGTGGTGCTTTTGGTACCACAGCCTGTCCACATACCCCAGAGTAAGGGTCTGGCCATGGTGCTTTGGGTGTCTGAATGCCCACCTAGTCCTGGGTTACTTTCTGGGGGTGAGTTTGAGCGTGAGGGCCTGACTGCCTGTGCATCTTCCACACAGATGAAACCAGCAGCAGTGTGCATCCCACGGTGCTGGCAATGCTGCAGAAGCTGCAGGATGGGTATTTTGGTGGTGCAAGGTGAGTGCAGCTTCCTGCAGTGCAGGAGGGAGAGGGCTCATGCCTCCAAGAGCCTGGTTATGAGGATACCTGCTGGGCAGAGCGTAGGCCGTGGGGAAGCAAGCTGGGGAAGATACACTGGTGTATGCTAGGCTATCAGTGTGCCCTAGGGGTACCATCCTAACAAAGGAGATGAAAGAGAGGACATGGCTGTTCATGTCATCAAACCCATGGCTGCAGGATTTCTCTTATAGCTTTTGGGCAGCCTTGCATGCCCACCCACAGCTGAAAGAGTTGCAGGCAGCTAAAGTAGATACCAGTGTGTGAATGCTCCTGGTGAACATGTCTCTCCCCATCAAAGGGCAGGAGCCAGGAGGTAAAGCCAAGGGTATCACCTCCCCTTTCCTCTCCATGTGACCTTCCTATCTCTTGCCCAGAATTCAGACTGGTAAATTGTCGGAGTTCCTGACAACATCATGCCGAACGCACCTCAGCTTTATGGACCCTGGGCCAGAGGGTAAGGTCTTTGCCATGAGTTACAGGCTCAGCAGTGACAGCTTTGTGAAGCTAGACACCTAGGAGTGGCTGCATGGCTTGCAGGTAGCAGAGGAGAACTGGCCAGTCACTGCATTGGGGTGGCAAATGCCTAACTCACCCTTACAGCCATAACACCCAACCTCCCTGCCAGCATACACTGCTGTGTTTTTCATGTGCTTGGATTTTCACCATGTTCCCATCTGGCTCTCTGTCGACCTTGTCTGGAATGAGCAGCTCTGACCTTCGTAAGATGTTCTGTGGAGAACCGATAAAGGATTGGCAGCCTGCCTTGGTTTGGGAGATGTGGCTGAGGGTCTTTGATGCATAAATGGCAGTGCAGAAGGTGACAGCACAGTGACCAAGGAGGTGGGGAAGAGCCACCATGTCCCTAATTAATCTCTGTTTTTTCCCAAAGTCTTTGCCCCTCCCCTGGGCTAGAACTAGTCTAGTGAGTGCCAAATTGAAGCCTTTCTGCTGTGTAGAGTGTCCCTGAGAATGCTTTGGCCCATCACAGCATAAGGGGACACCCCCCCTTGTGCTGGGACCATGGCAGGGTGCAAGTTTTGCTGTTCCTCTTGCAAGAAGGCCTGGGGACATCTCCTGTACGACCTAGCACTGGTCATCATCACCTTCCCACTATTTGTTTTACCTCAGCCAGTGAATGCACTGCTGGGATTCTGAATGCTCACTTTTCTTGCCCTTCTCTCACTTAATCTGCAGCCTCCTTACAGGCTGCATCAGGGTTTGTCCAAGGTGTCTGCTTTGCCTCCCAGTTCCAGTGAGAGGATCTGCCTGGCCTTTCAACAGCATCGCAAAGATGCTAAATTTTAAAGTTTACTGTGGTCAGATGCTGCAGCCAGGTGAATGTTCTCAAGGGTGGTGCTTAGAGGATTTTTCCAACCTAGCCTTCAGGCATTGTCATAAGGCATGCTGTTGAAGGGTGGAAAGGGGATGCCATGCTGCTTCAGGTGCAGTCAGCAGCTTGTCTCCTGGGCCCAACACATCTTTGAATTTGCCAGTTGGAGAGCAGCATTGCTTTCTCCTGGCCCACTGTTAGTGCGTTGACATCTATGTTTTATCTGGGGCAGTTCCCCTCCAGGGGCATTCCCTCACTTTTGTCTCCTGACTGAGCAGAGACCCGGCCTCTGAGCACTGTCTTCCATGCTGCTGTTAGGGCATGGTGCCTCTGATGATCCTGATGTGGTGTTGGGAGCTGCTTGAAGCTGGGCAAAGAGCAAGGCAGGAACCATAACTCTTCCTGTAACTCCAGCTTACAAATAACTGTTGGAAAATCTACCTTGCCTTGCTCCCTTGCTGGAGTCCTGCTTGGAAAATGCCCTTGCTGTGCTGGGGTGCTTGTAAGTGGTCTCTGTTTGGACAAGCTACCTCTGGCTGTACCTCCCCACTTCTTCCCTGGAGAGAAGGAGCATGAGGGTTTTCCCGCAGGGTTTGAGCTGGAGTTGGACGTTCCTGTCCTTGCACAGGCTTGGATCAGAGATATGCTGTAGCAACATGCTTCCTTTGTCAACATGGGACATGGAGGGAGCCCCAGTTTAGGGCAGGCAGTGTCCCAGGCAGGAGCGGGAACAGGGGTGCTTTGTGTGCCTGGGTGCTGGCACTGTCCATTATTCTGCCTGGCTGCCAGCACTGGCCCTACATTGTCACTTTCTGCAGCCAGCAAAGCTTTCTCCCTGCTGAGGCACAGGTGAGAGCTCTCTGGGCCTTTGGTGCCACGACTCAAAGTGGCTGAACTCTTGCTCTGCTGCCTTCCCTTCAGAGGACACTGACGATGAGGTTGCTCAGTATCTGGATCACCTGCTGCAGCGCACAACTCCGCAGTCAAACCTGCCTCCGACCACCCAGCGGGGAGGGCTGAGCCGCTTCAGGGCTGCTGTCCACACCACCCGTGACCTCATGTCCCTGGCATCCAAGGCCAAGGACCTGCATGTCCAGAGTAAGTAACTCCAACAACCTCTGCATCTTCCCTTGAGCCCAGGGGTGAGGTTTAAATGCTTTGAGACTTTAACAGCTGTATGATGCTAGGGCTCCTGTGGGTTGCAGAGAAACTAAGCCTTTACCCGGGCAAAGGCACTTTGCCATCGTGTTAGTCCTGGCCATGGAGTGTCTTGGAGCTGGTGCCTGGGCAGCCCCGTGAAAACTCAGTAAAGGATGGCAGCTCCCTGCAGTGTTCCTCTGAATGGGTGGACAGGGGCTGCTTCTCCCATAGCCAGCTTCTCTGCAGGGACTGGTTGGGGAGCAGTGTCAGTGACTGAGGTAGTGGTGACTGGGGCTAGATGTGTCTCTGCCAACCTGTGGGGTTTTTTTTAGATGTTGGGATGTATGTCCCCAGCAGGATCTTCCAGGCATCACAGCAGTCAGTTAAGCTTCTGAGTTCACTCCACCCGCATGACTTGGATGGCAAGGTGAGTTCTGTCTCTCCCAGACTAAGCTATCCTTTCAGCTATAGCCAGAGTGTCTTTGCAGAATTAGCAGGGAAAGTCCTGTTTGATGAGGGAGAATATGCATGGGTCCATTTGGTGCAGGGTGCTGGTGGTGCTAATCATCAGCACAGGTCTCCCTTCCTCCAGAGCCACGCACTCAATGCAGAGATGAACTTGCCACGTGATGAGGATGGAAACGTGGACTGCAAGGCACTCTTGGACCAACTGCGCATCTGCCCCACGCTGCAGGAGCAAGCAGACATCCTTTACATGCTCCACATCCTCAAGTAGGATGATCTCTGTGTCCTAAGGGCTCGCTGTGCATTGAGGGGTTTGGCACAGCCCAGGGGGCTTGCCAGGGAGCTGCAGCAGACAAATTGCTGGACATAATGCAGCAACTCCTTCACCTTCACAGGGGACCCGAGTGGCACACAGGGCTTGATGGTGAGCCTGGCCCCACCATCAAGGAGCTCCTCACTGAGCTGTATGTGCGGGTGGGGGAGACACGCCAGTGGGCCCTGATCCGCTACATCTCTGGTATCCTCAAGAAGAAGGTTGAAGCTCTGGATGAGGTAACAGCTGTACACCCAGTCTCTAACAGGCTGAGTTCTGTCAGGGAGGAGGCAGCAGAGTGAGCAGGCAAACCATGGCTGCATCAGCTCTGTCTCCCTCTGCCTTGTGCTGAGCCCCCAAACCCTCAGCTGTTGACAGTGGCTGTCTTTCTGTCCCCAGGCCTGTACTGACCTCCTGTCTCACCAGAAACACTTGACGGTGGGGCTGCCCCCAGAGCCACGTGAGAAGACAATCTCCACGTGAGTGTGGCACCTCTCTCTCTCCAAGCATGCTGGATTGGGTGTGGATGTGAGCCTGCTGCTCTGGGGTCCCTGGGCAGGAGTGGCCCTGGGTGGCTGTCCCCAGCCTATATCTCTCCTCTTGGGGCTGTACAGACTGGGGGCATGCAGGATTTGCTCTGCTGCCTCTCACGTGCTCTGCTGTTTGTCATACCCCAGCCCAATCCCCTATGAGGAACTTGTTTGCCTTATTGATGAAGCCAGTGAGAAGAACCTCAGTGTGTCTATCCTCACCCAGGTGAGGGGCCAGGGTGTCAGGGGTGCGTACAGCTGGATGTCTGCCCTGGTGAGCAGCAGTGAGGTGATCTGCCTTTGCCCCTCTAGGAGATCATGGTGTACTTAGCCATGTACATACGCACACAGCCTGCACTGTTTGCTGAAATGTTCCGCATCCGCATTGGGCTCATCATCCAGGTGATGGCAACAGAGCTGGCACACTCCCTGCGTTGTTCAGGTACATGTGGCAGAGACAACACCCTTTCTGGGGTAGGTGCTGTGATGCTTGGGGCTCTGTCAGCCAGAAAGGAGTACTGTTAAAAGTGGGCAGCTCAGGCTAGGACAAGACCCTGCATGGAAGTGCCAGTGTCTGCAACTGGACATGTTCTTGAGCAGTACAAACATGTGATTGCACTGCAGTCTCCATCCCAGTACGTGTTGGGCTGGCCATGGGAAGAGTCCATTTTATAGGCAACACCTGGAGCCTAGTGTATGTCCTTGCCAGATGAGGTCCTGTACCAGGGCTCCCTCTGGTCACAGAAGGGCATGCAGGGTGGAAATGTCCTAGGAGACTATGAGGCAGGCTACAAAATCACAGTTCTCTTCTTTCCAGCTGAAGAAGCCACAGAGAACCTGATGAATCTCAGCCCATCAGACATGAAGAGTCTTCTCTACCACATCCTCTCTGGCAAGGAGTTTGGGGTGGAAAGGAGCGGTGAGTCCCACCAGAGAGCATCCTGGGGCAAAGCTGAGTGCACAGCATGGCCAGATCTACATGTTTCTACTTTGAGCGCTGTCCCTGTTCTCCCCCATGTTCAGCACAGGTGCTCTAGTACTGGAGGGGTCTAGCAGGAAGTTCTGCCCTTCATAAGGATAGGGCTGAGTGATTTCTGGGATCAAGCCCGAATCTCATGGCTATTTGAGCTTTGCTCAGTCTGACACTTGACATGGTTGGGTCTGAATTGAAGCAGTTCTGTACTGCGCTCATGGATCTGTGATGCTATCATGTTAGAGGGCAAGGTCATGCAGAGGTCCCAGTGCCTGGGCAGCAATGAGGGATGAGGGATGGCCATGCCTTGAGCAATGTTGCCCACTCTAGACCTCTCTTCTCCCACCAGTGCATTCAGTGGACTCGTCACTCACTACTGCTGTCTCCATCTGTGACATGGGAGCTGTCGGAACCACCAGGCCTGAGCGCACTGGCCTCGTCAGGCTGAAAAGTGAAATCAAACAGGTGAGGGCAGGTGGTGCAGGCCACTCGTGACAGGTCTGGTGTGTGAAAACCAGCTACAAACCAGACAGAAATGTAGGAAGAGTGGGAGACAGGAGCTAATTTTGTCTCCAGTCCTGTCCTGGGGGGAAAGTTGGGGTGAATCTGGTAGTAGGTAGGGGTTGCTCTGGCAATTCAGTGGGAGCACAGGGGTGCTGGAGAAGGTGCAGGGGTGAGGAGGACCATGTGGTGTCCCAGGTGTGGCTAGCATCTTGATGGGCATCTTCCAACAGCAGAACCTTCATTTTGTTCTTCTCTTGCAGCAATTGGATAAACGTAGGCAGTCTCTGCCTGGGAGTAAGGTGAAGCCTCCCTGGTCCTGCAGCCTCAGCTTTTGCCCCTTATGCCATGCACCAGGGCAGCTTCCTTGCATGCACAAGTCAATGAGCTTCCCTCAGCTGCTGCAACAATGAGTTGGCTTCCCCTCTAAGCAACTGCCATTATAGCCAGCTGGGAGCTGTGCTCAAATACATTCCATTATACCCACAAAATCTGCTGAGCAGGATGGCTTGATGCTGCCAGTGCCATGACCAGTTGTGACTCTGCTGGACAGTTCACTGTACCTGCCTGCAGCCTCCCCAGCTATTTCTTCTCTGGGGAAGGAGGCCTGTGGCCTACAAATGCCAAGGACCTCCTCTTGTGCCTATGTACAGGAGGAGTCCTGAGCTCTAGAACATGTCTTGTCATCAAAGAGACAGAGGATAGAGCTTGCTGGGGCCAGGCTGATGCAGCAGAGTTGGGGCCAACTTGCTGCAGTGTGAAACCTGACATCACAGAGGGTTGTCTGTGGGCAATGACCTTCCTACTGGTCCTTCTGTCTGCTCAAGACTAAATCCCTGCCCATACCAGCAAGCCAGCAGAGCAGTAGCAGTCCTATCCCTGTTTGCAGGCCAGTGCAAACCCTCTGCTTCTGCAGCTCTGGCATGTGCAGCCCTCTGCAGCTTTCCTTTCAAAACTCCCTCTGTCTCCAGCCAGTCCTGGCCCCGGGATAACTGCTTGGTGACCTGACCTTGATCTGTGCTGCTGCTGCTCTGTTTGCTGTGACTGCTGCCCTGCTCTGGCATGGTCTCATTTCCATCTCTCCCTTTCTCCTTCAGCCGCTCAGTTTGCAGTCTGGGGACACCGCCCTCAAGTCCTCTGTGGTAACCTATGTTTGCTGGCTGCACACATGGGGTCTGTCTTGTTTGTGGTTGCAGGAAGGAGCTGTGCTCTGGGGGGTGCTGCAGGGAGCTGGGGCTGTAAGGTGGGCTTTGCTGGGGGCAGGTGGTACGGTAGCAGCTCTGTCTTGGGAATGAGGCTGGAGAACCTCAAACAACAAACTCTTGAGCAGCATCAGGCTGCCTTCCTGTGGGATATTTAACTTTGCAGCAGTCTCTGTGGTTCTTGTTTTGTCTGCCCAGTCTGCTGGGCACACAGAGCTGCTGGGCAAGGACTCCTTTTCAAGGATGCTGGAAGACCAGGGCAATACAGACAGCCGGCAGGGCCAGTGGCAGCGGAGGCGCCGGCTGGATGGGGCCCTTAACCGTGTCCCTGTTGGCTTCTACCAGAAGGTCTGGAAGGTCCTGCAGAAGGTGAGTTAGACATCAGCTGGTGCCTCTCCATGCATGTGAGCCTCTGGTCCCAGGCACCAGCCTTGCCAAGGGGACTTAGGCACTCAGGGCTGGTGCCAGATGTTGCATAGATATATGCTTCAGAGACAAGGCCTACAGCTGACCTTGGAAAGCTGTAGAAGATGTGCACTTGCCTTGTAGTCTTGTAGGATGTGCCTCAGCCTGTACCTTGCAGAGGGGAGCTGCTCAGGTGCTTCATGCTTCAAGCAGACAAATGCATGGCTAGAGCCACAGCTGAAGGTGCTCTGGGCACAGCCAATCCTCAGCGTGGTGAGCCAGGGAGCAGAGCCCCATCCAGGGGGCTCTGGCTGACGCTGAACTGATGAGAAAGGAGTGATGCTGTATGGAGTCAGGAGGCAGAGCTGGGGTGTATGGGCAGCATGCACCAGTGCTCAAGTGGGAGCAAGTTTGTGGGCTGGACCTATGTATCTTAGCATGATGCTTCTTCAAGCCATAACCACAATCTCTCCTTCTTGTTCTGCAGTGCCATGGTCTCTCTGTGGAGGGCTTTGTTCTTCCCTCCTCAACAACCAGAGAGGTAGGAAGTTCATGTAAATGGGGAATGGGGCACATGGGTTGTTGTATGCTGGGTGATTGCCCAGCATAGCTCAGGAATTGAACAGGTGATGCACTGCTTTAGGTACACTTCCTTCTACCTCCTCACAGATGACCCCAGGGGAAATGAAGTTTGCTGTGCATGTGGAATCTGTCCTCAACCGTGTGCCCCAGCCAGAGTACAGGCAGCTGCTGGTGGAAGCTATCTTAGTGCTCACCATGCTGGTGGACATGGAGGTGCACACCATTGGTGGCATCATAGCTGTGGAAAAGATCTTGCACATAGCCAATGACCTCTTCTATGAGGAGCAGGTAGGGGCCAGGCCTCACCCAGGGCTGCTGGCCACATTCCCCATACCTTTGCAGGGTTCACCCACTTGGAGAGCCCTGGCTGTTGTCCCTGTTGTGTTCATGGGGCACAGCAAAGCTGTAGTGTCTTCCTCCCACTCCTCGTCATCAATGTGTCACGCTGAGTGCAACAGAGAATACTTGGGATGGAAGCTGATAATGGGATTACCTTTTTTCCTAATGTTGCCTTTCTGCTTCCCTGTCCAAAATCCAGAAAGCCCTGGGCGCTGATGAGCACATGCTGGAGAGGGATCCTTCGACAGGCATCTGCAGCCTGCTGTATGACAGTGCACCGAGTGGCCGGTTTGGCACCATGACCTACCTGTCCAAGTCGGTGGCCTTGTACGTGTACGACTTTCTGCCCGCAGATGGCTGCTCCATGCAGTAGCTCTTGCAGTTCCTCACTGTGTTGCGGGTGCTCTGGGATGGTTGTTTCATACAGCTTGTAAAGATTAACACTAGGTTAGTTTGCAAGGCAGTCTGTGTGGCTGTCTCTTCTCCCAGCCCTGGCCTCTTGGTGGGTGAGTTCCTCTGAGGAACTCCACAGGAGGCATGTGTCCTAAACTGACCTGTGCCTGTGTGGCCTGGGAAGCAAGGCAAAGGCTGAGCTTTGAAGTGTGCTTGTGTTAGAAAGTTCTGTCTGCATGACTCCTACTGATTCATCACCCCTGGAAAGACTTCTGTTTGAGGGAGTTGGAAAGGGTTCCCCTGACCAGACTGGTGTGCATAGCATTACAATGTTCTCTGACCAGCTTGCACTCTCCCTGCCTCCAGCAGGTTTGCAGTTTTTAACCTCTTCTGTGCTGCTTATTATTCCGAATCTGCAGGATTTATGCTAGTGCAGGCTGAGGCTCTTGCTCTTCCTGCTGCTGATGGAAACGTTTTGCTAGAGGAATAGGGGATGGTGCCTGAGCCTTTCTCCCAGCACATCCAAAATCAATATGGTCCAGCCCAGCCACAGCCATGCTGCTTGGAAGCAGGCAGCCCATCCCCTGCTGGGTGTCCTGTGTGCACAGCTGGGGAGGTTATGGTAGCCCGGAGCCCTTTTACCTCCATGCTGCTAGTACAGGGCTTCTGGCTGGCTGGGACATGCCAGTGGCAGCCCCTGTGTGCCATCTACTCCATCCCTGGCAGTGGTCTAGTGGCCAGGTGACAGGTTCCTGAGTTCTCATGCCCTGTGAAGCAGCTCTGAGCTGGCTACTTGGTGTTACCTGTGCAATCAAAACCATGCTTTTAATGCTCATCTCTGGCTACTGCTCCATCCCCACAGCCTGGCACAGAGAAGGATGGGGACATAGCAGATCCCTGCTATAATCTACGATGCAGGTCAGCCCCCACTCAGGATGGTGCAGTTGGACTGATGAGGATCAGGCACACATGCCACAAAGTGGTTTTAGGAAGTGGGATTTCCTTTTGGCTCCCTGGTTCACCTCCCTAAAATTTCAGGTGTGCTCCAGTACACTCAGCACATGGAGCAACAAGCCAAGAACCCTCACTTGCACACCCTGACCTTGCAATGTCCCACACCTTGTCACAGGCCAGTTCGATGTCATCTATGTCCCCCTCCAAGACTGGTTTACAGCTGTCCGTGAGCAAAGCTCTGAGCAAAGATCCTTTTTCCCTTTGGGAAATGTTAATCCCATCTAACAGCAGCATGCCTTGTTAAAAAAAGTATTAAAAAAACTGAAATTGTGGCAGTGACATCAGCCACTAAGCTATATATTCAGCAGACTGAGTCCATCTCTTTCAATGTCACTGACCACAACTGGAAGGACAGAGGAAAGAAACTGTGTACCAGATCCCTTACCAACCATCCCCAGGCCCTGAAGTGTCCTTTGATTGCCCTTGGACTGTGTGTTGCAGTTTCATTGCCACCCACATGGAAGAACAGCGGTGGATAACAGTCTGAAGCTGAACCTGGCTGAGAAGTGTCCTAGTGCTGTGCTTAACCTGGGCCCCAGAGAGGCAGCAGACTTCCCTAAGAGGACTGTCTGTGTGGCATATACGACCCTCAGAAAGGAGTCACCTACAACTGTAACCCATCTTTCCTGCAGAGTTGGACATGGTTTGGGGGTGTCACAGCCATGGCAACACCTGCAACGCCTCTGGTGTAGATGGACTAACATCCACATCATCTATTGCCTGGCCTTCCACATGAGAGCTTCATATCTGCTGTGCAGAGGCATGTAGGGAAGCAAGGTGGGCAAGGAGGAGGGTTTGCCTCCACCCACTCCTTTTAAGTTACTGCCTTCACCTGGCAAGGGAGGATACAGGATCCCCTTGAACCTGTGTATTCTGGGGTGGCTGTTCCTGTCAGGCAGGGCAGAGCCTGGTTCTACAAGTCTTTCTCAGACTCCCTTATGCCCCTAATCTTTCTACATCCTCTCATAGCTGAGCCCCGAGGCTGGGCAGATCTTGGCCGCACCGAACACAGCTGTTCTCACCACTGCCATGGTTCCCAGTGAAAGGCTCTGGCAGTCCCTGCACCCAGAGACCTGGATGGCTGTGTGTTTTCATGGGAGCTCTGTCTGAGGAGTCACATCCACTCTAGGAAGCACAGAAGATGTGGTTTCTGCTAGGTAGATGTCACAGCCTTAACTCCTTCTGGGAGGGTGATGGACAGCAGCTGAACTTGTCTCCTGAGCTAGCAGGGTGACAGTGCCCATGCCATGTACCAACACCACTCTCAGCCCATGTAGCCTGTGGTGCACCCTGGGCTGGCTGTGTGTGAGCACAGGGGTGGCTGCCAGGCAGTCAGCCACTCCACTGTGGATAAGGCTGGCTGCAAAGCCAGATGTTTTCCTCAGTGCCTGCCTGTGTTTTTTTCATGTCCAGGTTGGTTTGGCCTCAAAGCCAGGTGGTCTCTTGGGGCAGCAGCTCTTCTGTACATGTGGTTGTATGAAAAGCCAGTGTCCATAAAGGAGACAGAGGAGTCCTGCAACTTTATTGAAATAAAGGGAGAGAGTCCACTGGAACATCAGCCGTGGGATATTCTCTCTCTAGGTGCTCCTCCTTTTATCCTAAACTCCCGGCCTCTTGTTGCCCTCTTCCTTAGCCCATTTGCTGAGATAATGCGGAGGTACAGCCTTCCCAAACGGTCTACCACATATTCTCCCCTTGAGCCCCAAAGTTCAGAAACTCAGGCTTGTGCGGACCCGTTTGTCTGTTTCAGGAATCAAACTGTCTGGATTTTGTAACAAACCTGTGGCTTGAAGTGGGTAGAAACACACATTAAGAACCATTTCTAAGATGTACCCGTACCCTCACCCTTGGAATTGTTTGTAAAGACATTAGCACATGTCTTTCCTGTCATGGCTAATCCCTCCCTTTGTGATTCCTGCTCACGTCCGGGGAGCCTTAACGGGCCCGAGCCCGGCGCCTCTCTCTGACCCGAGGGACCCGGTGGGATCTGCCGGGGGTTGGGGGGGCCCGGGCACCCCTGAGCTGCGGCTCCTTGAGGAGGACGGCTACCGCGTGGTGGGCTGCGTGCAGGCCACAGGCCTTTTAAAATTACCTTCTTAGAGAATAAACACCACCCGAGCTACGTGGAGGCCCCAGTAAAAATGCTTCTAACACTAGTTGGCTGCCTGTTCCTACGCGGCAGGGGGAAGGATAATGGCTGGGTGGGACTACGGCTCCCGGCACGCCGCGGGGCCGGAAGTGCCCGTCCTGGCGTACCCTGACTGGCGGCGTTGTGGGTGCTGGTCTCGGCTGTGCCGGCTCCGATGGCGGCGGTGCCGCCGCCGGTCTACGTATACAGCCCGGAGTACGTGACCCTCTGCGACTCCCTCTGCAAAGTGCCCAAGCGGGTCAGCGCCGCAGCGGGGGCGAGGGGGCGCGGGGAGCACAGCGGTGAGGCCCGGGCGCGGACGCAGCTGGCGCCCGGCACGGCGGTAGGAAAGGAGAAAGCGGGGGAAACACCTGGCGAGAGGAGTGAGGGGTTAGAGTGGGGATGGCTCGTCTGTGCCTTTACATCGCCCTTGGCACCGCCGCCTCGATCACTGAAGTGACAATTCCCTTTCCCGGGAAGCCGTGCGCGGCTGTGCTTCTGCCCGGGACACCGGAAGGCCCTTTCACACGGTATGGCCCGGGCCGGAGAAGGGACCCGGGCAGGAAAAGTCGCTGCTGGGAGGATTCTGAGCCACGCTTCGTCTGCGAGTCCTTGGGCCCCTGCTTGCTGGCTTGGTGTCTCCTTCTCTCACAGTCTTATTCTTTTCTCTAGGCCAGCATGGTGCATTCACTGATCGAAGCGTATTGCTTGCTTGACCAGATGAAGTAAGTGCTCCCATTTTCTGTGAAGGAATGTTTTAGTCTCCACTAAGGTTTGGAAGGTGCTGAGTAACTTCAGGTTTCACTCTGTCCCTGCTGGCGGTGTGATTGTAGGAGCCTCCATGCTGCACATTTAAAGGATTAAAGGAAAATATTTGTTTTCCTACATGGACACGATTACAGTAATTGTGGCAGGTGTAATTCATGGTTACCCTCCTGGTCTGGTGGAGCACTTCTAGCCTTGTGCCTTCTCTACAGAGTGTGTATCACATCACCCCTCCCCCCCCCCCAATGCTTGAGACTCTTGAGTAGGGTGACAGCCTTGGTGCTGTTCCAGATCAACTGATCAGTCAGTGCTGATGCAGAGAGGGACTACACTGCTTTGGTGAATTGTACTATGTCTGGGAGACTTTTTGTGAGGTCTGCATGCTGTTCAGGAGAGAAGACCGGATGAGATCTGGGGCAGAGAAGTGAGGTACCTCCTGCCTCATTCAGCTCTTGACGCTGGGTCATGTGAAGGGAAAAATAAGAAAGGCGTAGCTCAGTCCCTCTTGTGGAGCTTCTGATAAAATCTTAGAAAAAATGTACTCCAGCACAGCCAGAAGGTTTTTTTGAGACTTCTTTTTTTAAAATATTTTTTTTCTGGCAGAATGTGCTTGGGAAATGACTGCAAGTATTGTTATGGAGCAGACCTGGAGGACTGCCCTCGCATGGGGTGGGATGCGTCAGGGCCAGCCTGGAGCTGGGAGCTTCCTGTGTTCTTCCTTTAGCAACAGAGCTGTGCTGCACTGCCTGTGCATACTCCCACTGTCCAAGTTTTGGGGAGGGTTCAGTGTGTGGCAGGATTTGTCTAGACATACTGCAAAGCACCCAGACTCAGGAAGGTGCTGTGCAAGTTGCTTGTAACAGTGACAGTCCCTACTTTGGTGCAGGTCACACCATGTGAGAGGCATTGCACAGCTCCTGATCTAGGCTGAGGTCCTGCCACAGCACTGTGCTGAGCCTGGGCATTTCCCTCCATTAGTTCCTCTGCGTGTAACCTGAATGTTGGATATACTGGGGAATGCACAAACAGAGACAACATGTAGAACAGGGAAAAAAACTTGAAGCAAACTGGGAAGGTTAATGCTGGCAGCACCTGCAGATGTTCTCCACTGGGATGGGCACCACAGGTAGTGCCAAACCAGGTGCATGGCCTGCTCCAGCTCAGCTGGGTGGCTTTCTGACTTGAGTGACAGTCCAGTGCAAGAGGAGGAGGGAGTTTTGTTTGCTTTTACAACAGTAACACCCAAAAAAGGCTCTTAATGTAAAGGCTAAAGCTGGACATTCCAGCTGAAAACTGGATCCTCTTGCCCTGATGTGCTCCCTTCTTCCTCTCTATGTAGGATAGTCAAGCCAAAAGTGGCCTCCATGGAGGAAATGGCGAGTTTCCACACAGATGCTTACCTGCAGCACCTGCAGAAGGTCAGTGAAGAGGGGGATGATGACCACCCGGAGTCTGTGGAGTATGGACTGGGTAAGGATGCACATCTTCAGCAGGAGATTGAGTGCCAGGGCCAGGATGCTTTTGCTGGAGCTGTAGTCAGAGGGGTGAGTTCAGGGGGATGCTGCGCTTAGTTTTGAAAAGAAACATTCTTTAACGGGGTGTTGCTGAGCCCCAGCAGTCACCTGACAGATTGGCACTTTTCTTGGTGCCTGAGGGTAGAGCTAGCCTCACTTTGCTGCTCTGTTTAGCTTGGCCTGTCTCTTGCTGACTGGGGCTGGTGTCCTTTGCTGCTGTTCTGAGGCTCTGGAATGGGATGGAAGACCCTGACACTGCCCTCAGGCTGGAGCTGGGACTGGCTGCTGCAGGCCTGCTGTGGGGCGGGCATGTGTGAACAGTGACCTGGAGCTGTAGTGACCAGATCAGCTGCAGAGCAATCTGGTGACTTACATGTGGATCAGAGGGCTCTTGCCCTCCTGGACCTAAGATAGCTTGAGAAATGCAGCGGGTAAAGCAGGTGAGATGGCTATGGGCACAGTCTTGGTATCAGGAATGGGAAGAGTGACCCAGAACTGAGACAGAGATGCAGATTCTGTGCCGCTCTCATGAGTGTGCCTTAGACTTTACATTCCTGAAGCTGCTCTGTTTACAGGAAGACAGGCAGCCTTGGTATCATTCTTTGTGGGCAACAGCTGCAGGGAGGCTGCTGTAGGACTAAGTGAAGATCGTATTATAGACATAGACCTACAGTTTATCTAGTCTTGGGTAGTTTGTGGATGTCCATTTTTAGGGAAGAGATATGTCAGTGGCCATGCCAGGGCTTTTTTGGTCA
This sequence comes from Serinus canaria, assembly GCF_022539315.1. Lineage (NCBI taxonomy): Eukaryota > Metazoa > Chordata > Aves > Passeriformes > Fringillidae > Serinus > Serinus canaria. Next base: position 19,335,705 of record NC_066318.1, read on the forward strand.
GGTAGAGACTTGAAAGTAGTTTTTTTGTGAGATTGGTGTGAGGAGCCAGTAGGCTCAGCAATCCAGGCACACAACTCAGAACTTGATTCAGGACACATTTTAAAATGAACTGAGTGCAAGAAAACATTTGGATTGTTGCTTTTTGTGGTGGGTTGATTTTTGTGGTGTAGGTGGGATTTTTTTGCTAGGTGCTCACCAAGATACAGTCTCTCTCCCCCTCAGTAGGGTGGTGGAGAAAATCCAGTGGAAAATATCGGGTAGAGATAATAACAGGGAGTCTCCAGTTACTGTCACCAGCAAAAGAGACTCTACATGGGGAAATTAATTCAATTTATTGCCAATTAATAATAGAGTAGGATAGTGAGAATTTAAAATAAAACTGAAATCACCACCCCTCTCATCCACCTTTCTTCCCAGACTCAGCTTCACTCACAGCTCTTCTACTTTCCCCCTCAAGCAGTGTAAGAGGACAAGGAATGGGGGCTGTGGTCAGTTCACACCTCTGTGCTGCTCCTTCCTCTTCACTCTTGCTCCGTGAGTGTTTGGGGTCCCTCCCGCAGGACACTCTCTTCCATGAACTTTTCCAGTGCTAGTCTTTCCTACGGGTAGCAGTTTTTCAAGAACTTCTCCAGTATGGGTCCTCCATGAGGTCCGTTCTTCAGGAGCAGGCTGCTCCAGCCCTGGTCAGTCTTGAAGACTCAAACAAAAGGAATGTGCTTCCCCTGGAGGAAAAGGCCTGTTGTGTCTGAGGTGCAAACTCTTACATGGACTCTTACCTGCAGGTTATGACTGTCCAGCCACGGAAGGGATCTTTGAGTATGCAGCGGCTGTGGGAGGAGCCACCATCACTGCAGCCCAGTGCCTGCTGGATGGCAAGTGCAAAGTAGCAATTAACTGGCCTGGAGGGTGGCATCATGCAAAGAAGTAAGAAAACAATCTCTTCCCTTGTGTTTTCTCATCTGGTGTCTGCTCCCAGCTTCCCTGAGAACCCTCAGGGTGCAGTGATCTAGTTGGAAGAGAAAGCAAGGTATGAGGGAAGGCAGAAGGTAGAGAGGAAGGAAACAGAGGGCAGGGCCAGAGGCCTGAGAGGAGGCAAGTCACTGCCCAGTGCTGGTGCTGTCACTGTCGTGCTGCAAGGCAGGTCTGGGGCAGGTGTACTCACACAACGTCTCAGCCCGTTTCCTGGTGGGCACTTGGCTGAAAATGGCTTTAGCTGCAGCTTGCTGTGAGAAGAGACTTGCACTCAGCAGAGCAGAGCTCTTGCTCTGTGCAGAACTGATGGCTTTTGGGAAATCTGTTATATTCTGTCTGGATTGCATGGCTTAAAAAATGCCTGTAATGAAAAAAGTCTTAGCAGTGTTGCTGCTGCTGAGCTATTAGCACTGTTCTGGGAAGCAAAGTCTGTTTAAAAAATAGGCCTTTAATACTCACCAATCCCAAAGGAGTCTTCCCAGTCACCCCAGTAAGTTGGTGTGTGATGCTTCAGGGTAGATGCCAGCCCAGTGTGAAGGTCCAGCCAGACTGATTCCAAACTGTAGGTGCTTGATTCTAGGACCTGTGTCCTAGTAAAATACATTCCTTTTGTCAAAAAAAGGAATGTATGCTGCTGTCTGGTGGTTTAGTTGCTTTGCAAGGTCCTAAAGGTAGGAATGACCTGGGGCTTTGGAAGCTCTTAGTTCAGATGATGCCTTTGGGGTTGAGAGTAAAATGCTAAGTGCCATTTCTCAAGGCAGCATCACCCTTCTTTCTGGCAGTGATACTCAGAGCTTTGCTAGGTGGGTTTAGGGCACCACAGGGAAATCCCAAGTGCTGGTCCTGAACTGCAGCTCCAACGCTGCTCTGCTTTTGACTGAACTGGTGTCTGCTCTGCTTGACCTTGAGTTTCAGAAATGTGTATTACAGCATGGAGAGAGTGCCCAAGACATGCTTCCTTATGGGCTGTGAGAGAGGGGAGAAGTACATAATAACAGTTGAGTCAGATTTTCAGGATGCCTGTTAACACCTCCATTTTCAGCATTACTGTAAATGAACAGAGTCACTGGAAAACAGCTGTGCTCCGTGGCACTTGCAGAGGGTGAAAGCGAGTGTGGTTCTGCCACTCCTGGCTTGCTCCTCACTGTTCCCAGCTGTTGCTGAGCAGGAAATGGCAGAGAGAATGAGCTGAGTGCTGTGACTGGAAATCAAGAGGAATTTCCCAGAGATGCATCTTGTATCGTGATATAATTTGTGGAAAAGGGATTTGAGTACTCCTGTTGCCAAGTATAAAGCTGCACTTTAAAATAGCTATCCAGGGCTGATTCATTTTTAAGAATGCATGTGGACTGGTGCTAAGTGGTGATGTGGACTTGACTTTGGAGTGAGGCTGGAGTAGGGGTCAAGAAACTTTCTTGTTCCTTTGATGCCAGCAAGTAAGCTGTCCCCAATGAATGTCAGCGATAAATCTTCCCGTGGTACACTTGTCTTCTGTTTAGCTGCTGGGACTCTCTCCTGGCTGAACCCAGGAGCTGTATCGTGAGGGACTGCATGTGAGACATCCCATTTGCAGTTTTCTGGGAAGAGAAGGGAGGGATTTACTTTGGCAAGAGGCTTAACCTTTATAGCCTGAGACTTTAAAACAGCAGGAGATTCCTGTGACTGGCTTGGGCCTGCCTTTCAGTGCCAGGACCTTCCCAGGAGTTGTGACCCGGACAGCGAGAATGGAGTGGCTGCCTATCTATGCCAGTCCAGAACTCACAGGAGAATGGCCATGGGGACTGTCCTTTTGCCTCAGAGTGGGTTTGAGTCAGGTGACTCTGAACTTCTTTAAAATGTCTCAGGTGCAGAAAGCTAACATTTTATTTGTTCAACAGTGCAATAGTCAGAGGTACCCTTCTCAGACCAATGTCTCTCTGCAGCAGAGCTGATTGATGCTTACCCAGCTGCCAGAAAGCCCAGAGTTGAGAAGCAGTTGGCACAGTAGTCCTGTTCTTTGTGCTTCCCAGCCATGCTTTGAACTGTTCCTGACTCGTCTCTTGGTCAGTGCTGGGCTGAGTTTTCGTATTCCTCTGTGCCCCTGTGAGGTGGACACTTGCAAAGTCAAAGTGAGAATGCTGAAATCAGTGGTGATTGCATTGGCAATATTCAATATCACAGACATTGTTTTCACAGGGATGAAGCTTCTGGTTTCTGTTATCTGAATGACGCTGTCTTGGGGATCCTGCGACTGCGCCAGAAATTTGACCGCATCCTTTATATTGATTTGGATTTGCATCATGGGGATGGTAAGGCCCAGCAAAGACTGCAAACAGCACAGCTCCACAGACTCGGGGGAATGGGAGAAGGCAAGGCCTGTATGCAAAGCAGGGGTTTACTTGCTGCAACAACTGTGGTTTTGGCTCCCTTCGGTGCAGTGGAGTTCCTTCAAGCCATTTATGCCTTGTCCTGCTTTACAGACTTGCCCTATGCTGCTCCTCAGACCTCTCTTGTGGGTCTGGGCAGAAGTCTTATACCTAAAGCAACAGATAATGTGTCCCAGTCTCCCATCCTGGCAGAGCAGTTGCTGACAGGGTTTAATTGTTTAAGGGTCCATTGAAAGAGGGAAGCAGCCAGTAGTAATTGGCACTTTTAAAAGAAGCTTGATACTATAAATCTAGAGGCACAGCTGGCCTTGCTGAAACTGCTCCCTCCTTCAGGGACATTGTTTCTACACCATTTAACATTTCCTGCTCTTCTAAATTTTATTATGTGTTTCATTTTGTTCCATTTTCTTCCTGCATTTGGTTTCTGTTCCTATTATTTATTTTTTCCCTCTCCATGCCCACTGTCTTAATAGTGTCTTTAAGGAAAAGGCATGTTGAACCACAGCAGCATTGAGAAAAAGCAAGAGAGCCCAGTAGCACTGGTTCTGATCAGAGCCAAGCTCTGGCCAAGTGAGCCCTGCTCACTTGGATCTCTCTTCCATCTTCGCAGGCCTAGCAGCGCAGGCAAGTGCTACCATGGATAGTGATGTGAGATATTCAGATCCATTCAGTACTGATTAGCATGAGACTTGCCAGATTCATGGCAGTTGTGATCTTTGCTGCAGTTGAACTCCAGTCTCTATGGATTGAGAATGTATTTATTGAGCCACATCTGCATTTCTGCTTTGCTTATGGTGCTTTTTCTCTGCTTGCTGCCTGTGTGTATCAAGCAACTCAGTGTGTTCAGACTCTGTCATTTATATAAATGATGCATGAAATTTTTATTTTAATTTCCTAATAGGAGTTGAGGATGCCTTTAGTTTCACCTCGAAGGTCATGACTGTTTCTCTGCACAAATTTTCACCAGGATTTTTCCCAGGCAAGTTGAACTTGTGAGATTTGTGCTCATTTGGTTCACACGTCACTGGTGAGGCCTCCATAAAGGCAAGACATAAAAGCATGTCTTGCTGTCTCTTCTCATGACCCAGGAGAAGGAAAGAGGGGGAGCTACATGTTTGGCATTTCCCCCTTTGTGGCTGTAGCCGAGCTCTAGGCAAAGTTCCTTTGATGCTGCATGGTAGAATTGGATGAAGGATAGAACAGGTCACTCCACCCCACCTTTCTTGGTGGTGGCAAGTAGACTTCTTCATATGCATGTTGAATGTCCTGGCTCTCATCCTGCCTTTGAGACACCCCATGCATCTCTTGCTGCTGCTCTGCTTTCCCTTCTAATTGGGGTGTTTCTGTTGTGCAGGCACTGGTGATGTGACAGATGTTGGCCTGGGAAAAGGTCGCTATTACAGCGTGAATGTGCCCATTCAAGATGGCATTCAGGATGAAAAATATTACCAGATCTGTGAATCGTAAGCCCTCTTGCTCTGAAACAGCTGACTTGGATGGGATTTTGGAGAATAAGATACTACACAGCTTAGTATTTTTAATTACAGTCTTTTCTTAAGGCTTGTCCCTTCCCCTGTTGCAGCCTTTGATTACAATGAACATAGACTGTAAGTTCTCAGAGGTCTTGTATGAATCCTTAGACAAACTAAATATACAGACACATTGGGGGTGACTGGAGGGGTCTCTGCCGCGGGTCAGCCTATCTCCTGATACATCTCCACAGGTGTCTATGTAAGGAGAGACTAAGAAACAAAAAGTATTTTTTAGCTGTGGACTTAGGGCTAGATGTTTTTTGTTCAAGTAAGTGCTCTGAATTTTGACTGTGGGACATATGCTTGGAGCTTAGCTAAAAGCATTTTCCTAGCACCTTCTGTCTGCGCTGGGAGAAGTAAAGGCTGAAGGCTGAATATCTGACAGTGACAGAGCTGCCTCCTGGCAGTCCCCTGTGTCCCTCAGCTGATGGTGGACCTCACAAACTGTTGCCCATGTCAAAACTGTGCTGCGGGGCTTGTTCTTTTCCAGGGGAGAGGAGTCTCAGTGCAGGACTGCAGGACGTGCTAGCACATCCACCTCTAACACTTGAGGGCTGAAACCACTCTAAACTTGTAGACCAGTAGGGCAGTCATATGGGGGACGTGTCTCCTGCTGGCTTATTGGTGCTTGCCATTGCTGGGGCAGAGCAGCCCTCTCTGTGCTGGAGGACATGCTTTCAAAAGGTAGCTTTAGGGTCAGGAACCCACTCAGGAGGAGCCTGCTGCATGCATTCACAGCTGAAGGACATCATAACCTACCATAGATTTCAAGCTGTGTATCGCTAAAGCTTCTGCAAAGACACTTAGAGATCTCTTTGAGTTCTGTCCTGTCTGGGAGGGAGTCCATGGGCATGACCGTGGCTGTCTCGTCCAGCTGTTGTTTGAGGGTAATTGCTTGTACTTCCCAAAACCACAATGGGCTTGAAGCATGAAGCTCTGTCCAGTGCTAGTTTTTGCAGGCTGACTACATCCTGCACAGAGCTTTTCCTCATAGTGTTGCCTCAAGAGCCATACAGGAGGGAGGAGAGTAAGACCCTAGCCAGTCTTCCTCTGTTTCTCCTGTTCTCTGCTGGCCTGTCCTGGTGAGAGGTCTCTGAGAGTTCAGGATTGTTGTTTTGCCAGACCCTGATTTCCACTATGACTTTCACAGGGCAGAAAAGCCCCTGGATCATCCTGCAGCCAAAAGGCAGACTGTAAATGTGGAGTTTGATGCTACCACCATACTGGTGAGGACTAGATCCCCCTCTGCCATGTTAATCGGTGGTGCTTTTGCATTTGTCAGCCTTTTGATAAGTGCTCTGAGAGCTAAAATTGCTGTGGAGGTAGAAGGCTCAGAGCAGAGCCTGGGAGCAGAGGTAGTGTAACTAGTATGAGTGGGGTGGAAGCAGAGAATGCAGAAACCCTGAGAGGCATTAGTGGAGCTGAGTGACCAGGGCCATGCCACCAGCATTCCTCTGAGCCGTGCTGGCAGTAACTGGACTGCTCCTCTTCTCTCTAGAGTGCTGAAGGAGGTGTATGCTGCCTTCAACCCCGATGCAGTTGTGCTGCAGCTGGGGGCGGACACCATTGCTGGAGACCCCATGTGCTCTTTCAACATGACACCTGAGGGAGTAGGGAAGTGCCTCAAGTATGTCCTGCAGTGGCAGCTAGCAACTCTTGTCCTCGGAGGAGGTGAGTGCATCCTGCTGTTCTCAGAGAAACATGTTTGTCCTCCTGTGACCCTGCCTTGAGTGCCTGCCTGCCCTTTGGCTCAGGACTGGTGAGGGTTTAGCAGGGTGACTGCTGGGCAGTTTCAGGAGGATGCACTGTGGCATAGTAGTCTTTTCTCACACCTGAAATCCTTGATACTGATAGGTGCAAGTCTCAATACTGACTCAGATCTTGAGTTAAAAGCTGCATAGCTCCTCTGGAGAAGAGCAGAGGCCAACAAACTGACCCTGACTTCTCAGTGACAGCTCTGATTCCCATCTCTGCTGATCAGATGGTGCTTCTCTTTAAAAGTGAGCCCTGTCTTCCCAAAGCTACCTTGGGCACTTGGTGATGAATGGTTTCATTAAGATTCAAGCAGGGCCTTGGGATGAGGCCTGGCTGCATGCAAAGTATAGCAGGGCTCTGATACCTAGTGAAAGCTAAGCTGGACTAATTTCTGTTGTGTTGCCTAACCAGCTGCTTGTCCAATGGGGAGAGCACAGGATAGGTGTTATGTTAACAGAGCATTTCAGAACAACAAAAGCCCCTGTGTGCCAGGGAAAGCCCCTGAGCTCCATGACTGGAGGCTGATCAGCTCTAGGTGTTGTCCTTTTTTAGATGGGGGAAATCATGTATAGCATATTAAGGCTAAAATTTGATGTGCCTGATGCCCTTTGTTTTGGAAAGGTTATGAGTGTTCAGTCCTGCTGTGGCTTGTCTGTGAGTGTGCTGGAGATGTCACCTTTCAAACAAAACCCAAAACTTCTGTTAAAAAATGAGGATCACTCATGTGTCACTTGTGAAAATAGCAAAGGAGTGTTCTACCACTGCAGCATGTGGAAGCATTTGAAGTGGAAACTGGGGGAGGAGTGAAAAAAAAGCAGGGGAAAAAAACCCACTGCAAACAGAAGGGAATATTGGAGAAATATGGTCTATCTTATCAAAGTGCTTTTCTCCCTTTACTCTTCTAGTAATCTATTCTGCAAAAAAACCTACCTGAGTCTCTTGCAGGATTGCTTTCAGCTAAGGTATCTTCTTGTGGGCTCATGTTCCTTTACCATGTAGGTAACCATTTCCTGCTCACTGTGAAATCTCATTTCCATGTAAAGCAGTTGCAAGTTGTAGCTATGAGTTTCACATTTGTCCTCTCAAACATGATGGTGCTGAAGAGCTCACCAGCTTAGGGCTGGGCATGTGTATTTTGCTTTATAGGTCAAAGGCTGGTATTAAAAAGCAGGAAGACCCCATTTCTGCTGCAGCCTGCTACTTGAGAATGGCTCTTCTTGTTGCCAGGAGAGAGTTCAGCACATGGGGCTGGGAGCTTATCTTGGGTCTGAGATGGTGGCTTGAGGACTTGCCTCTGCCACACTGGATGTAACTGGGGTACAGTTTGAGTGGTCTGCTCTTGCATACACTGTCATTCAGACTTGGCCTTGTGTAGCCAGCAGGTGCAGAAGGCAGATTTTGGGCAAGGCTTGAGTGGATGAAATAAGTGGAACTCATGTAGCCTGCACACAGTGGTTTCATGATTTGTTCCTTCCACCTAAATCTCTTTTTCTCTTTTCCCTTTCCCCACTCTTCTTCCTCAAATCCCAATTCTTGCTGGAAACAGGAGGTTACAACCTTGCCAACACTGCTCGCTGCTGGACGTACTTGACTGGGGTCATCCTTGGGAGAACACTGTCCTCTGAGATCCCTGATCATGAGGTAATGCTTGAAAAACCCTCCCTTCTCCTTGCATAAGAGGCAGTTGTTCTGCCTAACCCACACAGCATGCTTGCCACACAGTCCTGTTTTGTGAAGACACTTATGTAGCAATGCTGCCCTAACCTAGCAGTATGGTGGGTGCTTGTGCCCAAAAACAGAGGCTGTCTGCAGCTTTCTGTGAGGGGTTTCATGTACCCATAAACTCCAGTCTCAGGTAGTAACAGAGAGGATGAGCAAAAGGATTCTCTGGTTTGTTCAAAGAGCTCTTTATGTAAAGGATGTGCCTTTTGCCTTCTCAAGGCTTTAATTTTTTTTTTCAGCTGAAGTTTGAGTGACCATAGTGCCTGTTGCTCTGCTTTCCTCCTCTTCCCCCTGAGGGTTCTGTCTGGTGACCAGCAGTGTCTGGTAAAGAGTAGCCAGGGCCCAGCACATTCCAATAAGTTGCTCCTCTCTGGAGTTGACACAGAACTCACCTTGCAAATATTCTGTCACTCTGTTAAGGTCCTGTAGTTGTACAGGGATGAACTTCCAAACCACTGGAGCCAAGAATTTCCCCAGAAGCTGGCCCATTTTCTCCCACTTCCTATGCCTCTCGTGACTATCTACTCTTGGGGCAGATCTCTGAATGACCTTCCTAGAAATCTCTTTCCTGACTCTAAACATGGTGTGGACTCCACTGACTCTAAGCATGTTATCAGCTGTACTGAGGAGACACACATAAGAGACATAGCAACCATAGCAACAGGAACATGCTTTCTGTAACATCCAAAGGGAATTAAAAATTCTTGAAAGCTGTTGTAACAGGCCTGAAGGAGGAAGAGGGGGTGACAAGCTGGGGAAAATCATCCTCTCCTGTTTCCCCCTCAGGCTGAGTACTATTATTAATGGACTAACAAAGGTAGCACGTGAGGAAAGGGTAGGAGAGGAACACCAAATACCCATCCCAAATGACCCTCATTGCCATTGTTATCATTTCATAAACTGATATCACAGAGTACAGCAAAAAAACCAATCCTGATCCCACTCCCTGCTCTGAAAAATATCATCACAAGGAACACATCTATGCTCATAGGTACCACACCCACATGAACAGACCAAGCAGCATTGTGACCAGTGGTTCTGTACCTAATATGAACAAATGCTTAGAATCAAATTTGTTTCCAACCCACTCTGGGCAGATCTGTTGTTATCTCAACCCTTTGTGCCCCATACTGGGCGCCAATTAAGGTTGTCTTAGGAATGATATTTTCCAATTTAGTGCTCCTCCTAAGAGCATGAACAATTTACTAAACAATAGTAACTGCAACAATACTAATGACAGAGGGAACAAGAAAACAAAAAACTATTCACATAGAAATGCCCCTGCCCCTGTCAATAGACAAAACTGCATAGCTTCCTCTACCACATTATTTCAGCTGGAAGGAATCCCTTCTCTCTGGAAGAGAGTCCCTTTCCCCTGCCCACAGCAATGATGAGAGGTGGTGTAGAATAACCTTTGTGTCCAGGCCATGCCTTCTCCCAGCTACTCTAAAAACTGACCCTGTCTTGGCCAGAATCATGACACTATGGCTCACAGTAACTTGTGATTCCACGTTAGCACGTCAACCCCATGTGCTGCAGATTTCCTTCACACTATCTGAGCACTCAGCCAGGAGAGACACAGTGTACTTGCAGCACACTGATTTTTCCTTTCCCAGGTGTTACACAGTCATGTCAATGCAGTGTTCAGCAAGATGGGAAGTGAACTGTAGGATATGTGATTACAGCACTTGAAATATAATAATAAAAAAATCCCATTTGCAGGTAACCATGTGTAAAATGAGTGTCAACAGCTTTCCCAAATAAAGCATTGAGATAGACATTTGACTGCTTTTTGGTTGCTTCACTGGGCTTTGCTTCCCATCCCTTGAAATGGGAAGCGGTTGAAAACTCCATGTGGACACAGACACTGCTGAAGTACCACCTTGATGTAGTGAAGCTACATGTGGCCCTTAGGTAGAGAAATGGTTTTTTGCCTTTTTACAAACAAGTACCCGTGGAGAGCCCTCTCTCTAGCCTCAGCCTTCAAAGACCTCTCTGTTGATTTTCCTCTCCTTCTCTGTGCAGTTCTTCACAGAGTATGGTCCTGATTACGTGCTGGAGATCACACCAAGCTGCAGACCAGACCGCAATGAGCCACAGAGAATTCAAGAAATTCTGAACTCTATCAAAGGTGCGTTGTCCAAGCCAACACTCCTGCTTCAGGCTTACAGGTTTTTTTAGAGAGGGCTTCAGAAGAACTCGTTGGAGTCTTTCTCACTGACTGGAAAGATGAACCACATTCACTTGGCTGCTCATTAGTGCACAGTGTCATTTGCCTCCCACATCCCTTGGGATTTTCAGGGTTGGTGGTACAGAGTTATGGGTCCCTGTAGCAAAAGTTGCCATTGCCTTTGCTCTGTCTTGGCAGGGAAGCATGGGCCCTTGTCCTTTTTGGAATCATAGAACAGCTTAGGTTCTAAGGAACTTCAAAAGATCATCTGGTCCAAACTTTTAGTGGGAAAGGGAGCATGGACAAGATTATCTATCAAGTCGCATCCTGAAATCTTCTGACATTGAGGCCTATACCACATCCCTGAGGAGTTTCCTCGTGCTTGATTGCTCTCACTGTAAAAAAAAGTACTTAAGGTGAAACCTCTCCTGGTGCAAGTCACACCTGTTGTCCCTCGTTCTCTCCATGTGCTTCCTTGTGAAGAGAGAGCCTCTGTCCTCTGAAGCCTACAGAGCAGGCTTCAAGTACTAGATTACTGTAATGAGGTCCCTCCTAAGCCTTCTGCAGGGAGAGTCTTTCCTCATTGGGCAGGTTCTCCAGCATTTGATCACCTTAGTGGTCCTCCTTTGGACCCTCTCTGCTCTGCCCATGTCTTTCGTGATTTGTGGGATCATAAGTGGACACAGTACTCATCATTTGTCAAACGGACCTGGAATGAGATGATACAATTTTTCTTAGTAATGCTCCTACACATGCTGCACAGGATACAGTTTGCTTCACTGCTGCAGCAGCAGTACACTGCTGGATCCCATTCAGCTTGCTGCCTATCAGGACCCCCACATCCATTTTCACAAAGCTGATTCCCAGTCACACAAATCCCAGCCTGAACTGGCTACATTCTATCTCATATGCAGGTCCTTGTTTTTGTCTTTGTTAAACTTCAAACTGTTTTTTTAAGCCCAGTCTTCCAGCCTGTCCAGTTCTCTAAGATAACTCTTCCTTCTGACCTGTTCACCTCAGCACCAGTTTGGTGCTGTGGTTGTTTTCAACCAAGGTAATTTACGATGTTGAGCAATATGTATCAGTCCCTGGGGGACCCCACTTGTGACAGGCTGCAAGACCATGTAAAAACTATTGATCACCACCCACTGTGAGCTTCCAGTGAGCCTTGCTCCTTATCCCCTTTGCAGACCACCCCTCCAGTCTGCGTCCTTCCAGTTGGTCCAGGAGGAGGCTGTGGGAAATAGCTCTCTGGAACTGGGGCAGGTCTCCAGCAGGCAGGACTTGAAGCCCAGGACAGGCAGCTGGGTGAGCTCTGCCAGCTCCAGCATTGAAACTCATTCAATGCCCTTACCCTTCTGTCTTGTCCCTCTTTGCAAGAGGGGCTCAGAGCAGCATGATGGGGCTTGGCAGCCCTTTTCTGTCTGTGTGTGTTGCAGTGTGCTGGTGTTAAAAGTAGGGTAGGAAGTCCAATGGCCGTGGATGCCTTCGGGTGTCCATTCCCAAGCATAGGCCAATCCTAGGGAAGGGCATCCCTTCCTTGGGGACATGTCCAAGAGGGTAGGAGAAACAGGATCACTCCAGAGCTGGAAGGGAGGGCGGTGCACTCCTGTCTGTGAATCCAGCCTGAAAGAAGGATGAAGCAGCAGGGAGTGAGCATGCTCGTCTCGAATGCTGGTCTATGAATCCTGAAGCAGCATTCAGCATAGTGAAAGCATTGGCAGGGTCCCCTTGTGGTAATTTCCACAGCCTGGCTCGAATGAGGGCAGCAGCCTCTGCAAAGGGAGCGAGGGGTCAGCAGGAACTGAGATCTGTGCTGAAGCTGGAATTCCCATATCATGGTCTAGTCCATCAGGCATGGGAGTGGCACCCCTTGCCAGGTCACTCCATCAGGCTAAAATATCAATGGAAATACCCTTTTTTGCTTCCTTTTATTTGCAGGGAATCTGAAGCATGTTGTTTAGCAGAAAAGGAAGGCTCGGGCAAGAGCATTTCCTGTGGGGAAGAAAGCATATTTATGTGAACAACTGGTGAAATTTGTGGCTGGAGGGAAACTTTCGAAGAAAGTACTGTTGGTTGGTTGGTTAATTTTTTTTCCTCCTTAAAGAAGAAAAGCTGCTGCATGCCACAAGCACTGTGGCTCTCTCCAGGCAGGAGTGTGGGCCCGTCAGCCACAGCCTTCCAGTGCTGGGAGAGCCTCCCTTGCTTCTTTCCCCTTCCTTTTTTAACACCACAGTTCGTTCTCACCATTGCTTTTAAATGTATTTTAAGAGAGGAGCTGCTCAGAGCTGTGAGCCCTCCCCAGCTGGAACCCAGTGTTTTGTTACCTACCTGGCAGGGCCTACAGCTTCAGAGCTGCCCACTCGGGAAGTAGAGCCTGAGGGCTACCCTGGTTGTGTCTCTTACCCACAGAAAGGCACAGCCACTGTGTTTTTAACTGGGAACTTTTAAAAAATAAAATACTTGAAATACTCTTCCAACCCTTTCCTTTCTTCTTCCACCCACCCTGTCTTGCCAGTGATCTTTTCCACAGCACACCCCTCTACCTACTGCAGAGCTGTTTATGAGCTCCTGAAGTCCTGCACAGAGGGACCAGACCCTGGAGAGCCTCTCAAGAATGTCAAGGGCGATGCAGGGCATTGTGGCAGCTCCTCCTCTGGGAGATCTTGGATGAACTTCCAGATGCTCTGGTGCCCCATGAGAGCTGCCATGAGGTGTCTCAGCAAGGGAACAGGTATACAGGTATCTGGAGCAGATCTCTCCCAGTGCCAGGAGCCTTGGAGACTGGCCTCTGCTGCCCTTGTCCCCTCATTCTCCTAGCCCATGGACTTTTTTTATAAAGATGCCCAGATCTGGATCTGTTTTTTATAAAGATGCCCAGTCACTGTAGGAAAGCATATTTCCTGTGGCTTTAATTAGATTATGCTGGAAGAAACAGCAAGACAAAGGGGGCCCCAGCCTGGCCTTGGTTTTGTTTTTTGCTCTGTTTTTCACTGCTGATTGAAACAACAGGAAATCTGGTATGGAGACAGATCAGCAGGATGTGGCTCCCTTGACTCCTGACCCCTTGCCTGCTTCCATGTACCCCTGGCACCTGCTGTCATGTGCTGTGGTGAAACCAGTCTTGTGTGGTGACCACTGGCCGGACGGCTGGTGCTGCCATTGCCCTATGGGAGATGTCAGGCTTTGGGACTGCCCATCCAGTTAAAAATGTGAGGAATGAGGGAACAGAGAAGCTGGCCAACTGCTGCCTCTGACCCATGTCAGGGCCCCATGTGCTCTGCCCCCACAGCAGGTAGACTTCCCTTGTGGGAGCTGTTTCAGGAACACAGTTGGGAAAATAAACAATAGGAAACCCCACAAGTGTCAAGGGTTGTGGCTTTTAGGTGAGATGCCTCTTGGGTGGAAATCCCCACATCCCCCATCCAGAGTGGGATGCCTGGCCTGCCGCCCATGCAAGGGGGGCGGGAACGCTGTTCCAGTCCCGCTCTATGTGGGTACGTCGCTGGACCCGACCCGCCCGGGGCAGCCCGCGCCCCTCTGAGCGCTGCCGTGACCTCGTAGACGCCGGAGATGAGCTGTTGACAATCCCCTCCCCGGGGCACGAAGGACCTCTCGTGGCGGCGATCCTGCGCTGCCACCCTTTCGGGGCCGAGATGCTGGCGGTAGGGACTCCGCTGCTCTCCGCCCCTGTGGCCCCCCAAGGCGGCTCCCAACCCCTTTCTGGGCCATCGTGTGCCTGCAGAAGTTCCACGTCCAGAACCGCGCCCCGGGGAGACCCTGGAGCCCCACGGAGCCCGGCTCGCTGCTCGCCCTGAGGCTTGGGGATGGAGCCGCCCCCTCCAGGCCCCAGGCCCCGGCCTCATCGACTCGGACCCGGCGGACAAAGTGCTCGGGTCGCTGGTGTTGGAGCTTGGCCTCAACAGGGCGGACGAGCTGCTGGAGCTCTGGCTCGGTCACCCCGAACTCGACTCCCGGTCGGACCTGCCGGCGGGAGCGCGGCTGGGGCGGGGGCCACCGGTGTACAGCGTCCCGGCTGGCCCGGGCACCAGCGCTGCGGGAGCTGGGAACGCTCGGAACCCGGCCGAGTGTAGGAAGGGGCGGGGGGAGCAGCTGCGGCCGCGCTGCCTGCCCCAAAATGCGCAGGCGGTGTGGGCTCGACAGGCGAGGGTCTCAAGCCGCCGTGTAATAAAATATGGAAGGATCGTTGTTCCGACGGCTGTGCCCCTTGTCCATTTCCGCGAAGGACATTGTGTGAAACAGCCCTTGATGGAAGGAGGGTGGGCGCCCCACAGCTCCAGTGTGTCTTCTCGGCTTTTGATGTTCCCATCCTGTTGTTGAAAATTATACAAGTTTCCTAGTAACTTCTCTAGTTAAAATTTCTAATTAATTGTTGTAATCAATCATGAACAGTGTAATTTTCCACCGTAGCCAAGCACTTAGCAAGGTTTGTCATAAACTGCTATTGTGGGAACACAGGTTGGGAAAATTACTAAAACTTTTAAGTTTTGCTAAACCAACCTTGATAAACTTCATTGGACTAAGCATGGGAGAGACATAGTGCTGAAACTGGACCCACAGAATGCAGAATTTATAGTCTGCAAGAACATTTTGCATAACCCAGAGTGAAAGAAACTAATGGAGACAATTCGGCAATTGTCTTATCTGGGAAAAATATAGTAAGTAATGTTATAGATACATATTATAATATTGGCTTTTCACAAATATTAAAATGGATTCGAATGTGTGATAATAAATAACTTTGTTAGAAAGATATTGTTTTTATTTCTGTTGTTAATTAAGCTTAGACATAGTAGTGAAATAGCTATGGTTGTGTTAAAATGCCTGCTTGGATGAGATAACATCCAGTGAACACAGGATGAGGACACCTGCTACAGGTATGCCAACTATCAGCACTCTCCATCTAAAGGCAGTGTGGATCAAGGCCCCAAACCAGAAAATTATTAGAATGGATTAAAACCACAAGCAAGGAATCTGCATGCTCTAAAAAGGCGGATGCAAGGAGGAGCCATGCTAAACAATTCTTGGAAGATGTAAACTAGTTTGGGGAAAAAGTTTACTATTCATAAGAGTCTATGAATATGCAACAGGCTGATGTAATAGAAATGGTATATAAGGGCGTGGTCTTGGCTGAGTGCAAACTAGGAGGCGTGGTCTTGGCTGAGTGCCAAGATGCACCCGGCCATAATATGCTTTGCTCTGTGGTCCTTGTCTCCTCTGGTCCTTTATGAAACTTTTTAAATTTTCACAGATCATAACAAGACTGAAAATGTAGGCTAATAAGCATGAAAAGTAAGAAATCTATAACCAATAGAAGATTACTAATTAATGAAGAGAACTATGATTTTATAGCCAATGATCATTAATTGCTTTGCTAAAGTGTATAAATAATGAAAAGTTTTGGAAGTGTGCATGTATCATAGGTGGAGCTACCCCTATGCACCCAGCACTGTGAATAAAGTAATGCTGCTCTAATCTAAACGTAGAGTTTCATTTATCCCGACGTTTTCGGTGACAGTTACCCTGGGGAATGGGACCTCTGTCCCAGACAGACCCCAGACTGGAGCGATGCTGTTGCACTCACCGGGCTGCCTGGCAGGATGCGGGAGCCTGGGACTGTCCCGGTGGTTCCAGAGCACTGTGGGGACCCGTCTGCCACCCTGGAGAGGGCAGCTGGGACCACTTGACCCCCGACCTGCCTTCAGGAGTGGCTGCTAAGGCCCGGCATCAGGTTTGGGGGCTGCGTGGGGTCTCAGCTCTACCCCGGGAGGGGCCATGGCAGGGGGGAGACACAGGTGTGGGAGGGCAGGTGTGGGCAGGGAGAGGTCCGGGCACAGGTGTTACCCCTGGCTCTGCTCTCCCAAACTGCAGGGCCAGAACGTAGCAGGCTGTCCTATGCCATCAGCGATGACCAAAGTGCCCGGCTAGAAGCAGGGAGTCCCGGAGAGCACTGTCCCGGAGCGCGGTGTCCCCGTCGGGGTCGCCGGGAAGGGACAAGCCCTCCCGATCTGTCACCTCGCGAGCGGCCCTGGACCTCCGAGCCCCCAGGGGGCGACGCATGTTGCTGCCGCCGTGGTTTGTACTTCCGCGACGGGCCGGAAGCACTCGTCCTTTCTCGGCAGAGCGCAGCCATGGTGAGAACGCTGTGGCGCGGCTTCCCGCCGCCATCCGCCGCCATCCCTCGCTCACCGCGGGCTGTGGCTACCCCCCTTGGGCGACAAATGCGGGAGGGAGCCCGGCGCTTGGGTCCGGGGTGCAGGAGTTGGAGGGAGCCTGGGAGGGATGGCTGGGGGGGGGGGGGCAGGGCCTGGCGGCGGCCCGTAACACCCCTTAACACGTCCCGTCCTGTAGGCCCGCGGCCCCAAGAAGCATCTGAAGCGCGTGGCTGCACCCAAGCACTGGATGCTGGACAAACTGACGGGCGTCTTCGTGAGTGCGGTCCTGGTTTGGGGTCAAAGTTGGGTCGGGCATGGGTTTGGGGTTGAGACTGGGGTCGGAGGTGGGGCTAGGGTTCGTGGCAGCCGCAGTCACATCAGGAGAAGTGGTCGGATGCTGCGCGGGGGCGAGCGGTGAACAGGGGCAGTTGGACACCGCAAGAGGTGTTTGTTTAACGTTAGGGTCTTTGCGAACAGCGTTCATGTTACCCCGTTTGCAGAGGATGTGATGGGGTCGTTGGATGTTCTCTTTCAATCTGCCTATTGTGCTTTTTCCACCTCCGGGTTGAGATGGATGGTTGTGCTCTATTGGGGGCTGTGCTCTGTGAGGCTGGCAAGACACCGGGGAAACTACTGTAAATACCAAGAACAGAGGGCTTCAGCCGGTCGCTCTCTGCGTGGCAGCTGCACTTTGTGCTGCTGCCCTTCGGTGTTCTTGCGGGAGCTCTTGGCGCTATGATTTCCTTCTCCAAGGGGGTTTGATGCTGCTTGAGCTTCCAGCAGAAACTTTCTGTCGGCAGGCACCGCGCCCATCAACAGGCCCACACAAACTGAGGGAATGCCTTCCCCTTATCATCTTCCTGCGCAACCGGCTGAAGTATGCTTTGACGGGAGATGAAGTCAAGAAGATCTGCATGCAGAGGTTCATCAAAATAGATGGCAAAGTCCGCACCGACATCACCTACCCTGCAGGCTTCATGGGTGAGTAGGGTTGGGACAATTCCTTAGGCAGCTCTTCTGTACTGGCAGGGGAGTGTTTTGTGGGGCTGGCATTATTTGAGGGGTAAAGTTGCCCTGCTGGAGTTAAAGAAAAGGTACATATAAGCAGTTGTTGCTTAGTTTGGAATTGTGCACTCCAGTGAGTACCATATACTTGTAGCCAGTGAGTAATATACTTGTAGCCTGTAAGTGCCTGTTTGACCTGAGTGCATTGCTGTTCAGATTCCAGCCTTCAGCAGTTTTTGCTAATTTGCAATCTGTTCTGCAAAAGATGTGAGCCTGTGCTCAAGGGTAAATCCCAGCCTCATCAGTCACACCCTAAGTGTTGTTCAGCAGTTTCTGTTACTTTTTAGACGTAAACTTCATCCCAAGTTAGGGTCTTGGGTAATGAGCTGATAACAGCTGCTGTTATATTTCCCTCTCTGCAATCAGATGTCATCAGCATTGAGAAGACAGGTGAGCATTTCCGCCTGGTGTATGATACCAAGGGCCGGTTTGCTGTTCACCGCATCACACCTGAGGAGGCCAAGGTGAGGAGCTTTGATGTCCTGTAAGGGTGGGCAGTGCTTCCTCTTTGGTATCTCCTGAATGAGAGCTGATGTCTCTCTTCTCTGACAGCTGAGGTCATGCTGCACTTGAGATTGGGGCGCTCAGAGTTGTGGTGAAGCCTGTGTCGAGGGGGAGATCTCTTTGTTACATAGGAGTAGTTCACAGATGGCTGTAGGGTCACTGTCTGGTGCTGGAGATGATGCTGTTGGCATCAGAGAGTTTTGGTGTGGAGGGGAGTCTTGGCTTTGCCAGCAAACAGTAACTAGAAACATGGAACTGTCTGTGGCATAAAAGCCTTGAAGTTCTTCCCAGAGCAACAAAACTGCATACTCACCCCGGATGCTGGGGAGCAACTTGCTCATGCATCCCTTAACCCAGGCATGGTGTGCCTCAGTTGCAATGCCGTACTCTGGTTTGTATCTCCTTTAAGGCAGACTGTGCAGGCACGCAGCTGTGTGGATGGCAGAGCTGGCTGTGCTGGAGCCAACTGTGGTGTGGTTCTCCTTGTGATGTACTTCTCTGACGACTACTCTGTGTTGATCTGTGAGGTCCAGAGAGGCTGTGAGGGAGTTGGGGTGATAGGCAGAAGAGAAATCAGTGCCCTGAAAGGGACAGATCTCTGTGAGGTCCTGGAGAAATGCAGCCTTTGTCTCTGTTGTGTGCCACAGGCTTCAAGTAAAAATAAGGGAATTGTCCTGGTACTTTCTTGTGAAAGTGCAGCCAGCGTTTGTGGGGAGGCTGAAGCTCAGGGTGGGCTGCTACTCCCAACAGCAAAGGGGTTTTGGGGTGGGGCTGTAGCAGAGCTGCATGGCAGCTGTTAAAAAGTAGTTACTGAGATAGGGAGCTGGACAGGTCACTCTGTGGGCTCATACTGTAAGCCCTGAGTGTCTGGGTGTTCTGCTGGCTGGTGGCTCTTTGGAGTACAAGAGTTCCCTAGTCCAAGGTACTGCTCGCTGCCTCAGCTGAGAGGTGTTGGATTTTGTTTGCAGTACAAGCTGTGCAAGGTGAGGAAGATCTTTGTGGGCACCAAAGGAATCCCTCACTTGGTCACTCATGATGCCCGCACTATCCGCTATCCAGACCCCCTCATCAAGGTGAATGATACGGTCCAGATTGACTTGGAGACAGGCAAGATCACAGACTTCATTAAGTTTGACACAGGTAGGTCTTGCATCCCATTGAAGCACTGTACCCTTCCCCACCATGGAGAGCAGTCGAAGTTAAATGCTTGGCATATTTGCACTGAAATATATAAAGAAGTAGCGGTGTCAGCCTTGGAAAGGGGTTTGTTTCCCAGGAGCATATCCACCTGGAGCTGGACCAGGGGATTCTTCCTGCAGTGGGAAGCATTTGGCAGGGTCTTGGCAGTTCTGAGGCACCAAGTAGAAGCAGCGAGCTAGTGGAGAGGTGCTTCAGCAGTCACAGAGCTGTGAGCAGTGGTAGCACGGATGGGATGGGAATGTTTGGTATGGGTAGAGAGCCCAGGTGGAAGGACTTCAAAGCACGTGGTGCCAACTCTTGTCACAGCTTTATTCCTTTACTCAGGTAACCTGTGCATGGTGACCGGCGGTGCAAACTTGGGCCGTATTGGGGTGATCACCAACCGGGAGAGGCACCCTGGATCGTTTGATGTGGTTCATGTGAAGGACGCCAATGGCAACAGCTTTGCCACCAGGCTGTCCAACATCTTCGTTATTGGCAAAGTAAGGCAAATGGGGGCATCAAGACGGGGGCTTCTTGTGAGGGGCTCTCTCTTGTGAGGGGCTGCTGGCTGAGGCAAAGAGCCTTGTTGTTTCCTTGGGCAGCTGTCTTTCCACACAGTGGAGCTTCAGTGCTGGCCTCAGTTCTCACTCGGCTCCCTGTATTTTTCCCTGCTCTGGGAAGGGGAAGAGGCATTTGCAACTTCAGCAATGACTGTGTTTTCAAGAAGCAGCCCTGAAACCTGAGAGCTGGGGGCTGAGCAGTGCTCAGACTTGGTGCGATCCGAGCAGCTGCTGTGACTCTGAGTGCCCCCCGGAAAGCCTGTGCTGTTTTGCCTGTCCCTGACAGGCTCTTTTGTCCAGGTTATGGAGTGGTGGTGTTTTGGTTTTGGCTGAAGCGCATTTTTCACGGATGTAACTGAAAGGCAGCTGTAGACCTGTGCATCCTTGGCACCTTCCTTAGAGGCCTCTGCTGCACCAGTGCCATCACCATGTGTACCTGACCCAGCATGAGCAGGCGTGGGCTCGTGCTACTTTCCCCCTTAGAGAGAGAGCTGTGTTGCTGTCTGTGTTTCCTGATGTGAAGTGGTTTCTTCTCTCTTGCTGCAGGGCAACAAGCCATGGATCTCCTTGCCCCGTGGAAAGGGCATCCGCCTGACCATTGCTGAAGAGAGAGACAAGAGATTGGCGGCCAAGCAGAGCAGCGGATAAAGTCCAGCTTAGGCTGGCTCTGGTGCTGTCAGTGTGTTAATTAAACTGTTTACTGGATGGCTCTTGACTGCTGGGGTGTCTTGGGGCTAGGGTGGGGAGCCATGCTGCCAGTGCCAGCCCCTGCTCTGTAGAAGGTCCTGCTTCTCTGGGGAGACTCCTGTCAGTCTGAGCAAGGACCACAGCGTTATTCCAGAAAGGCAAGGAGGAAGGGTGGGAGAGCCTTCAGACTGTCCCTGCGAAGGTGCTGGCACAAACGCTCCTGGATATGCAGGAGGAACAAGGTTATGGGGAGACCTGGCTGGGCTCTCCTGTAGCCAGTAGTGCTGGATCAGTTTGAGGGACTACTGCAGCTTTGTTGGCTTCAAGGGTGTTGGCACAAAGTGTCCAGCGGGGCTTCTCTTCCATGTCTTTTCTGTGGAGGTGGAGGGTGCAAGTTATCACACTAATAGCCTGGACTAAGTGGGAGGGGAATGGGCTGCTGGGGACACTGAGCACCAGCCTGACCTGCAGGAGCCAAGGAACTGGGGGCTGGTTGTGGCTTTGGGAATGGCGCTGGAGGACAAGGTGGGCTGGTGTGGGCAGTGTGCCCAGTCAGGAAGGGCAGCCGCACAACTGGGCTGTGCCAGGAGGCATTGTAGGGAAGGGGAGGCTGTGCCTGGGCATCGTGTACAGACTGGGGCTGCCAGGTCCAGGCAGGTATGGGTACTGGAGCAATGCCAGCAGAGAAGCTAGAGTGATGGAGGCATAGAAGAGGCTGAGGGCACAACCTCTGCTCTGCTCAGCCTGCGGAAGAGGAGTCCTGGGGCCTCTCCTGCTCTGCCTGCCTGTGTCAGCCTTGTGAACACCTGTCTTCCAAGATGGATGGGGCACGGATGTGCACGATTGCTGAATTGGCATTGTCAAGTGTCCATTGTGACATGTAATTGAGACTCATTAAGTGTCTGCAGCCCGCTGTATTCTGATGTTATGCTCTCGGGAAAGCTGAATGCTTGTGACACTGCCCATGTTCCCTCAAGCGTTGCTGTGCTGCTCCCACTGGATGCTGTGTGGGCTCAGAGCAGCAGTATCTCCAGGGTCTTTCTTCAGGGTGCTGGCAGTGGGCTTGGTGCTTGGGCTGTCCTGTGATGCACAGATGTGAGCAGCCAGAAATGTGGGGAAAATCCCCACATTTTCATGCAGAGTCAAAAGCAAAAGCCACTTAGTTTTTATGCTGTGAAAAAACTTTAGAAAATAGCCAAATTGAGTATTTTGGAAAGTAAAACCCAGTTGTTATACTAGCAAAAACTCCAAAATGGCAATGAAACCAACAATTGGAAAAATTCGGGGTGAAATGTGTGCAGTTTGGGGGTGGGCATTGCAATAGATTGTCCAGTGTGGGTCAGTTAGCCAGATTAGGTGGCTTCGTGTGGGTTATCCCAAATGAACTGCCTGCTGAGCATTATCGCGGGTGGATCTGGTGTATGTTATCTCACGTGCATCTCCCCGCCTCTCTCCGTGTCCTTTCCCCGCTCCTCGGTTGTGGCCTCCCGCTCTCTGTCCCTGGCCCGGGCGACCCCGCGGGGCTCCCCGGGCCAGGGAGAGGCGCCACAGTCCGGTCAGTAGCTGCTCCTGCAGCCAAGAAACCCGCGAATGCGCGTTGACCGAAAAAGGGTGCCTCTCCCAGCTGCCACCCCCTGGCCAAGCTGCTGCACTGCAAGTAAACAGCGAAATCCGCGTGTACGGGACCGGGATGGGAGCAGCCTCCCGATAAGGACGCTCCGCTGCCGTCCCACAGGCGAGATGTCGGCGGCGCTCGGAGTGCAAAGCGCGGAACTGCGGCGCCGGTACTATCGGAACGCTGCTGCCGCCCAACGTTTGAGTGCCCCGCGCGGGTATTTGGGCGCGGCGTGGCAGAGCACTGGGCGTGGGGCCGGGCGGTGGTAGCGGCAGATGAGGGATGAGGTAGCGGCAGCGGTGAGATGACAGAAAGCCTCAGCGAGTGAGGAAGAGCCGCCTCGGCGCCGCCCGGGATGACGGCGAAGAAGCTGCAGCCCACCGCCGCGGCTGCTGGCCCGGGCGGAGGCGGCCACATGCCGAGGCCAGAGCTCCGCTGAGCCTCTCAACCGACCCTGTTCGCCTTGTGCCGCTGCCCCTGCTCCAGCATCGCCCCTGAAGCCTGCCCTGTGTCCACTGGCCGCCCCAAGCGGTAGGTTGGCCGTCGAGGTGTCCCCCAGAAGCCCCTGCAGAAGGAGGGATTCGTGCAAGGTATCTACGGTAATAAGAGTCACTGCTGCTTATTTCCCTCTGCCAGAGGCCACAGCTGTGCGTCTGTCTTGGTTTAGGGCAAATTTGGGAGAGAATCCACAAAAGTGGACCCCTCCCCTCAACCGGTTTGGGAAGAATTCCTCAGAGAGAAGTGGAAAGAGCCTGTTTATTTAACAGGCAAAGCACCCCCCCAGCACACAAAATGAACAATACTGGATAACACCACTCTTTCACTGCTCTGAAAAAGATGACAAATTCAGACGGTCTCTCCTGGGGTGGTTGCTCTGTTATCAGTCCCTCCAGTGCTAGGGCAGCTGCTGCAGCCACAAGGTGCAAACTCTCGGTGTTTCCAAAATCCCAGTCCGGAGCAGGTTCGAGTAGGTCCAAACAGGAAAGGGGAAATAGTCCAGGAAGAAATTTGGACTGTTTAGCTAAACTAATGAGAAGAAGCAAAAAGCAAGAGCAAGCAGAAGCAAGAGCAAAGTGAAAAGCAGGGCAAAAAGCAAAAGCAGCACTATGTACTGTACTCTCTGTATGTCCCGCCAGCTGTGGGGGAACGACTGATAAGAAGCCAAAACAAAACTTTCTCTCTTCAGAGCCAGTCTTGAAGGCACAGAACATAATATCCAGCATAAACAGCACACACGAATGGGGATACAAGCATCCTAACATCACCCTAGGACAGTGTCTAAGTGTCCATGCTTCCCCGAAGCATCCCTAGGCGATGATGCCAGTGACTGCACCTGCCTGGGGCTTGTGTGGGTCATTAGAGTTATAGATACATATTATAATATTGGCTTTTCACAAATATTAAAATGGATTCGAATGTGTGATAATAAAGTAACTTTGTTAGAAAGATATTGTTTTTATTTCTGTTGTTAATTAAGCTTAGACATAGTAGTGAAATAGCTATGGTTGTGTTAAAATGCCTGCTTGGATGAGATAACATCCAGTGAACACAGGATGAGGACACCTGCTACAGATGTGCCAACTATCAGCACTCTCCATCTAAAGGCAGTGTGGATCAAGGCCCCAAACCAGAAAATTATTAGAATGGATTAAAACCACAAGCAAGGAATCTGCATGCTCTAAAAAGGCGGATGCAAGGAGGAGCCATGCTAAACAATTCTTGGAAGATGTAAACTAGGTTGGGGAAAACTATTCATAAGAGTCTATGAAGTTTACTATTCATAAGAGTTTATGAATATGCAACAGGCTGATGTAATAGAAATGGTATATAAGGGCGTGGTCTTGGCTGAGTGCCAAGATGCACCCGGCCATAATATGCTTTGCTCTGTGGTCCTTGTCTCCTCTGGTCCTTTATGAAACTTTTAAAATTTTCACAGGAGAGTGAGCCATTTTTCATATTAGTGTCACTGAAACTACAGGAAAAACAGCAACTCTTCAAAGTTTTTAGTGTTAGAGAATCAAGGCATTACTTTATTCTGGCCAGGATGTTGTTCTGGCCAGGATGTGCAACAGAAATAATTTCATCCACACGTTGCCCGGATTGTGCAGAGAAAATAATTCCATGATTCAGTTCTTTACTCGATTTTTCATGTATTTTATACAGTCAAAACCCATAGAAATTAATTGGTTCAATCTTCATTATTCCCAAGTTGCACAGTTCTTAATGTTTGATTTCCTATTGGATATGGATTTCTTCCTTTGATGCTAATTACGTTTTCCTTCTTATCTCTTGTTTCCCAGACCAGGTGTCTCTGACCATGCCAGGGTTGATGTCTGAAGTGAACAGTGTTAATGGTCGTTAATGGTTATTCCCTTTTGTGTATCTTCTGAGCTACTCCCAGTCCCTTAAGCTCATCAGACCTCACCTGGTGAACCTGAAAAGAAACCTCAATTCTCTTCTCCACGGGCAAAGGCAAGCTAAACTGACTAAAGTTACATTAAAACTAAAAAATTTTACATAAAAATTTGAAACTGTACCTTAATCCCTCCAGGGCATAGGTTGAAGAGGGAGAGGATGAGCACTTACTGGCTCAGAGACAAGTTGCTGTGGCAGAGACTGGAGAGGCCATAAAAAAAGCAACTGCATGGGGCAGTTGGGAATGGAAAACTTGGTGCTTAGGGGGTGCGGAAAGGCAACACCTGACCTCCAATCAAGTTACTTCAGTAGCAGTGTAACTGGTTCCGTGCAAAGTTCATGACTTTGGGAATGCTGGTAAAGTTAAAAGGTTCGAACTCTTCCCTGTGGTGCAAGTTCATAGAAATGAACATCCTCACTTCTCTGTCAGGTTAATGTTTTGGTTATTTTAAGTATCAATAATTGCATTAATCTCCAACACACATACCCAGGTATTGAGTTGATGCTGTGCATTTCATGTGCTCAATTCACATTTATTCCCTGAGGCTACTGATGAGTCAAGCCTTTTTTACTTTGATCCACAGAGGTGAAATATTCTGTCTGACAAGCTCTTGGGCTCTGGTAGCACTCGGCAATGCAGCTCGTTACACAAATCATTGCTCTAATTTTTCACCCTGGCACAACTCAAGCCCAGTCTGCCAGAAACAGCTCCTGTTGAGTTGCTATTCTGCTTCCTGTGTCCCTTTGTGCCTGAGACTTCCTTCTGGCTCGGTGGTCAGAGCAGTTCTCAGCCCAGCCTGGGCCTGTCAATTAGGGAGATGCAGAGGCGCAAGTGGGCCTCTTCTGGCTCAGCTGATGCCCTTTGGCAGTGTTTACAGGTTAATGGGAGCTAGAAGACACCTGCCATCCTGTCCTAGAAGACACCTGCTGCTTCATGCCCAATTGTCTGGGAGGGGCTCAGTGGGCCATCATTACAGAGAACCAAAGATGCCCAGGAACACTAGCTGATGTTCACAACAGCATACGACTGGTAGTGTTAGCAATTGAACTGGTGTTTCTACAAGAAAAAAGTGTGACAAACACATTCACTCTCCTGTGAAAATTTAAAGAGTTTTATAAAAGACAATAGGAGACAAAGACAGTAAAGCAAAGATTACAGCTGGATTACTCAGCCAAAAGCACACTGTCACCTTCAGGGATACCCCTTAAATACCTTTTCCATTACATCAACCTTGTGAAATATGCCAATCACTTGTTTTGAAATTTTAGAAGTTTAATAGTAATAAAATGGATATAAAAATAGTAATACAAATTAGAGCAATACAAATTTGGACAATCAGAGTTAGGACAATAAAAGCAAAGAATATGAACATTCAGATGCTTTACTAAAAAAGCATGGCTCGCTAACAAAGGATTAACTCTTAAAAGGAATAGCCTGTTGCCTATTCATACATCTCATACATGATTCAAAAACTCTTTTCAAACAAAGGGTGTTTGCTGGTTATGGTTCAACTTCCTCCCCTTCATCTTGTAAATCATGTCAGACTCCATGAAGTCCGCAAGGAGGCTAGTTCTTCACGATAAGGAGACAATAATTCTGTCTCTTTTGGATTGTAGTGTCTTGTTGATGTTATCTCTGTGCAAAGAATTTCTAGATTACCTCATCTCTTTCTTGAGCTAGTTAAAAAGTATCTTACATAGCATAATTTCTATTTTAACATTATATAATAACCTAAAACTGTATTTATCACACTACTTAAGAAAATTAATACGGCATACCTTTCTAACATAACACATATAATATTCATTTTAATATTTGCAAAAAGCCAATCATAAAACACGCATTTTTCACAACCTGTTGCATTTTCATAGACCCTCATGCATACTCATAAACTAGTTTACATATTCCAGGAACCATTTTACATGGCCCCTCCTCAGGTCTGCCTTTTTAGCACATGTGCGTGTCTTGGCTTTGGTTTTGGCTCCTCCTTGTCACTTCCAGTTTGGGCTTTTGTCCTTACTTTCTTCAACGCTGATAGTTGGCATATCAATAGCAGGGTCCTCATTACATGTTCACTGGATGTTTTCCCGACCAAACAGACAGTTCACTCATAGCTATCAGCTATCACTACTAGTATGTCTATGTTTCTGTTAATAGCAGAAATAAAAGCAAAGTTATTTTAACATTATGCATATAACATTCATCCTAGTATTTGTGAAAAGCCAACAATATAATATGTATTTATAACAAAAGCTTGGATCAGGAATTCTCACTGTGCCGTGAGCTCTGCTCCCCTGCCCAGGGGCTGCTCCTGCAGCTTTGGGTACACTCTTTTCCCCAGCTTTCTGCTGCCTTTGGAAGCTCATCAGGAGCAAAAGTTTCTGTTCATTTGCCCAGCTGTGACTGGACAACTCTAGCAGTTTATTGCAGATGTTAGGTCAGTCCGTTGTTCCTATGCTCCATGGTTTAAAATAACTTCTGCTGTTCAAGCCAATGTTATAAATAAAGTGGACTTTTGTAGCCAGGGTTATGAATTGTTAATGATGTAATTTTATTCTGAATTGTTAATTAATTTAATAGATTGTGATACCTAATTTATGTAGCAGATTATGAAGTAATAATTTACGGAGTTAAATGTACTGTAGTATAAATGTGTGCCCACTAGAGGGGGGTGGTGGAATGAGTGGGGGAATTCTCTAGAAAGCTACCTCATGAGATGATGACATTAACATGAACTATGATTGGAAGACTAGCCAGCCAATGAAGCCTCAGAACTCTAGAATAATTGGCCAGGAATGCACCATCTTATGTACCAACCAGCAACCAGGAAAAGGACCGATCCACAAGTGGATTGAAAGCGCAGCACCTGGTGTCGTTCTGGGAAACCGGTGTGGAAGGAAACACCCTGTGTTGCACACAGTTTGTTATTTGTATCTCTGACTTGCCGCAGGCTTACCCCGAGGTCTCATCTTCAGTTATCTTGATTTTTAATAAACAGGCCCAAGCCTTTTAAAAGATCTTGGCCTCATTTTGCCTGTTTATATCATCCAACATTGTAACACAGTGCAGAAATAGGTTTTCTGTATGGCTGGCATGGACTTCTATCTGATAAAACCCTCTCTCTTTGCTCCTGAGGTGAGCACTTGCTCTGTTTGCAGCCTCTTCTACAGTAAGGGCTCATTGTAACGGTAACAGCAGGAGTGGATGGTGTGAACACACTTATGAATACTAATCTGGGAAGGTGGATTGTTTTTCAGGGTTGGTCAGTTAGTTTTGCACCAGTCAGACCTGACACAACTTAAGATTCAGTGGCAAAAATAGAAGAGAAAACCTTCATGTTTGTATTTACCATCATTACTACTCACCGAATGATTAAGTACGGTGTCACAGGTGTTGGGGGTGTTGTCACAAACAGACGCGACACCTGCCCTCCCGCGTTCCAGTGTTGCTAGGAGCCGGGCCCGGCCCCTCACACCGAGTGCAGCTTCCCCGCGGCTGGGGCGCTCTTCTTGCATTCCCGCAGGACTCCCACAGGCTCTATGTCATCGCTGGGGCGGGCCGAGGCGGCGGAGCAGACTCTGCTCGTAGGAAACTTGGAGAGTCGGGTCAGGGAGGAGATCCTCTACGAGCTCTTCCTGCAGGTAGCAGACGGGTAAACTTATATATCGAAATGCTGTTCTAATGCTCGAGAAGAAAAATTCGACCAATGGGATGTTCAGTTAGGAAAGCTGGACCACATGCTCTCCAGAGGTCCCTTCAAACCCCGACCTTTCAGTGACAGTGTATGAACACAAAGTAGTCGGACCTGTTTGAAGTCCGAGCTTAATTCCTGCCAGTTTTCAAGATTAAACAGTAGTCTGCTGTATAACTGTAAACTGTAAACGTGAGCTGAAGAAGTATATCTTCTTATGGGACATAAGTAATACAAGACAAAATGTAAAAGTGATAAAGATGATCTTAGAAATCAGCTTTGCATTATTCTTCTGCATAATCTGGAGCAGCCATCCAACTGCCAGCTTTTATCTGGGTCGTTAGGTCATCCCAGTAACTTGTCTTTTTCCCTTCTTTTATCTTGTTTTCATTCCCTTTTGCTGCAACAGCCTATGCTTCTCATTGTAGTCTTGCCCTGTCACTGAAAATATCCAGTTTAAAATTCCTGCTATGGCATAGTCCTGAACATGCATCCTTGACCTCTAGCTCTTCCCCTCCATCAAATGATGAGCAAGTATCTACTGCTACTTCTAAACGATTAATATTTCTATTTATGAACTGCAGGGTAACTTTTGCTCTGGAGTCAGCAAATTATTATTCTTCCCCTTTGGGAAACTAATAATTATGGCATGTTATTCTAAAAATAATAAAAATTCTGGCTATGAAAGATATAATAAAAATTCTGGTTATGAATTGATGTTTGGTTCCCTTTTAACATTTCTGGAGCTGATTTTTGTTTGTAGAAGGCTCAGAATTTGAGCTTTGGGAATGTGGAGAGACATTTTCAAAGTAAGAAACTTACAGTTTCTGACTATGGCTGAAGAGAAATGGTTAAATATTCAAAACACAATGAAGTGTCAGTTTCTCCTAAATAATAGAAATTTCTTTCAGGCTGGACCATTAACCAAAGTGATGATTTGTGAGGACAAAGAAGGAAAAACTAAGTCTTTTGGATATGTCTGCTTTAAACACAAAGTATCAGTGCCTTATGCAAAAGCTCTGCTGGATGGAATCCGTTTGTATGGAAGACCAATTACTGTGCAGTATTGGAGGGGTATGTTTTGTAGTCCCAATGGTTTATATTTTTTAAGAACAGTTTGGAATCCTAAAGCCCTTTACAAAGATAACAATTTGTAGTTGGAAAATTAATTTTTTTGTTGAGAAACAAAGACTTCCTGTGGCTTTTGCATAGGGAAGGATTCAGTCTTTGTAGTTTTTTGTTTACTAAGAGAATACAATAGATTATTCAGAACATCATAACTTGCAAGCTGTGTCAGACACTGCTGTATGGAAAAAAGCAATCCAGGTTTTCACGCCAGATTACATTTAGGAATTGGGATGTAACTTTACCTTGAATTCTGACAGAAAAAAATTGATTCAGTATGGCCAGCTGCTATTGAGCTCCAGGATAATTTTTAGACTAAAGCCACGGAATTATCAGTGCTTTTGTTTTAAAGGGAAGAGATTGTAGTTCATATTATATTCTTAATTTTATGTAAATGGAACTAAACCTTCAAGCAAGCCAACAATCAGGCATCATTTGCAACCCAGACATTAAGGACTCTTGTTCCTTCTGTGCCACTGCTTCCTTCAAAGGCTCTGCAGAGCAGTTGCTGAGTTTAAGCAACTGTGGTTCTTAAAATCAAAAGCATTTCCTGTGTCTGTAATTGGGTGACAATATTGTTCTTGATTACTTCAACAACCCTGATTTGTGCTTCCGTAAGTGAATAAATGAGATATGAACATTTTCAAGCTGTAAGATGATGCTATTGATTATCTGTCATAAAATGGCACCATACCTTTGTATACTACCTTAGATCTACTAGCAGATTACAGATGACACAAAACATTTTCTGTGGTTTTTTCCTGGTTAATTGAATTGTCATAACTGAATAGTCATTATGCTCTTGTCTTATTTCCAGGGAGTTCTCCCTCACCAGAACTAGACAGTTGTACAGACGGTTTTGAACACCACATTGACTTAGAGTCTCCTGCAGACAGGTAACAAAGATCACCTGTGAATGAACCTTATGATCATAATTTAAAAAAAATTGTTTAAAGTGAGTTGATGTCATAGAGCAATTTTGAGGTTTTTCATCAAAACAGCATCTTGCCATTGCATCCTTACCGAGGGCTTGCAACGTACTGCAGTTAATTTTAATGTTTGGTTGTTAAGCTTACCAGATGATTAGTTAGATTCAATTTTCCGTACTTTATTTGTTTCTGCAATATTCAGGACCACGAGAACATACTGAATCCTAGGTTTTGTACTAACAATGTCTCCAGTCGTTGGATAACAAAATCTGACAGGTCTGACAGGTCTTTTTTTAACCCCACCAAGTTTACACCTGCATTTTCTGTGTGTATAAGCACAAGCAGCTGTCATATACGTATGATTACACAGTTATAAACCTGTTATAATGAAAGTCTGAACTCCCACAGTGAAATCTAGTACCCTTTTGTGCATGCATATAAGAGGATTGCTCATTAATTAAGCCTTTGGGTATACTTCATTTGTTTTATCGTTATTTTTCATGTAAGTCCTGTTGCTAATATCTCAATTTTCCTCTTGGATATTACCATTACAGCCCTAGAGTTAAGTCTCAGTACTCTGATCAGAAGTATATGGTGGACATTCAGCCTTTGTACATTGGCTTTGTTTTTCTTTAGGCATCAAGAGCTTTCTGGAAATTCTCCATTTCCTGTTACTCCTTTGCCAGTGAACAACAGTTTACCTCATGATCACCCTGGCTTTCAAGAGGTGGTGAGTTAGTGTTAGAAGTTAAATAATTTGGGAGCGTTTTTATGAAGCTGAATGCATTTTGCATTTCTGCAAAAACCAGTGCTTGCTTTAGGTCTCAAAATGTGCTATAAGTACAATATTAGGACATTTCAGAATCCTCTAATAACAGGAATCTACCAAACCAAGCTATTTTCTTCCTGCAAGAATATCTTAAACATATATAGGTTAAGAAAGCTAAAAACAGTGACATCTACTAAACTCTCTCCTGCACTGTGTTTCAAATGGTGGGACAAGTTGACCTCATTGGACTACAACCATGCAAGCCACAGCTTCTTCACATATGGCTAACAGGGAAACCTCTTAGTTCTTTTTTTCAGTCCAGAAATGCCCAGTAGAAGTTTAAAATGTGTTAAAACCTAATCTAAAACTCAGTAAATCACCATTGCCCAAGTTCAGGAAAAAACAGTTTGAGGGTTTCTGGCCTAAACCTTCACATGCCTCTGTAGGTGTCTCCTTCATGATTTACTTTCACAGCAGTAGATGACAAGAGCCTACACTTCACTTCCCCTCCACAAGACTCTGGTGCATCAGACCATTATCACCCTAAATCTCTTGTCTGAGATATTCCACAAAGCAAGGAAACTGGTCTCTTCAGATGGAAATCTGTTCATCAAAACTACTCCCCAAACACATCATGAAGCTTCTAAATCTGATTAGTCTATGGACTGATACGACTGAAGAAACCCAGTCTTTAATGTGAGGTACCGGCTGGGGACAGTTCTGCTCACTGAGTCTGACTGGGGACTGGCCAGCCCTTGGAACTAGAGAAGGGGGGCAGTCTGGATCAGTTACCCTTGTTGGCTGCAATCTGAGCACAAAAATGGAGAGCACCTATTCTCCATCTATGGGGTGGGGGCCTGCCCTCCTATCTTCCCATGCTGTGCCCTGAGAAGAGCTGGTACTTGTATGAACTTGCCCATCTCCTCCACTCCCTTTTGAAGGGCTCAAGTGCACCATCTTACCCTCTGTGCTTGCTGATGAACCTACACCTCAGTAACAAGGCAGTAGACCAGCACACACGAGCAACTTCATCCCATTTTCTGCTTGCCAGAGAGAGGATGGTATTGAAGTGTGTTTCACATGATAGTTTGTGAAAGCTTCAGCAGAAAGTGTCTCATCACTTGTATGCCTTAAATCTATCTCACCTTACCTTGGCAAGTTGCCAGGCAGGTTGCTCACTTGGGAATCTTTCAACGTCCTTGTTGGAATGCTTTGTTCCACATTGACTTTAAAATTCATTAAACCACGTTTGAAGAACTTGCAGATGTGCATGCCTTTACAGTACCAACAGGCACTGCAGTTACAAATATTTATCAAATAGAGACAAAAAAATGCAAGGAATACCATGTTTGTTTACCCTTTGTGAGGACTACCTGGCAATTTAGCCTTAAATCAGGTTGTCTCTTTTCTAATCTTGCCATGAAAAAATTTGTCTACTTTTCTGAACTATACTAGTTGTCATAAACCAGCTTTACTCTCAAGCATTCTGTGTTATTTTATAGTTTGTCAGTATTTTAATTGATGAAGTCATGATGCATGCAAAATGAAGTTCTTTAAAATTTCCTCTTCACAATGTAAACAACTCAAGTTTCTATTTCTCTAAATGTACCATGTTCTGGCATAGCAGTATACAGTACAGAGTCCAATGGGTTAACAATTTCTTTATTAGCAGTACCTTCAGACTTATCCTTTTCTCCCTATCAGAATCAAAGTGCACAATTCAAGACTGCACGGAGTTATCCTGAATTTGCCACATCCAAGTGACTGTGAAGTGCACCAAGCAGGATGAAAGAAAGAGAAAATGGCAAAGTTGTGACAATGACTAGTACTGCAGAGAATAAAAGGTGACAAAGACAGCGTGGCCAAAACTGGGGGAAAAAAAACCCAAACCCCAAGAAAAAGACATACTAATACTGTATATTTTTTATTATTATATTTGCTTTCATCTTTGAACTTTATTAAAGAAGGAATGTTCAAGATCCATAGTATTTTTGAAATGCATTATGCATACAAACTTAGAATATCCTGAGTCAGCAAGGGTCATGGAATCCAGCTGGACATGCATCCTCCATGCTGTCCCCCTTCTCATCCCCTCCCAGCACACCAGCCCCCTGGGGAACAGGTTCTCCCCAAAACCCTATCAGAGTCCACTGAAACTGCAAGGTCTGGCTTTTGTGCCCCTTCTAAACTGTCTGCCACAACTGAAAGGAGTCTGGCTGGCTCCACTGTACTTGCAATGGCCCTTTAAGTAGCTGCAAATTTCATGAGCCCAGCTACATCAACCTCTTACCTTTACTTATCTTCAATAAAAGGCATTGATTTGAAATAAATTCACAGAATAGTTAGCTGGTGGTTGGAAAGACGCTTTGGAGATCATCTGGTCCAATCACGCCACCAATGTAGGGTCACCTGGAGGTGACGCAGGAATGTGTCCAGGTAGATTTTTGTCTTGAATGTCTCTAGAGAAGGAGACTCCACAACCTCTCTGGGAAGCTGTTCCAGTGCTCTGCCACCTTCAATGTAAAGAAGTTTTTTCTCATGTTAAGGTGAAGTTTGGTTGTTCATTACCACTGAAGTCAAAGGCTGTAAGCTTGTGTAGCTATTTATACATATAAGTAAGTAATCAGAATAACCACTGGTCTATAACAAGCCAAAGCGAGTTTACTTTATTGATTTTTTTTTTTTTTGGTAGCAGTAGAAGGACCACATTTTCGCAACATTTTTTCAAGAATGGTTCAGTTCTGGTAACTTTAATATATACGGAAATAATTCTGCATTTAACAAGAATGACAGTTCCACAAAAATGTGAAACAAATAATTGCTAATTGTGTGGAAGACCTGTCTTGCACTGTTGCAGCTGTCCTTACTCTTAAAATAATGTAAGCCTAATATAAAAACCTCTGAACCCAGGAATAAACCATAACAAATTGTTTACCACTCAAATCTACAGAAATGTTACCTGAGCAAACCACTCTGATAACAATAACAACTTTTTTTTGTCAACTGCTTCACAAAACTGGATCAAAATATGATGGTATATTGCAAAGCATGAAAATCAACACTAAAAATGCTTTGTTATTTTTATTTCTGTGCAAAATATTAAATGGCTGAAACAAATGATAAACATGCCATCCCTAGAATTAAAAAAATTCCCAACAAATTAAATTATCCGATGGTGCATTAAGTGCAAAAGCTGCTCCATGTGCTTAGATCTAGCTTTGGCTTCAATTTGGATTGAAGTAATGTGTAGAAATGCATCTCCTTTTTTCACTATGAGAACAGTCAGGCATTGGAACAGGTTGTGCAGAGAGCAGTTAAGCAGTGCTTGTCCTTGGAAGTTTTCAGACCAGGCTGGATACAGCCCTGAGCAACATAGCCTAACATAATTCCTAATCCTGCAGTGACTGGACTAAAAACTACCTGAGGTCACTTCAAACAGGAATGATTGTATTCTGACATAGTATTGTGACAGAACTACTCCTAGTAACAATCTACAAGCATTTCTGTTTGAAGGTTCACCATCACTTATTTCCTTAGACAAAATACCCCCAACTGGTATCTGAAAATTTACAAGCAAGCATGCATTTGAAACCAAACTTCGCTGGAACTAAGTTAGACTCTTACACTATCAAGTGTCGAGAGCCTGAAGTATGATTCAGCAAGAACCTTAAAAAAAAGAAAACAGATTCAAAAGTGTACGAAACCTTATACCTGGGCACCAAGCATCTTTTTAATATACATTTTACATTAAGTATACTGTGAGAATGATAAAGATCTAATTTTTGATGAACCATCAAGTGTATCTTTACACTGGGAGCAAGAACGTCAATAGGCAAATGTTCCTTTTCTGCCTACTAAGCATTTTTGCATTCCTCATGGACTGAACGCAGTGCATTGAGGGCTTCCACTGTCACTGTGAGCTTTCCAATTAGTGCACTGGCATCTTGTGAATCGAAAACTAGAAAAGAAACATCAGAAAACAGCATTAGCTATTTAACTTAAGATTTCACATTTGTTTTGATAGTTTTCTTTAGTGTTTGGACAGATTAAAATGCAACTAGCATTTGCTAAAAAAAAAAAAAAAAAAGGTAGACATAAATAAATAATCTTGCAGTTCAGGTCCTCAGGCTACTGGAAATTAACCACTCCTGGAAGTAGAATATATATCAATAAATGTATTTGTGTTGAAGTTAATTTAGAAAGTAAACTATCAATATAATAATTGTCTATATAAAATAATTATTTTTCACAATATGTAAATAAAGATTTTCCAAATTCTATTAAACATATATCTACATACATAGGAATAGTTTTAAGTAAAAATGCAGCAATTAATGCTTTTTCTATACTGTGTATGATGGATGGATCAAAATCAGCCTCGACAAATCACTCAGTGAACTGTCAACTTCAAGAGCAGACTTCAGGGGACTGTATCCTTTTTACTTAAAAGAAGAGCAGATAACTTTAGTTAATTATATCAGAAGATAACACTAATTCTATTTTCTCAGTTTTTATACTGTCCTATTATCTCTGAGACATAGCGTTAGATGTTTTGACTACAATATTTTTCATCCATCTTCTTGCTTGCCATTCACTTAATTGCTTCAAATTTAATATAAACCGCTTTGACACAATCAGCAATGAAAAGAACAAAATATGAGCAAGATATATGGTTGCAATTCTCAAAAAGAATAAAGGCAGTTTGGTACCTAACTAAGAATGACTTTATCTTCATGCAGTAGTATCCTATGAATTTCCCTGTATCTATGTTTATTATTTTTCCTTAAACCAATATCAAACTCAGAGAACACTACTTAGCAATTCTGTTTATTGTGCCCTTACATATAATCGACATCTGTGTTCAGATCTGAATAATTAATCCTTTTACAATTACTTCATCTAAGAAAATAAACAGAAATATTATTTTGCCATGATATGACATATTTTAACATAAAATTAATTTAAATTCCCTGAAACATCTTAATTTTCAGAAAATGTAAAAGTTTATGTGTTATGGATGCAATAAAAATCCCCAAAAAACTGTACAGCATATGCAAGAAAGGGGAGAAATGCAGAAGGGAAAAAGAAAAAAAGTATTTCTAGATATTATTATAATTTTCATATACATAATTAACATAAAGTAAAAATTAATTTAAATTAGTCTGATGACTAGGGGAAGAAATGCTCCTCACAATATTGCAGTAGTTGTCACTATGTGGTAATGATTAGCTTACAGTAACTAATATTAAAACTCAGTCCTTCTGGTCCTAATAACTCTCTCAGATGATAATTAAGAATTTTAAGAGTTTTGTGAAAAGTGACTTTCAAGAATTATGTTTACCTACCTAATCAATCTTTTCAAATTGGAATTATGACAGTGGGAGGTATGGTCATATATTCCAGAACAAAAATCAATCTTCCAGTGAGAGATTACAAAATACATTTTTGGAGGAGCTTTTGTACTTGGAGAAAAGCTTAAGTTCCACAGCAGGAAATTCATCAAATCTGTATATTATTCTTCCAGAGTATGGAAATTTGATGATTCTTAGAATTTTCCTTATCACGTTCCTGTAAATTTGAGTATTTTTGCAACAGCGTGGATACAAATCATGCATGATAATGGGAATGGATAAGAAAGCCTATTTTTTTCCCTCATTACTCAGCTCCCCATTGCTCAAGTACAGGAATTAGACATAACCGTAGAAGTAGTAAAGTTACATTTGCCTGGCATTCTGCTGGGGCTCACTAGAACTCTTGCTATTCCAAAAGGAACCTTGTGAACATGGGTGCTCTGCAACCAATCATTGAACTAGTTCAGTTACTGGGAAAGGAGAGTGACTTCAGCTAGAGGTGCTTTCAGCTTCTTCACTCAGCTTCACCCCAAGAGGGAAAGAGTATTGAGAGGAAAAATTAAAGAGAATAGTGCACCATTGGTAACCGTGTCTCTGCTGCCATGGGGAACAGGAAACTGAGCAAGGAGAATATTATCCTCACAGATGACAAAAGGACCAAAAAGCCTTCTTGAGTCTTCTTATCAATATTATATAAATGCATCCTATGAGCTTAGGAAAAGGAAGATTCCACACTTCCTAATCACATCACCTTGCTCTAATGAGTCACAATGAGTTTGGTCAGTTTGTTACAGAAGGGTGCTCACTCAAACTGATTCCTAATCAAAACCACCAGTATTTCACATTGTCTCATATATGTTTCATATGGAGGAAACAAACTCGAGGTACTTGGGGCTAAAACGTAATTTCAAATAAAATACAGACATTAATAATACCAAATTGCTGATGAAAATTTTAATACAAAACAAATTTTTATACAAAATACATATTTATTGCCATACCACAATAAAGTATGTTGTAGAAAAGACAGAATTATAGCAGTGGACATAGCTTGAAAGTTCTTAGGTTTTATAAACTAATTCTCTGACGTGAGAATACTGTTTGGTTTGGGTTTTTTTAAAAACTTTAGGGAATAATACTAATAGATAGTTTTTGCAGACTTTTGCAAACAAATGTGGATGTTATTAGTTAGTATTAAAGAATTTGTTATTGAAACAATTACTTGCACAGTAACACCTCCAAAGCAAAGTAGAAATTAAATTAATTTTAGGCTGCAGAAATTTACAAGAAAGTAATCTTTAAAACTTACCATCAATATCTTGCTCAATGATATCTCTTTGCTTCTGGAATATCTCTTTCAAACTGACATAAGCAAACCCAATGTCCTCACATTCAAGATCCTGCTCATCTTCTGGAGGATCACTGACCACTGTAAATTTTAAGCTAAACACACATGCACAAAAAAAAAAAGGTATTTTGCTTTCAAAAAGGGTCAAAAATCAAATTAAAAATAATGAATAAAGAAAATCCACACTATTTTACAAGTTTAAAATGCAGAAACACCCCTGGTGTTGTGGGCAAAGTATTTCCATAAACTTTGTTTCTTGGTGGTCCTCTTGCTACCAAAAAATGGGAAACTGGACTACTGATGAACTTCCCGCCTTCTTATTTATTCACTACAAAACTGAAATTTCAGCACAAGCCAAATCAGACATTCTGATAACTGCAGGAAACAACCTACTTAGTAACACAGGGGACAGTAGTGACATGATGGCACATGTAAGAGATGAATGCTTCTGTTCTGAGAAAAAGCTCACTGATGTTATTTTACCTTATTTTTGCCTCAGGTTTGTAAAATATTTAGTATCATTATCTTAGTATTTATAGGGGAAATTGCAGCACACAGACCAGCTATTGTTTCACTGTTTTGAGGAATCCAGTGCAGATGGCTCAGGAGCAGCTGCAGGTTGAACATTGGAGGAGCCCAGCCCAAGGCAAGAGGCTGTGAAGTTACTATCCCTTAGCACAACAAAGAGCCCAGAGACCCATGGCCCAGTCAGGGGAGGGACACTTCAGGACATGGCAGGAGCCTATGACCCCCAGACTGTCCTGTGAGGGTATGAAAGCCCAGGGGTTCCTTTTTTCAGGGTCCTTACTCTGAGGCTCCAACTTCAACTGTTAAATTATTGCACCAAAAAGATATTTTAAGGATTGGGACCTCTAATACTCAGTGACTGGACACCTGTGCTGGAGTTGGTGAAGGCAACTGGTCTGACTGGGACAGGTGTGGGGGGTGTAGCTGCCAAGGGACCTCAGTTCCAGATCAGGTGGTGAAATGTAACTGCCATAGTGGTCCTGGATGGCTGGACAGGGAAATTTCTTTAGCAACTAAATTATCTGTCAGGGAAATAAAAAGGACTATTTTATCCTCATTATTGTTAAATCTTAGTAAAACATGCTTTAGTAGAATATGTTTAGTAACGTTCTTGATTTGGATGCCAAATAAGGGATATGGAATGAAGAGAAATCACTCTCCCTTTTCTTGGAGTGAATCAGTGATTTGTGAGTAAGATTTACAAATGACTCTGATGCTTCAAATGCAATCAGCAGGTATCCTAGTCTTCTGTAAACTGAATTGATCTTTAAATTAATAGTAGTTCCATTTTAATGAATATTGACATTCAAGAAGAAACAGAATCAAAGTATGTCATTCATTCTCTCCAAGTAATGCACATGGCTACCTCAATGAAAAAAATGACTAAGAACAAATTTATTACTATAAAATTGAACAAGTCTAATTTCTAGTCTTTCTCGTATGTATTAATATAATAGATGTTTGCTACATCCATATATACACACATATACCCTTTTCTTCCTTTAAATTCTGGGGTCAAGGAACACTTCCTGCAGTTCTTAAGACTCCTTTTAGTATTCTGAATTCAGAAAGCAACTAATGTACTACTCTACCATTGCACTGATATGTGCTTTTCAAATTCATTACTGATAGACCACTGATGACAGAATCTAGAAACTCTAGATTGTAAAACAAAACAAAGTTGTTTAAAAAAAAAAAAACACCAACAAAAGAAACAACCTCCCCAGAATTAAACCACAGAACTAAACAAACATTAGAGAAGTTTATAATATTCCGTTCCATATGCACCTACTCTGAGAAGAAATAAGAGCAGCAGCAGCCAGATCACAATGTGGGCATCATTCCTGGCTGAAACAATTATTTTTTCTTGTTAGTTATGTATTAACTACTTAGGGTTACCTTGTCAGTAAAGACAAATAGACAAACCACTAGCAGTTTTTACAAAGACCTATAATAGAGACTTTTAGTATTAATCTGTACCTGTCAGCAGGTAGATCTGGCTTTAGAAGAATTGACTTGAGATACTCTCTTTCTGCATGATTATCTTCCTTATCCACATTTATCACTGCAAAGCAAATAAATTAATATAAATGGTTATCAATTGTTTTTCACCTATTAGAAGAAAGAACATGAAGAAAAGAACAAAGTAAAATAAACGTTTATTTCATTTTCTTTTCTAAGGTAAAACAACAATGTTAGAATCAAATGTTAGAATCATGATCTAATGGTGTGTCACTGGCAGATTTATATGAACACTGTCAAAAAAGATACAAAAGCAGCATCTAAGCATTTCACAGAGCTGCCACTTTCTATTAATGGCAATAGCAGCCATAGTTTTAAAAGTCATGATTTTAAAAGGGTCTTTACTGCTTTGTATTTGAAGTGATTTACTGTATTCCCTTCCATTAAAGAAGCTAGAGATATTGAGAATGTATGGCAAAGTGCCTATCCTTTTTGAAGCCTAAGGAATTCAATCCTCCTTTCCTGCCACAGTATTTCAATAGAAGAAATCTTCAGACTAACGGACTGGAGAAAAACTGTCATCTATATTCCCTCTCAAGTAGGCAATGCCAACATAGCAGTGGTTGATGTGACATTTCTGATTCATTTCAGTCTTCAGCTACATACGGAACAATCCAATAGTCTACAAGTAAGAGGAAGATCTAATTGAGTGAATTATTAGGGAAGTAGCATTCTAAAATCAGGTTAGTAGATGGTAGCAATTTTAAAGATCTAAGACACCATTTCTGCAAAGCCACTTTTACGTAATTATTTTTAAAAGAATGCTGAATTTGAATGTCTGTACTAAGGGTTTGCCACAAATAGCAATAACCCCAACCCTACCCCTGATTCACCCACTCCAGAGTACTCTCAGCTAAAAGTCCAAGACTGAAGCACTCAGGCTTAAATTAATGAAAATTCTACTAGGAAGAAGTTAATTGAAATATGATGACATAGCTGGGGAAATAATTAACAAGAAAATTTTAAATTATTACAATAGTTCTATGTATGCTAGTAGTGTAACTATAAAGTATTAATTGGCAATGTATTAGTATGAAACAAGGACGAATTAGTTCCCCTATTAAAAAGTTGTATTAAAAGAACACTAAGTATTTGCAAGTAGTGATGAAGTCCAATTACATATTCTCTCTCTTCAACTAAGTTTTAGATGTACAGGTTAGAATGTTTTTCTTTTGCTAAGTTGTATCATCATGCATTGATAGAAAAATTAGATCATCATGCTCTTCTAAAAAGAATATATAGATTTTAGTTATGTATTGTCTAATTTTGACATTTATGCACTACCAGCATATTTAAATATGTTGTGATGTTACCATTTTATATACCAGCCTCCTTCGGCATTTCATTGTATACTAGATAATTGCATACTTACCTCATTTCTTAAAAATCACTTTTAATATTTCCCAAAATATCTGGAAAATAGGCAAAGAGAGTTGGCACATAGAGAAATGTAACTATAATATATAGAAAGTGGGCTTTATTGCAGGTATTTTCATAAGACAGAATTTAACAGAAGAACCAAGCCTGCTCAAAAATACATCAGACTTACCAGTGCTATAGTTATAGTGAATCCTCTGACCACTAGGTAGTTTTGGAAGTGACAGTGGGGTCTCCTCTGCAAGGAAATTGTTTAATCTGCATTCTACAAACAGCTGCTGTATTGTTTCATCTGCTGTAATTCGTGACTCAGTAAGACTAAGTGATGTAATTTTAATCTGGATTTTTTCAACTTCCTATTTAGAAACAAAATATAAGCATAATACAAATGATTTTTGGTTTTTTTTAAGTGTTAACACAAAACAAACAAACAAACAAACAAACAAACATACATATATATATATATATGTGAATCATCAGCTAAAATTGAGAATCTAAAGCTCCAGGGTTTGTAGCTAAGACTGTTGTTGCAAGAGATACTGATTTCCATTCAATGTTTAAACGTTTTAGTAGTAGTCATAGTCTGCTGGTTATCTTTAGGTAAAAATGCTATCTGAATCACAAATTTCAGCTGTCATCATTTTTACCTGCACAGCAAAGTGATCCTGTAACTGCTTAAAATACAGTCAGTAATACAAGGTACTGAAGTTTTCCAAATAAAAGAGAACTGTTAGTACCTATTGCAGACTATACTATAAACAGTTCAATTAAAATCCATCAAATCACAAAATTGTTAGGTATGTAAGGTAATACTGTATTTTTAAAGAATTCAACTTCATATAGTGAACCTTCCGAGTTAAAAGTTAATTTTAACATGTGATAATAAAAGTAGTATCCCAGTTTTTCTTCACTGTAGCCTTTTCTTACTATCTTTAACTCAAATTACATTCTTCTTTTCCTTATATGAAATGATTTCATATTGTTCTGCAAAGTCTGGAATATTTAAGTACAGATAAATTTTAGTAAGTTTTATTGAGGTGGGCATGTCAGACTCAAGAGAAAGAGTCACAAATATTTCCAGAAGTTACTCTGGGAAGAAAGAAAAGCCACAATGGTTTCAAAACTGGAATATGTAGGTGAGCATTCAATGATGATATTCTTCAAAGAGCAAAGAGAACACACTGGATACAGAAATGCTGTATTTTTTAAAAACTTATTTCTTTTCAATATATTACTTTCTTTTTATAACTTTATTAAAATATTTCTTCTATATGGAAATATTTTAACAATTTTAATTTCTAAACTTAAATCACTTGAAGTACTAAATCACATTCAAAGTATTAGCTTTCTGTATTCAGTCAGAATTCCAAGTTAATATTTTTATTTAATATGGAGATAGCTTATATTTTGCTGAGAAAATTATAAAATTATTAAAAATTAAAAGCAATGTATCCTATTGTAAAAATATCCACCATACAAATTAATTTCCATTGCTATCAAGTCCTTTCAGTATTTGATTATGTAATTTTACCCCCTCCTTTCAAAAGAGTTTTCTTTTTATTATGTATCCTCTGACATTTTAACAAAAAGTCCAAATCTGGATCAATAAGGTTCTTCCACTATTCAGCAGGTTCATGGAAATTCTACCAGGGTGACAGAAAAAAATCCACACCATTCTATCTCTACTAATAAAAGTTCATGGCTTAAGAAATTTTTTTTTCCTAAAATCTAGGAAGTTAAATGGCTACTGAATGTCATTAAAGTAATGGTCTTTGACTTGAATATGCTTTTCATATTCAAATTTATAAATGAAATTAAAATCAAGTATTTTATACTCAATCATACATCATAGACAAGAAGAAAAAATAAAGAAGCAACTGGTATAACTTGATACTGGAAAATCTGTTAGATATGCCTTATGATCAATATATCTAAGAAATAACTATGAACTAATCTATGAACTAATGAACTAACTATGAACTAATAACTATGAACTAACTATCTAATTTGCAACATACAAATAACCCTGGTATGATCTTAAATTACTTATATAGTGCAGCATACAATTCATATTTATAGGATAATTAGCACAAAGATCTCCAAAAATCACAAAACGTATTTACAGTATTTGAGTATGAGCAGGATAATTATCTCGAAAGATAAAAGGCAGTGATTTCTGATCTTAACCAAACAAAAAAGAATTCAACAGTAATTTTGACATGCTGTTATATATAATCAACCCAAGAATTCAAGCAAAGTAATGTGTATTTTTAAAATCCAACTTTTATCACACATTGCCTTAATAGTGTACAGCTTTTACTGGTTTTATCTACTATTCACAAACATGCACATTGATACCAAAAAACAGATCAATGGAGGAACCTGAAATTGATCAATGAATCAACCTGAAATTAAACTACATACAGAATATCTCAGAATTATTCTTAAATAATTTTGAGAAAATAAAATAGAGAATGACTAGAAAGGTATAGAGCAACTGTATTATAGTTTGACTTAATAGTGATTACTAGTATTAATTTTAGTTCTCAAAACTACAGCTGAAATTTTTTTACATTTTATTTATAAATAATGCAATCTTCAAAAGTACCTTCTGTAATTGTCTGAAGAACATATGTGTTCTTCAGAAGTGAGAGCATTTCTACAAATCTACTGTAGTTGAAGACATGTAGCTTCTTAAAGATGTACTTTCTACAGCTTAAAAAAAAGGAGCAGTATTTCTTATACATGTTTCTTGTTACTAGTTACTTTATAAGATATCACATAACCTTAAAAAAAACACTTCAAAAAACCCCCCTACCTCTAGGATATCACATTGCAGAACATTTACACCTGTTAATTTTAAGTACTAGTTTTATGGCTAAGATTGTTCAGCCAATGTTAGATCTAAAAGTGTGAATTTTTTTTTTTTTGAGAACTATCCTATTGAAATACTGTTCTAAGTAAGTTTTCCAAATTTATATCATGCTGTGCTATTTTGCATATATGACTTCTAGTCCTGAATTGCTGGTTTTAAGAATAAATCAAGAGATCTGATACTGTACATGTACAGCTTCACTGAAAACTGATGTTAGATATAGCAAAGCTACTCTTACAGGACATTAGGCTTAAAATATTTTTCTTAGTCTTACCAAATAATTGCCATGTATACTCTGACTCAGCTGTTTAATATTTGTGGATACTGGACTTGAAATAATACAGT
The DNA here is from genome assembly GCF_022539315.1 of Serinus canaria. NCBI lineage: Eukaryota > Metazoa > Chordata > Aves > Passeriformes > Fringillidae > Serinus > Serinus canaria. Next base: position 19,380,286 of record NC_066318.1, read on the forward strand.
CATCACTATCAGTTTTTATTGATTCAACAGCATCATCCTCTTGAGGATCTTCTTGATCTTAAAAAAAAAAAAAATCAATGCAGGTAACACCCGCTATATTTTAGACCACCTAAGACTTAATATGAAATCTGATAGCAATAAATTTCCTTTTCTAATATAAAAAGAGTAAGTGCCAGGTAAATCTTCTCTTCCTTGAAGAAGACTGACATTGTGAATCAATGACATTTAGAGTAATCTAATCTGTATTTTTTCTGGTTTGTTAAAAAAAAAATAATGTTTTCCAGATGCAAACTGCTAATAGAGTAAGTCCTGAAATGAACTAAGTATGCACAACTGTTAGCTTTATTTAGGAATATGGTCTGAATTTCCTCTGACTTCCTTTAACACCGTGCATATATAAAAGAATGCACCTTTTTTCTTTAGTAAAAACGTAGTTCTGTATGCAGGTGCATTACTTTCTGGAACACTGCATAGCATTTTTTTTCCATGAAGGAAATTATAAAGACAACTGGTATCCAAAATCAACATTCAAAAAGTTTTTCCAATCTTTTTAATGAATTCTTATGCAAAAGCTGCCAACAACTAAACATAAAATTTTAGCATTCTGCTTCTGCTCTTATTTTAAACTTGGTATCATGGATTTGGTTATTGCTATAATAAACAGTTTAAGCTTGGAGCTGGAACAGGTTGACCTGGCTTTTATAATGTTTAAATAAATCTAATAACTTTGTGTCACACATGTGATATAGCATCCTAGCCCTCTCACTCTGTGAAAGGATTCCAGTATCAGCATTGGCTGTTATCTGCAGACTAAAAGAGCATATTCATTAAAATAGTCTTTGGAACAGCATAGATCTAAGGGAGAATATGAAGACATTTAAAGTAGAAGCCAGGTTTCCTTTAGTATTTTACGAATCTAAGTCATATATCAGATTTCTGCAATCAATTACAATATGGTTTCCATTTGGGAAGAAAACACATCCACCACCCAGCTTCACCTGTAGCCTACGCTAGAATATAATTTATGTCATGAAGTTTCTCATAATGAGGCAGCTTCCACTACTAGTAAGAAATGCTTATGAAAATGGAAAGAGAAAGGTTTTTTCAGAAAATACAGCTACTTATCAATAACAACGAATTCTACCTTCTGGTTCCAATTCTTCAATTATTTCTGTCTCATCTCTAGAAGTAATCAATGTTTGGTCAGCCAACTGCTCCTCTGATAGATGAGAGAGCTCTCCTTTTTCCTGCTGAATTTCTTCAGCCATCTCCTTCACTTTGTCACCCGACAGCTGTTTAGCATCCTGTACCACATGCTACAGAAAAAGATAAACTTACAGTCTTTATAAAACTCCTTGAAAAGCCGAAGTTACTTAAGTTCAAAACTTGAAGAGTTATGGCCCACATTGATTATCCAGAGCCTTTTAACAACTGTACTGCTTACGCAGTGCAGGAAAGAATGAGAAAGTGTCAACTGCTATAATATATAATTCACATACAGCAGAAAGACATTTATCTAACTGCATTTGTGAAAACATAACTATTATAATGATTTTGTACCTATCAATATATATACAGCCTGTTTGATTTCCAGTTTCATTTATATTTCATCTTTTTCTACAAGTTCTGCAAGACTCAGTCAAAAAACCACAAACCACACACTGTACCCAAAAACTTTTGATAGCTAAATTTACATACATAGGCCTGCACATAATTTTACCTGTGTGCATGTGAATTGATTTTGGTATGATTGTTACTATCTCAAATCTGTAGTTAGGCCATTATTATAACTGTAGTGAACCCTATGGAATTGAATTTTAAATGTCAAAGTACTTCCACATTATTTTCAATTACAGATCCCAAAGTAAGGAATAAAACAAGGGGAAGCCTTTAATATACAGTAGACAATTATTATACAAAAATAGGTATAGATTTTCTGGTGGAGATGCATTTGGACAGAAAATGCCTTCTTTGCTTCCCTGCATTACCATTGCTGGTTCTTGTCCTCTGCTAGAACTTTTACGTATGAGTCTGGACAATTCTCTCAAGCAGTTTGGGTGAGTCAAACCATTCATCCCACCTTATAGTGAATCTCCTTTTTTATTTGTTTTGGCATGTATCACATTGACAAGAAATTTTATTAAGAACTAGATTCTCTGCTATTGAGAAAATGAACTAGAAAATGAAATAGACTTCCCATTTTAATTTGTTGAACTCCTGATTTTCTTGCATGGACACTTTCTTGCCATTTCATCACAAGACTTAGACATCAGAAAGGCCCAGATGTTTCATTATTTATGCCCAATAGTACTTTTGTCTTTAACCAGACAATGAGGCTTAGATTTTAAAAACAGCTATAGGAGCTGCCGCCCAACAACAAAGACTTCTGATGGAGACCAAGTAGCTGTCTCACTTAGAAAATCCTAGTTCAGGAAAAACTGTCACACTTTGAGAAGCTACTGTTTGGACAGCTGAAGATATTTGGCATGTGCAACTATCTGGCTAACGTTTCAGTTTTTCATATCTAAGCTCTCAAAAGATTATATTCACCAACATCTGACTTTTTATTTTTTACGGTTGATAAATGCAACAGATTGACTTAATTCTTATTTCCAGTCTATATAGCTCTCAACAAAGTTCTAGTCATAGTAAACCAAACAGTAACAGAATCTGTTAATTAAAAATTGATATTAACCTTCCAAAGAATAAATCCAATTAAGTAATTTATGAAAGGAAAAAAACCCACAACTATTTTTTAATTAATGAAATATTATAATTACTATAATTATATGTAATAGATAAATATAACCTTTTATAATTGCCTGTTGAAGAACCTACCTTTACTTACTGGATTTACTTAAAAGACTATACACAACCTATTTTTAGTACTCCGAATCCAAATTATTTCAGAAGAAAATTTACAAAATGCAGCAAATACATCTGAGTTAGTTCCATGCAGACTCTCTTAGACTCTGGAAGGATGTACAGATGACAGTGTATGGCAAGTTAAGAACTATCATTATTTTCAGAATGTGTGCAATCTCAGCTGATAAACTTATTTTTAGAGGTGACTCTGAACTGTGTCAAATTGTGTATCCCATTAGCCCAAAAGTGAGGATCTGTTTGGATTAAGCTGGTTTCTATAGAGGCATTTTATATGCAGTGCAAGTAGTACACTGTAGAAAGACACTTGAATAATGCAGAGAGTTGAGAAACACAGTGTAGAGTGAGCTGATTGGTCCTGTTAGAATCTGCCCTAAGCCAGTGGAAATTGAAGCTTGTAAACTGTGGAGGATATCAAGAAGTTCAGAGGGAGCCACACAAATATCACTGCATTGTGTCCCCCACTTCCATGCAGTACTATGCTAGCATTCATTGCCTGGGACAGTGCAGTACTGTGCTGCTAAAATAATCCAGTATTCTTAATTATTAGTTCTACAAATTGCCCATATGGAGCTACAAGAAGCCTTTCATGCTTCATCGTGCATGACAAAAATACTCAGAACTTACTGCCATCTGTACTGCACTAAGATCCAGAAAAGAGACTTTCTTGTGTGCTTGAGCTGCACGCTGCTTCATTTTGAGTGGAGTCTGTAATAAACAAATATATTGAAGAACATTTATTGCCTTGTTATTTTATAGTAAATTATGAGGAACTCTGATTTTTTTCAAAGCCAAATCTAATGGCACTAAATTCAATTCTAATCAGATACAATTTAACAGAATTCATATGCAACATATTTCTCAGATTACATCATGGAACCCATGGAGATTTTATATATAATATAAATTTACATTATGGAATAATATAAAACATTAAAGTTACTCCTAACAGAGAATATTTTGAACAGCTTAGGTTAAAAAAAAGCCCATTAAAAACTCTAGTATTTTAATTTATACATTTCAACCTGTTTGCTTTTATTTCTTAAATGACTATTAAAGATGTTTGAAAGTCCCTTCTTTTTCTGGGGCCTTAATTTAAAAGTGATTGTAAAGTGAATTTTATTTTCAAAATGCTCTTCAATATCAAGCTAAAAAACTCAGTAAAAAACCCATTGTGAGTGAATTTCAACTCTAATACTCCAATGTTAAGGACTTCAAAACCTTTTTGAACAACTGCTTCACCCACTCTACATATCTGACACCTAGTTGGTTTAAAATCCATGAGTATGATACTAAAACATCTGCCACTTACAGCTCAAGGAAATGAAATGTTCTTGATCTCTTTATATGAAAAACTGCTAACGTATTTTCCACTTCAAGAATCTTTATTACACTTTGAACACATCAAGACTTGTCCTAAGCTATTTGAACTTAAAAAGAAAGAATTGAACAGTTTATTTTATCAAAACTATTGCAGAGTCACAGAATGGCTTGGATTGGACGGGAACTTAAAATTTAGTCACGAACTTCCTGCCATGGGCAGGAACACCTTCCACTAAACCAGGTGCTCCAAGCCCCATCCAACCTGGACTCGGACACTTCCAGGGATGGGGAAGCCCCAGCTTCTCTGGGCAACCTGTCCCAGTTGAAGGAACGGCTGGAGTAGTGTCAGGAGAGAGACAAGCTGGACATCAGGAACAGGTTCTCTGCACAGAGGGTGGCTGGGCACTGAACAAGCTCCCCAGGGAATGGTCTTGGTCCCAAGGCTCCCAGAACTCCGGGAGTATTTGGACAATTGGGATTGTCCCAATTTACAATTGGAGCATTTGGGATTGTTGAGGTGTCTGTGCAGGGCCAGGAGGTTGACTCATTCATTCTGACGAGTGCCTTCTAACTCAGCCTATTCTATGATTTTATGAAGAATTTCTGCCTTCTAATCTAAATCAACTTTCCTTGAATTTGAAGTCATTACCCCTTGTCCTATGCTCTCATAAAAAGCCTCTCTCCAGCCTTCTTGTAGGCTTCCTTAGGTACTGGAAGGCTGCAATTAGGTCACCCTGAAGTTTCTCTTCTCCATTAAGTAATTCTCTCTATCAAGTACAGACCCAAACATACCTTGGATGGTTGTTCATGTTCCTTAAAACTGGGCATTATATATCCCAGATCCTTTGACCTCTGTTTGTAGGGAATAATAGATTGGTCCATAGGAACTTGTAACCTGATCCAGTATTCTACGGTACCATAATTTTGAATGTGTCCTGTTTTTCCTAAGGAATAAATAGGAGATTGCATTAATTTTCTTAGCAACATTGAGGTATGTTACTCAAAAGCTAGGAAAAACCACAAATTCAAGATTTATAGAACAGCCACAAATTAAAGATTGTGCCTATGCATTACACTAGTGCTTGTGATGTGAATGTTAGAAACAGAAACAATTCCTCAGGCTCCCATTGTATGATCCAAAATCAAAACATAGCCATTTTTCCCTACTTATTTATTTACTACAGGGCCAAATCAAAGTTCAATATTTTTATCTCCTTAAGGCAAATAAAGGTTAGGACACTTTCGTTTGTTAACAGTTAGAAGTATCCCAAAAGTGGTATGCAATTTAAATTACTGGCAAAGGTACAACTTTACAATGCCTTATTAAACCAGATTCTCTACAACGTTAGGCAGTTAAGAGGTCACTGAATATGCTGGTCTGACAAATGTTTCTAGAAGAAAAAGTAAGCTGCAAAGAACATTCAATACTTCTCAGAAGTGTCTTGTCCAGGATATCTTAAAATTATTTTAACATAATGACTATGAATGTGTCTAAAATAATCCACAAAATGTAAACAAACACCCTCCTAGATTATGCTACTGTATATATATTATTAGTCATAATCACCATAATTTGTACCTTTTTCACTATTATATGGCAAACTTTGTCTTACCAGTTTAGATTACACCATTTCTTCCTTTCTTTATGGATAAGGAAAGAGAGGATATACTTATAACATTCAGCCCAGTTACAAAGGATTGATGTTTGATATGGGTGAAGCGGGGGTGCCTCCTTTTTTGGGATTTTTCCCCTCTTGCCCTGTGGTTATATGCCATTATGGGCAAAATTGCACCTATCCCAGCTTTCTACAAATGTTGGCAGAACCACAAGAACATGCTGCACCATCCAACAGAAAAGAACATTCTTGTAAACACTTTTTTTTTTCTTTTTGAAATAGTAATGCACAAATTCATTTTTGGTCAAATATACATTATTTATCACTTGCAATACAGTGACACATAATCAAACAGAATACTTTGTGATATCTTAACTACCAACTAAATCTGCTGTGTTGTAGATCTTGCCATCCTTTTCCAAGATTTCATGGAACGTAAGCTGACAAGAAGCAATTGTTTCATAATCTATGCCATATGCACGATGAACTTCCAGTGTGATGCTGTTTTCGTGTATATAGTGAAAGAAGCTATCATCAGACTGCACAAGAAACTGAGAAGTGAAGTCATATAACGGGGTCTTCCCATGAACTACTGGGGTTATCTGAAGTTCAAAGTCATAGAATGCGTAAGTACAAAAGGTTGCAGGTTCCCAGTCACCAAAAGTGTGCATAGCTTCAGAAGAGAAGATCACTTTGCTGATATGAATTTCAAAAAGGTTCTCTCCTCTTTCTAAATGAACAGTTTCAATAAATCCTCCCACTGGATCACTCGACAATACTTCTTGTCTGGGCTTAAGTGGTTTTGTATCATATACAATGTCTCTTAGTTGGGCTGCAACAGATAGAATAGAGTTATGATTGTCTTTTTAAAAACTCAAATACAATTAATGACCGAAAGGAAAAGATGAAAGTATAATTCAATTATATTAATAATGTTACTTTCATAAAGACATTATCAAAAATAATTCATAGACTGAATGCCCACTGAGAACACTGGAAACAATCAAGAGTATTTCCTCAATGGACCCACCTCAGTATGCATGGACACAGGCATCTAACAGTTACTATCAGGTTATAAGGGAGTGAAAAAGGTAAAATTCAGAAGTCTTATGCAATATTCAAAGAAAGTATCACTATGCAAATGTAGCAGAGATTTAAGATGCTCATTTTTGTAGGGTTGATCTAAATTTGCCAGAGAAAGAAATAATACATCTGACTTTTAACATATGTTACATCTTGAGTGGATAGAGCTATCAGCAAAGACCTTCACATGTTTCCTAGCCGCAGGTGATAAGTGGTTAATAAGTAGTTAATGCAGGTTGGATGGGGCTCTGAGTAGTCTAGGAGTGGAAGGTGTCCTGCCCCTGGCAGGGGTTTGGAATGAGATGGATTCCAGCCCAAGCCATTCTGGAATTGTATGATTCTAAGAAACCAAAATAAATGCTTACAGAATTAGGACATAAACCACGATGCAATAGATGCAACTTGGAGACAAAATATGAAAATTGTTTTAACATCAGAGTTTGTAAAATATCATATTTGAGGCTTCCTATGCACTTTTTACACACTGAAGCCACAAAAAATACTTGAAATTCATTCCGTTTAAATACTATGTCAGTATATTATAACAAGACTTGGGGGATTTTAGTAAGACAAAGTGATTCTGTAATAATAGTACTGCAAAGTAAAAGGTTGACGATAAAAGTATGATTTACTAAAAAAGACAAGTTTGGTAATTTTATTCTTGTTCAGCAATAGCTGCAGTATAAAACCCACTTTGTTGGATTTGGTTTAATTAATAACTGTCGTTTAAGTCAATGAAAATTAACTGGAATAGATACCTTTCCATGAAAGAACTGACTTTTCTAGTAGTTTTAGGAATAGAAAAGTGTTTCACCAGGAGAACAAATTTAAAACAGTAATTTGAAAGAGATAAAATATTAAAAAAAAAATTAGTGAAGAATATAATTTAAAGATACCTTCTAGTTTTCTGATACGTGCAGCTCTAATGTCGAGAAGATTGGTATACTGTTCCAATTTTAACTCATAGTCTTTTTGTAGACTTTCCATCTTTCTTGTCATTGTTTCTACTTCAGTCTGAAAAACAATTGCATGTAAAAAGAACTTCTGAGGATTGTCTGTACTGATGTTGCAAATGCTTTTGGCTACAAGTTAAAATACAGTTAGATTTGAGGAAAGAACATTTAGAGTATGCAAAAATAGCAGCAGTTTTTCACTTATCAATACAGCAAATCAGTTCTAATGTCAGCAAAATCTAAAAACATCAATAGGAAAAACAGAGTAGCTTTTGTTTTAGGACAATATACCTAACAGTTTCTTTAATGATTTTGTTATTTTAAATGCTAATTAATTGAATGAAAAGTCAAAATATGATCTGCCCAACTCCAACAGTGGAAGTAGAAAGAAGACGGTGAAAGCAGAGTGGTATGGAAAAGGAAGCTTATTTGATAAGCACATTTACTTGTGAAGACCTGGTAGGAGCTCAGAGATAACACTCAAAGAGAAGGCACAGTCTGAAGGTTAAGGGCAGGATGAGCTAAAAGACTACAATTTAGTCACTTGGATCTCATGTTTTTTAAACAATATCTTAAGCAACAGCAGATTTTATGTTTGGTTCCCTATGCAGAGACTGGCTTTGTTGCTGAATTTACAAGTTTTAATTATTACAAATGGCAGAACTACAAAGGTTAAAATGTTATTATCAGGTTATTTCCCACTGTGAGTAGAGTTTAGTACCTGGTAATTTTTGCTAATTTTATGCTGCACAAGTAACAAATTCCTTGTCTTTTCAAGTTCTTGCACAGTTTCCACATGTGTTAACTGCAGCTCCTGCATGGAGAATTCTAAATCTTTATGGATATCATCTTCCACTTTTTCTAAGAACAGAAGGTCCACATTCTTTTGTTGCTTTCGATCCTGGAGCACATTAGAAAAATTACAAGAAAATATTTTTGCAAAAATTTGCATGTATTTGTGCATGGTTTAATGCAACACTGGCATATACTTTTGGTATAACAGTAAGGCAGTAAGCAGAACTTTATAAACTTCAAGCACATGGTAACACGTTCCTAAAAAGAGGAATGAGGTATAGTAGAATGTGTCAGGATTGTTTTCAGCAATGTAATCTCATGATTATCAGGAACCAATTAAAATGTATCAGATATTAAGAAGCAATCACTCCTGTCAATCCAATGAAAATACAAACAGATATATTTGCCTTTTTCATAATTAATAATCCTGCCTCCATAAATACACAAACCCCGAATTATTATTCTCAAGTCTACATTCCTTCTGTTATTAATACTGGGGAGTTGGTTTTCATTAAGGTTTTCTGTATTTTTGGGGTTTTTTTAATCATCATTATATAGTCATCATTACAGTAAACACTTCCTCAAGAAAATAAAACATAAATTACCCAAACAGTAGAAACATTGCAAAATTATTTGTTCACTGATTTCTTCCTCTGACTCCATTTTTAATTTGTGCAAGAGAAAAAAGAATAGAGTATTTCCTGAGTATTTTTGGTTTTCTGTTTTAATAAACAAAGATAAGTTCCTAAGATAAGTTCCTGTGGTATTGCTATACCACATACTGGAATTTCCATTCTGATGGTATACTTGCATCAATTACAGAATTAATAAACAAAATTGGTTTTAGTAAACATTATAGGGATAACAAGATGCTTAGATAAGTCATTTAACTGAGAGAAACTAAGTTTTTTTAAATGGCTGTGAATCTGATTTAATTCACCTTTGTTGTTATAATGAATTATTTACATAAATTAAGATTTAATTCTGGCAATCTTTTCATCTTTCCTTCTGATTAACTGTAACTAAAAAATGTCAAGAACAGCCTCATTTGAGCTTGAGGAATTAACTACTGGAAGATGCCCAAATAATTCAGCCCTTGAAAATTCCAGGTGTGTAGAAAGCATACAATGGTCAGCCAAGGGTTTACCAAAAGAAGAAAAAACCCAACAAAACCAACAAACCAACAAAAACACCTTGCTCAAATGAGAAAATAAGAGAACGCAAAATATGGAATTCTAGAATGGTTTGGGTTGAGAGGGATCCTAAATATTATCTAGCTCCAACCCTGCATTCTTTGTAAGATACGTTTATAACTAAGAGGGTTTCATTGAATTCTGCCACACCAACATCACTTTCCTGGAATTTAATGGAAAGCTGTTACCAGATGTGAATTGAAGAAATACATTCAGAATAACAAGATACACTCTCACTAGACATGATGTTTTGCTTGATTGCATGAATAAACACTTATATTTTTATATTCTTTGACTATAAAGAAGTAACTGCACTGTGCATAAAACAGAGGGGTTTTTTTTCCTCATATTTGAAACAAAAATATAGTTCACCTTGGTTAAAAACTTCACTTGATTTTTCAGATCATCTAGTTGTTGCTTTTGTTCCAGGTAGCGTAACTGCAGGTCTTTGTTGTCTTGCATCAGCTTTTCCTTTTGATCTTGATATAGAAGAACAAAATATTACACTTAATTAAACATAGTTAAGAAAATTACAAACTTGATTTTTTCATATTCATATATGCATGAAAATTTCATTGCAAAATGCAGAAAACTAATGTATTTTGTATGGGGAAACCTTTGTGTGCTTGTTCTGGTTAGGACAGCGTTAATTTTTGCAAGATGTCAACTTTTACTGACACAATCAATACTTCTCTAGTAAGACAATCATAAAAAAAATTGTACTTATTAAATAGCATACTCTGTAGAACAGTACTATAAAGAAGAACAACAAATGCAGCAATTAATGAGATTTTATTACTGTAAAATAAAAAGTACTTAGATATAACTAAGTAAATAGATACACTGTATGAATTTATGAGATGAGTGACAACAATCCTTACTATAGGAATTGTTTCAACTTAGATTTTGTATTAGCTTATCTCAGTCTTTTACAACCTGCATGAAACACTACTGTTAGTAAGCTTCAATGAACATGAACCAAACAGCTATTGTAATTTCTGGCTGAGAATCTAGGAAATACTGGTAAGACAAGAAACACAAGTACAAATGTCTAAAGGAAATGAGGCTGGTGGAAGGGTGATATAACTTCTGAAAGTACTATATTAAAAAAACCCCAGAAAGCATAGTTAGAGTGTTACTCTATTTTCTAGCTAAATACATTTCTTTCAAGTATTACAAAGCACGTTATGATGTTAGGGCCAGAAAAATACTACTAAAACAATCAGATCAAATAACAGAATCATTGTAAAAGGGAAATACAGAAGGAGGACATAGAAAATGTCAAGATGATGTTGGTCTCCTGTAGCATTAAGAATTTTCAAGGCTTCACTTATTTTACCATCTTTCTTAGACATGGAAAAGAAGCTTAGGAAAAAGACTCATATGCCAAACTACAAAGGGTAGACATGACATTATTTCTACACTAGTTCTAGGCAGTACTTTAAGACAAGCATTAATTTCAATTCTCATATTGAACTTCAAAGAGGAATGTGCAGCAAAGGCAGATACTCTGAAACGTGACTGAAGAAAGTTATACTGCCTATGCTTTGTGAAAGACAGAGCCGTAACCAAATCCTATATACAGAGGCCTAGAAGGGTATTAGAACACCTACTCCAGCTGCAGCAAGTCAATTCAATAGAAATCAGAAGTGTAGTACTCCGGTGTTTCAGTTTAGGAGTACAATAAGCTACCTGGGGAAGGGATGGTAAACACCTGACAGTTAAACATAATGGCCACAGGAAGGAAGGAAGATGGAATGCCAGTTTTTTTCATAATCATGCTACAAGTAACAACTGTTAGTATGTCATAACTTCATAATAACATAGCTTAAGGCATCTTAAATTATTTGAGTATCAATTAAGGCTAATTTTTCAAACACTTGCTGTGGTCAAATAAAATATTTAAATATTCAATCTGGTATGTGAGGTCAGCAGAGCTACTGAGAATCCTAATGGTACGCATGTGCTGAACTCAACCCATTATCATAAGAATTATTCACAACAAGTTGGCCCACTTCATTCCATGAAATTGTTCACAGAAATACATCTCTTAAAAATACACATTTGAAGAATCAAATCTAAACTAAATATCTTCACTTTCTGTCTGTGCTTGTCTTTTGTAAACTTCATATTGCTACAGTAAACAGTGCTGAGATTAAAATAAAGATTGCAAGGTCAGTATGAAGAAAACACATATGAAATAATATGTTCATTATATTAAAAGAAAACTGTTATTTTAAATGTACAATGCTGTAAATAAAAATTAGTATATACTGAAAATATAAAAAAAATCTGAATTAAGGAAATTGAAAGACAAACATTGCCAAGGGCCTATATGAGCTTCACATAGCTTCTGCACAGTGAACAGAATAGTGGTTTATAATTTGAGAGAGACTGTCAGAGGGGTCTCTTTTTCCATAAGAACTTTCAGTGTAGAGAAGAGAAGAAATACTGAATAAAGAGTAAACATGAACCCAAGAGATGAAGAATAAATGCAGCTGAAATTATATGAGCCTCATTCAGCCCATATTCTGTACGGGGTCATATTTTGCACTTAATAGATAGTCATAACTTAGGTGTATTTAAAAAATGTATAATTAAAATACAGCTTTGAAAACACCTGCAACAGAGATTCCACTTTTCTGGGCAGTATATCTCAACTCCAACTCCAGAGGGGTATAATCTCACATTTTGAGAAAATACTAGTCTTCTCAGACATATACCTCTTTCTACTTTGATCTTGTCAAGGATTTCATTTTTGTCTGCTAGATCATTTTTGATAGCTGCCTCTAGTTTAGCAATTTGCAGTTTCAGTTGCTGTTCCTTTGATTTCCACTGCTGTTCATGGGGCAGACTGAAGACACTGCAATAAAACATGTTATATGAAAAACTTTTAGAAATCAGCATCAGCAGAAAATAATCAAGGAAAAAAACTTTTAGCAGCACAGAGACCACTGTCATTGTGGCTGAGTAATTATGTAAACATATGTTGGTTGGCTGCTATTGAAACCCAGGTGGCTCTCTCAGGATGCAATTAAAAACCATAAAAGATTTGTGGAACAAGCAAAGGAACTGACCTTAATTTAGAGCTCCAAAATTAAAAAAAGTTGGTAGCATGTAACATTTGTGGGACTAGGAAAGCAACTGAGATGAATATCTCAGAATAATCCACAACTGCAAAATTCAACAGGTGACAACTACAAAACCAGGGTGTTTTTGTGTACAAACCCTCTTAATGTAGAGAATTGGGATCATCCACCTGATTTCTTTTAAATTTGTGAGACATGCAGAACCTCAAGTCAGTTGCCTGGTCAAAGAAATGTCGACCACAAAGTGACAACAGTTTTCTCATACTCTAAAACAACAATTCTGCTACTGCTTAAGAAGCGCATATAAAGTAATCTTTCTCCTACTTGAACAAATATAAAAAAAAAAAAAAAAGGGAAAATAAAGTAGAATAAGTATTTTGCATTTAACATTATTTGCTTGTAAACTGCCAATCTATTTGCAGGGGTACAAAATCAGAATTGCTGAAACCACAACAAAATGTGTAACTCAGACTGAAATAAAAGTAATAGTATTATATAATTTACAGTATAATTCCTTGCAGGTAAAAAGAAGAAGCAATGTAATGTGCTTTCTTAGACAGTGAGTACTATGCTCTTCATATTACTGTTGTTCAATTCTTGCATTCTTATTGACTGGGAAAATGTCCATCTTAACAAAACATAAACCAGTTTATTCATTTACATATTCTGTGAGAAATCATAAACTATGGGGTTTTCTTTAAACAAAGGTGTCAGTTCCTCAACTCTTTCCTTTGAAGAAGCTCACCAGTTAACAAATATTGTATTTTATATATATAAATGTATAAAAAAATCTTCTGGAATCTATTTTGCAGCCAATCTCTCCCAGACATCTATGTAACTGTCATGGTTTGAGAGGAAATGAAGTTTTTTGTGATGGTGTGGTCAAGCCAATCGGTGTTCAGATTTTAATATTGGCACCTGGTTTGTCCACTGAGGGCATGGATACGCCTCTGAGAACAGAGAGGGTTAAAAGCTGTGAACGCCCAGGGGAATCTCTCTTTTTGGGTTCCGGTTTTGAACTGACCAGATCCTCCGTGCCCAGCTCTTAGCTGGGCGGGTGGGGGAGGGGAGCCATGCGGCCGGAGGGAGGTAGGCCAGGCCGGGGCCAAAGGGTGGAGGAGAACATTGTAAGGGCTTCGGGCAGCCATCCCCCATTTCCCCCCCCTGGAGAGAGGGAGAGAGAGAGACAGAGCCGGTGCCTGTGATAGCGTGGCCGGCGTGAAGGAGAAGGGGGGGTGCCCAGGAGTTCATGAAGCAAACCGGCAGAGCCTGGGACTTTTAACCCTTCTGGGGAGGATGGAAACCTTGCAAATGCTGATTCCTCCTGAAGTTGATGAGATTGAGAGGATGTTGAGAAGAATCCTAGGTGGGAGGAGATGATGGAGTGGCCTTTGGCTGGACTTTGCTTGTATAGCCACAGCAGAACCCCTTGTGTTCCTGTGACACAGAGACTGCATTCTAGGGGGAGGCGATGGCTCAGAGCCAGGAGAGTGCGGTGATGTGGAGGTTTGTGAACAGAGACGACCGGGTGAGGAGGGTGGTGGTGGTGCCCTCCGTCTTCAAAGAAGAGGAAGAGGAAGATGATCTCTGTTCAAGAGACCCCTTGGCCCCAGGGGGTGAAATTTGGGGGGGGACAGGTGTCCCAAAGGAGAGGGACTGTGCTCTTTTTGGAACTGGACAAAGTATCCTTAAAGGGAAAAACCCTAGAAGCAGCTCTGATCCATGTGCAGTGGTGAGAGCACTGGACATGGAAGGAAGAGGTCACAATGGCAAAATGTTCTCCGGGCGGTGCCACACGTGACACGGAAACACGAGAAGTTTCGACTGTTTCCTGGGGAAGTCTGTAGTGCAAGAGGGACTCCTCTCTTCTCAAGGAACTGAGAATTGATTATCTAAAGGGTGGTAATGGAATTGGAAATTTGGTGGGGGGAGGAGGAGGAAATTTGGAAGGTTTTCATCTTGTGTTCTATGTGTTCTGTGTGTTTTTCTTTGTAGTTTTAGGTTAATAAAGTTTTTTTTCCCTTTCAACCTTAAGTTGGAGCCTGCTTTGCTCTGTCTCTGATCACATCTCACAGTGGATGCCAGGGAAAGAGGTATTCTCGTGGGGGCACTGGCATTGCACCAGGCTCAAACGAAAAAAAAAAAAAAAAAAAAAAAAAAAAAAAAAAAAAAAAAAAGAGAAGAAAGAAGTATTGCAGAAGGGATAGCCCACAGAGCATTATAGACTGTACCTGCAGACTCAAAGAGAATGCCTGCTCTGAAATACTTGAATAATGACCTTAAGGTTAAAGAAAAAAAACTATTATGGCATGAACTGTAGACTCTGAAGTATATGGCAAGGGTTTATATTCTGGATTAGTGCTCTTCTTAAAAACTGGTTTATTTCCCTGTATTTTGTCATTTCCTCACAGTATACCTAACCTGTTTAATACATTTCTCCAGGCACAGAACATCTTACACTTTGGCAGATTGTCTTTTACAGCATGCATGAACTTAAAGAATGCTTCTAAGTTGTGCAGTAAAATAGGATTTATTTTACTCTCCTATAATTTTGAAGATAATATGCAGGGAATATAATGCACTGCACCCACTATCATTCCGTAGTACTGCCTAGGTATAGAAAAGATACAGTGTGTTCTCTAACTGCTTAAAGTCTCAATGGTCCCATAAGGAAAGAATAAAGCATATCAAAAAAGGTATCAAATACCCTTAGTTTTCACACTTCTGAAAGTGTTTTCGCATTTCAATGACAACTATATGTGGCATTTGCTAGCTTTAGGTACAATAATTTCACATAAAGATGTAGCTACATCTAATTCAGTTTTTTGGAAGACTATACTGTCAGAGAAACCATTAAGAGTTACTATGATGGCAGTTCAAGATCTCAGTATTTAAATGAAGAACATTTCAGAAGACGGCTTTCCTCCAAGCCTATGTAATGTTAATGTTTATGTTTAATGATTATGCTTAATGTAACATTTTAGTTTGAATTGAGTCCACTTGTGTTGTTTCTTCATTTGAATTTAAGATCCACGTGGAAAATCTGTCACATCTATGGTATTTCATCAGAGTTAAAGCCATGTGGATAAATTATAATGGTCAACCACATTGGGCACTTTTCCTTTTGAAAGAATTTAAGCATTGTCACGTTTGCATTACAAGGTCATATGAAAACCACTCCTCCAAATCCTTTATCAGAATGTATTGTTTTCTTGGACAAAGAGTAAATACTAAGAGTCAACAGACCAATTCATACTAGTTCTTTGCAAACTTTTCAGGGGCAGTTCTGCAGTCTTGTCTTTGGCAAAATTGCTATTAACTTCCCAAAAATAACATCAGCAAAGAATGGATTTGTGCCTCTTTTCCTCGATTAAAAAGATTTATTAATTATTTAGCACCTGTGGGCACTTCCTACCCACCACTAGCAATAAGTAAGCTGCAGTAGAGTTCCATTGTGAAAATAGGAAACTGGAAAAGCTAGCCATTAAACAGTGGTAATAATGAAATTATCCATTTCTCTAATTTCTTGTTACTCAATGTGCTGGTTTTGGCTGAGGCAGAGGTACTTTTTGTTCGTAGTGGTTGGTATGGGGCTGTGTTTTGGATTTGTGCTGAACACAGTGATGATAATACAGAGAGGCTACTGAGCAGGGCTTAGAGATAACCAAGGCCTTTTCTGGTTTTCATAATGCTGTCCTGGGGAAAGGATGGGGGAGTGTGGGAAACTGGGAGGTGACTGGGAGAGCAGATCAAAGGAATATTTTCTAGGAGATAAAGTGAGAAGAAGGAGGAGAAAAGGAGAACATTTGGAGTGATGGTGTTTGCCCTCCCAAGTCAACATAACGTGTAATGGGGCCCTGAAGGTGTGGAACACCTGCCTGCCCCTGGAAAGCCAGGAATGAATTCCTTGTTTTGCTTTCCTTGTGTGCACAGCTTCTGCTTTCCCTTCCTTGTTTTGCTGTCCTTGTGTGCACAGCTTCTGCTTTCCACATTAAATTGCCTTTATCTCACTGCACAGTTTTTCTAGCTTTTACTCTTTAAATTCTCTCCCCAGTCCACTGGTGGGGAAGTGAGCAAGGACTGTGAGGAGCTTGGTGGCTGGCTGGAGTAAAACCACAATATGGAATGATGAAACATGAATCAACGTTTAAATGGGACTATATGAAAAGACAGATCATTTTAGATAAAAGAACAGCTGTCTTGTAGGTTACTACATAGTAACAGAAGCATATTTAAATTTATTTAAACATAAATTCTCTATGATTTAAGTAGAACAGAAATATCATAAATTGATTTTTTACTAAGTGTTACTTTTCTGCATAATGATAAAAGAGAGAAAGAAATCATAATCAGAAATATTTATAACATGATCAAATTTTGTAGAAATCTACAACAATGAACTTAAGTGACAGACAACTGATCAACTGTCCCTATACAAAACTCTGAGTATCGTGATAATACAGCTGTTACATAAGTAAAAAACTGCTTTAAGTTATTTGTACTCACCATTTTTCACTTCTATAATTTTTAATTTCACCACAAACAGTACAGGAAGTATAAGAAATATTGTAAGAAATTTATAAACAAAAATTGATATCACTTATATTGTGTTTAGTCATTGGTATTTTTTTGACAGACATCACACTGACAAGCCAAACACTTTAAGAGGAGAAATAATTTCAATACAAGAAAATATGTTAAGCTTTTTACGTACTTTCCCAGGCAATTATTAACTCTAAGACACGTGTCTTATTATCTAACCCTCTTTAGAGCAATAAAATCAGTGTTTCAAAATAAAAGAAAAGCTCATTTGAAGGTAATTTTTTTCTTTCACATGCTTGAGGCAATTAGCTACAATTACATATTTCTGTATCGGTAGAAGTAAAATGATAGCTATTACAAAAGAAACAAACCACACCTCAAAAATAATTAGTGGAAAAGCTGTCAAATATCAGACTTTATATAAGTTCACTGTGAAGTGCTGGAAGAACTTTTATCCCATTGACAAAAATTCAAACACCTCTTTGTTAAAAAAAAAAACCCTAAGAAACAATCCCTAAACAAATCCAAATTAATATATATCTACCTAGAAGTATCCTTCTTTCAACAATAACTCTGAAGAAAATAATGTGAAATTCAACTAAAAATTCTTTCATTTACGTTCAAAATAAAGTGACTCCTACATATTTTGAATTATATTTTTAAAAGTAGTGTCTTATTGTTTTAAGAGTATTAGAACAAGTTGGTCCATTTAAACAGGGCAGATGAAATACAGGCAGAGTACCATGAATGTTTCCATATACACTTACTGATATGATAAACTGGAACACAAACATATTTACATGTGTGCACAAACACTCAATAGGCACATTCCAGCACTTAGTGCTGTATGAAGACCTATTCAACAGGACAGAAACCTAATTTTTTATATACAGAATCTATAATTTACCTGTTATGCAGCTTATCATAGTTTTCCTTCAAGAGTTCATTCTCTTTTTCTAGATCATTTATTCTTTCCTGTAACTAAAATGAAGAAGGAAGTTTTATTTGATGTACAGCACAAAAGCAAATTACAGTGAATGTGCGAAGACAGATAGTTAATTACTTGTAGGCATTGTCAAGCTATTATTTGTTCTTTTTATACAAAATCAGCATCATAGAATATTCTGTGTTGGAAGGCATGCAAGGATCATCAAGTCCAACTTTAAAGTGAATGACCCATTTGGGGATGAAAACCACAACCTTGGCAGTATTAGCACCCTGCTCCAACCAAAAGAGCCAATCTCAGGGTATACAGGCAAAATAATATAAAAATCTAAAAGTCTTAAGTGTATTACTGACATGATAAACAACACATTCTTGTTTTCAAAACGTTCACTAAAGCAAGACATAACTTTAAAGCTATGAGATAATAAGAAGATAACTTCATGCATTACAATAGTTTTAAAGGTTTGGAGGAAGTATCTCTGAGTTACTTCTTGGTAAACTTGGTTCATGCAAAATACATTTAAAATAGGTAAACCAGCTGGTAAAACTAAATTTACTACAAAACGTAACAGAAAAACATGTAAGACTGCAGACTCTTACTCCTCATGCATTGAAGAGAATGAGAAATAAACTACTTGATTTTTAGCCCTAAGTGTGGATGACACCAGTCTGAGAGCCTCTAGACAAAGAAACAGAAGTAAATGATTTGAACTGCTAAATCAGATATAACACTATAGTGTACTGGAATTAAATCAGGTTGAAAGAATACTAAAAAACTATTATCAATAAATTAAGTATAATTTTCTTTCAGTTAACAAACCACTTGTTCAGTATCAGAATTGACATGGAATCCTATGCTTTAACCTCAAATATAAACACTGGTGCAGTGACTATGCGGCACAGGGATCAAGTATGGTTGATATTCTATCAAATACAAGCAGCAGCCACTGTCTTTTTCTTTTTAATGGGATAAAAGTATATATATCACTAGTATATATATATATCACCATGTCAGTCTTGTAAATGTGTTTGAAACATCTATTCACATTTTCACAATTAAAAGGTATCCCATCATTAACTCTTCCCTTATCTATACGTACTTCAAGCAGATTCAAGATCTCTTGAACACAATCTCACCTCTTCTGTTCTTCTGTTTGAAATAGTTACTGTCTGCAATTCTTTCTGAAGGTGAAAGCACTTTAACCGCTCCTCTTTAAGCTGAACATTCATTTCATCACCTTTTGCTAATAATGCATCATGGTTTGTCTTTAAGTTCTTTAGGTTCTGTGGAAAGGAAAGAAGGAATATCAAAATCAGACCTTGTAGAATGTTCCCATACTGTGTATTTCAACACAGGGCTCTCAAGGTGCTATTGAGTAGATGTTCTCAATGTGATCAGCAGGACACATTCTTGAACTAAGTAACTAAAAGTAACTTTCACTTCCCATGGCCATCAGAAGGCGACCTGGTTGCCCTCATGAATATCAAACCCTCAGTTTGATATTATGAAAATGACAAAGAAATAAATCTGTAAAGCAATTAGAAGATTTTGCAGTGGTTACAGTGGTTGGACATGCTAACCAAAAACCACTACAGCAGCAAGCAGAAATCAATGTCATCCACACCTATGTTAATCATAGAGCTTGCCACAGCTCTCTTAACCCTTATATTTATATATACATATATACACACACACACATATAAGTCTTTATACTTATAGATACACATATACACACAATTGTAGCTATATGATTCTTTTGCAACCCTCATGCATTCAGCTCTATTTCCCAAATAGAAGAACTTTAATAAGGGACTTCTAATTTCCATCATATTTTCATTTACTTTGGTGGGACATTTAACCAATTTTAAAATTAAATTAAGGATGCCGACAGAATATTAGGCAGTATAATATTAACTAATATTCTGGAATATTAGTTATTAATATTAGTTATTCTGGAATGATTAGTTAATATTAGAATATTCCAGAATATTAGTTAATATTATACTGCCTACAATCTGGTAATTAGGCCTCATTCATTAAAAATTCACATGTAAATCACATTCAAATTACGTTTTGAGACAAAATAGTTGAAAACCCAATCTCCCGTTTCATAAAATGACTGGATGATTATTTATGCCAAATACATATGTGAATATAGTTAATGTTTAATGCTTTTAGACAGAAAGAAGTTAGCTTCATTTTTTTCCATACAGCATTCCTAAAAAGTAGTTAAATGGAGACGCTAAATGTTAATCCTGTAAAAATCATTTACGTTCACATTCAGTCTGAACAGACTGGAAATGAACAAAAAAACCAATGAAAAATCAGTCACCAACTTATCTTCAGCTTTTCATATTCATTTCTCAGGAAGAAAAAAATCACAGAGAATACACAATATTAGCAGTCAGTCTAACAAAAAACAGATAGAGTTATTTTTATAGCTATTTTTATAACTTTATTTTTATAGTTATTTTTATAGCTATTTTTATAACTATGAAAGTTATTCATAGTTATAAATAGAGAGAATTTAACTCTAAATTCTAGAATGAAACTCTCTCTAGTTTAGATTTCTTAAAGAGAAAGAAGACAAAAAGCCATGTTAAACTTTTTCTCAGTTTGCCAGAAAAGATACAGGAGTTACACTGAAGAGAGGGAAGGAAGCAAAGCAAAACGAAATGCAGAAACAGAAAAACATGGGCAAAAAAAGGAATCAAAGAAAAATCTAATGGCACAACTGTTATTTAGCATGCTACCAGTAACACACAGGTGTTTTTAAGGATACTCAGTGCTTCCACTTTTTAAGGCTGGATACATAATAAAGCTCTATTGCAGTTAGGATTCCTCCTTACAGGAAGTCTCCCATTTCCAAGGTATTATGATACCACCTTTGTATGCACATGCAGTTTTCCATATACATACAGGAAAAAGCAGAAAAGAAAGTGGTATAATTAAAACCTTTAGATAATCTACCATGGAATTGCATGTTCTGGAGATATTTTCATAAAATTGCTCTTTTTATAAGGAAAATTATTACTTAGAGTAGCCCTTTAAAATAATTTCCATGAACATATAAGCAGATGTTAAATCCTAACATCAGAATAGAAGAGACAAACCGCCCAAACTTCAGCAAAGAGTAATAAATTGGAAGGGGCTTGGTACTCTTTTCTGGTAAATCAGTACATCTAAGTCAAAGTCCTCTCTTCAAATGATCAGGGATCTCTTTCCATAGCCAGACAACTCAGTTCATTCTTCATAATCTGCTTGTTATGACTTTGCAGATGAAATCACTAAGACCTGCTAGACTCT
The DNA here is from genome assembly GCF_022539315.1 of Serinus canaria. Lineage (NCBI taxonomy): Eukaryota > Metazoa > Chordata > Aves > Passeriformes > Fringillidae > Serinus > Serinus canaria. Next base: position 19,402,015 of record NC_066318.1, read on the forward strand.
GCTGAAAAAAAAGAAAGATTAAGACTAAAAATCCCGACTCCATCTGGAGTAGTTTGAGTGTAATGTAAGATGTGGTTCATTTAATGTACTCAGAATTGACTTTGAATTAAGAACTGTCTATATTTTGTCTTCTGTTTGGCATGCTTATGTGATAAGGGTATAGGAATGTTACTGATCAAATTGAAATTACCTCTTCAAGCTGGAGAAGTTTTCCTTCCATTGCTGAAAGAGCATTGCTTTTCTCAGCCAGCTGTTTACGGACCTTGATCATTTCCACATTGTCCTGAATGTTTAGCCTTCAAAATTAAAAACAAATGCATCATAAACACATACTTCAAAGACAATGTAGGGTATAACACCAACTTAATTTGTTCTTCTATAATTCACACTAGAGAGTTTAGGTAAATAAACATTTTACTGTTCGATGACAAAGCAACTTCAATCAATACATACACATCTTTCTTTATGGTATAAAACTGTATATGGCAGAAAAAGAAAACAATCCTATGCCTAAAGAGATTGCTTTCTCTCTCTCCCACCATCCAAAATATTCAATGCCAGTAGAACAACATTTTGTGAAGTTTCCACCTATCAAATACTGCAAAGAAAAGGAGAGATAGCAATTTAGACTCCAACATCTTAACTCTGGTATTCAAACAAGCTGCCAGTGTGTCTTAATTACATGAAAATAATTTACTATCTATGCAGATATTCTTACAATTCTAAGATTAATTTGAACCTGTACTGTTTATTACAAAGGATGTTCAAAATAATTCAAAATTTAAAAGATAATTACTTAAGTGTTTTTCCTTACTTCAAACGGTGGAACTAATGTAAACCCTATTATTCCTACAAGTATGAGAGGAGAAACCAGTTGGGATTTTTATTAATATAAATTACGAAAAAATCAGAATAGATTTTCAATATCTGAAAAGGCAATTTCTCTTCCAATATTTGTTTATTTTAGACATGCAGGACACATTGTCACAATGCCATGCTGGAGCAAGTGAAGGGGCTACAAAGCTTAGACATCTGGAAAACAGTTGAGTATGTGAATAAAGAAATGTTGCTCTCTAATACTAAAACAGTGTTAGAGACTTTCATTTATCTCAACATTTTCAGCAACAGCAGAGCCAGTATTTTTCTACTATTTGTAGACTCCAAATTATTGAGTACTAGTGAACATTAAATTGTCCACTATGAACCTACACCTAAAATTTGATAAGAATTAAAGTGAAGGAAAAATAGGTGATTAAAATTTTATGACTTGAACTTCAGCTGAGCCTGTATCAGCTGAAAAAGAATTCTCTAAAATGGTAATTATGAACTTTTTTGTTTATTTATGAAAAAACATCGTAACTTATTATTGTAACTTTCCTTGCTTAGAATTATCTATTGCTATTTGGCAAAACATTTTATGGCTTGGTTTCACCAATTGGACAAAAATTAATAAGGCTCATATTTCTTTACTGAAGTAGTAATTTCCACAGCTACTTACAAACATTATGATGTAACTCTTCTAACGTTTCCACCAGAGAGATTTTAATTTTTCACAATACCTTTGGCTTGCTGTACCCTGCTCTTTCAGCTGTAGGGTGGATTCTTCAATTTCCTTTTCTTTCCTTCTTAGCTGACTCCCAAGGATCTCTCTGGCACGGTCTAGTTCCTCAATTTGGTTCTTTTGGGACTCAATGACAGTCTCCCTGCAAGTACAAGCATCCTACATTCCAAAACCAGCCATATATTTTTTCAAAGAAAAAAAAAAGAGTACTCAAGTAAGACAAACTTTTGAGTGTTCAGCAAAACCTGTATTTCTTATTAACATACCTCCCAAGAGAGGCTTATGAGTTTAAATTGCTATGAAAGTGCAACACAAACTCTCAAATGTTTCTGTGGACTAAATAATGCTTAGCAGAACCTCACTAAAACGCTGTTCACGGTTTCTTATACTCTATATTAGAAGTATCCTCCTTCTCATCCCTTAGCACCAATGGTTTCTCAAAAGCAAAACACCATTACTAACTATCACAAAATTAGATCTTCAATGAATGGAACACTGAACATAATTTTTAAGCTTTTATTCTGAAATGGAAAAATCTAAACGCCCCAAAAATAAAAAAAAAGAAAATAAAATCAAAAAATGTGTTTTAAACAGTGGAATGTATCCAATAAATGCATTAAAAAGTAATTTATAGGAATATTTCTGTACAATTGTTTTTTATGATTCCAGTTAAGCGTTGCATTTATAAAATTTCAAGCACAAAATAAATGAATGCACATTAATCCATGTATTTATAAACTTAGCTTGCCCATTAATTGGAAATTTAGCATTTACAGAGAAGATACTCCATAATTTGTTTTAAGTAAATCACTGTGAAAATAAAACAACAGCTTTTAAAAAACCCAGGTTCTAAACAAAATTCAGAGAAGAAAAATATTCTAATCAGACCTCAATATCTTTAAATTAGATACTAATTACCTTTTCTATATAACACCTCACTATTTCTCATGCTATCTCTACATCAAGTATGTTGTAAGGGTTTCCTAAGCTTTAATTTCAACTGAAATGTGCAGATGAATTACAAACCACACTTCAAAATGCAGAAGTGAATCAGAATCATTTTACGTAAATATCCCAATACTGTGCTTTTTGTACTTATCCATAAAATCTGTCTGCCTCTAGAAATGAAATTTAAATGCATCAGTGAAACACATTCACATAGTTACCACTTGCATGGTGGTGCACATTTTAGGACTTATGTTGGTAAAAATTTTGGAGCTAAGGTTCTTTCTTCTTTTGTCAGCTTTGACCCATAACAAACAAGGCAGGCATTGCATCCTAGCAAAAAAGCCTCACCACTGGAGACCAGTTTTAATTTGTAGCCAAATTCTTATGTACCTACATTTTGCATTCTGAATACCTGATTTCCTGTTTTCCTTAACATTCTGCATTGTTACCAGTGTTATTATTGTCAGAACCAACCATTTTATTTTCTGAGCTGAAAACTTCTTAAAATATATACTTTTTTCTTCAAGAAAACCATAAGTTCTAACTATAATAACAAAAAAAGAAGTAATATGAAAATCATACAAATTTCTGATTTCAGCCCTTGAATCCTCGAGCAGACTCTGTCCATATTTGGGGAGCACAAGGTCAGACGATCTCACTTCTAAACTTTGAAATCTCATTCCTGAATACAAAAACAAAGATAAATTTTTGACTTATTGAATGAGAAAGCTTTTAACAGCCAACTATCTTAATACAGCACAAATAATTGCAACTTCTATATAGATGTCATAAGAAGTATTTTTATATCAAAATCACATAGAAATCACAGTATGCACAACATAAGCTGCTCTAAAATCTGAAGGATGGGCGATGCCAAACAGTGTTAAAGCAAACTGTTAAAATAAATGTCGTGAAAGATTTATAGATTTTCATTTCAAACAGAACAGAGATCGTGTCTTCAAAGAAAAGAAATATCAGTATTATTAGACAGAAACATGGACTTGTAATCACTTTTTCTCAGCATTTTCTTTGCAAAATCCCAAGTGTCATTCACCCAGATATGCAATTGTTAGGACTGTATTTTAGTAGCAGTGCAGATAATTTCCTTGTGTTGTTTAGAAGCATCCTAAGCCCACAGTGAAGAAAAGAAGTGAGAAATTAATTAAGGAAGAATTATTACTTTAAGAGCAAATGCAATGGTTTCTCCATATTTTTCTCATACTCTTAGCAAGAAGAAATTAACCAAGTTTTGAGGTGGGACCAAATACATTTCATTTCAAAGACCGCATTAAGGCAGCCATCCCTCAGTCCTCAGAACTGTATCACTTAGGTTTAAGGTACAATGATACCAAGATTCCCAAAATGCATGAAAAACTTACCTACTTTGCTGCATTAACTTGACCTATTTAGAATTTGGATCTTTATATGTTATTTTAAGGTACTGGTAATTGCAATACAGATATAGATTAGATATAGACAGATACAGATATAGATATGCGCGCACGTGTGTATATGCCTAGATTTTTTTTGTTTACTTTTGTTCAACTCAAGGTACTTCTTACATGATTGCACTCAAAGAAAGCAAGTACCTACATCCATACGTGATTAGCTTTCCATGGTATTTTTAAATCAGCCAAATAAAAAGCAGATACAGGAAGCTCTAATTGTTATTTGTAGAATTTTCTCGTCTCTTAATACCTTACAGACAGCTAAACTATCCTTATTTTTTTCCAGGCATTTTATTTTTCAATAACTGCTCTGCATCTTTTCTGATGTGCACTAAAAATGTTTTGAAATTCAGAATCATGCTTTCAAGTGCAAAGAGTCTGCTGTTTTAATAAATGTGAATTATACCCTTCTTGGTGTGCTCTGGCATGCCAGCAATCTCACTCTCTTTTTTGAGACCAGTGTTCACACGAGATTGAATGGAGCTGTACAGACAAGGCCTATGGCCTTGAATCTGGAGCTGCTGTTTAGTTGAAATGAGTTTGTTGCGGAGGCTCTCATTTTGTTTCTCAAGTTCACGAACTTTTTCTCGCAAATGCTCAATCATTTCTTCCAGCTCCAGAGCCTGACCCAGCCGCTTGGGTCCACAGCCAGCCTGGTCACATTTTCCTTTATCATTAACGAGCCGTATTAACTTGGTGGTCATTCTGGGGAAAACAATTGGAAAAAAAAAAAAAAAAAAAAAAAGTGAAAAATCAGCATAAGAAGTATTCTGTTGAAAGGAACATAACCACTGTGGAGACGTCAGCACAGAACCTTGATAATAAATTTCAAGTTTTCATATAACTATTGTTGCCATCTTCAAGGACAAACTCCTTGAAGATAACTGCTACCACTGAGAAGCAATCTGCTTTATAGCACTGACGAATAACAGTTTCCTAAGGCTAATCATTTAAGACTAGTAAAGGAAGGACACCTTTACATTGTATTTTTACCTAAGTGGATGATGAGTACACCCACCTGGTGTAAGTGGATAATGAGTGATATTTCCTGTGCATAGAAACATAGGAACTGCCATTTGAAATAACAAAACAATTCATTTCATCTACAATTTTGTATTTGACAACAACCTGACAGAAAAGAAGGAAATTGCGTAACGCTGGTCAACTGGACAGTGGCTCACTGAATACCGAGTCAAAAGAAAATAATGTTTTGGACTTTAAAGTATGAAATAGGCACTATTTTCAACTACCGTTTGATGAATTCATTAGCTCCTTGTGAGAATCCATAATATCAGAGGGTTTTGGGAAAACTGCAAAAAGCAGGCATCAGAAACAGCAGAACTATGATTAGAGCTAAGCAGTAGCCATAAGATTGATCAACAGAAAAATTATGTAAGTGGAAAAGTAAGGACAAATAGAACAATGGTCTGTGTATTAATGCTTGTCTAGAATAACTCCCTAAGCTACAGCAAAGTATATCTAGTGAGATATTAGGAAGTTCTAAGCTTAATAATGGAGCTCTGTGCATTGTGTTTGAAAGCTTACAAATGTATTCCATTTTAAATAAGCAGCATTGTTTTAACTGAGGGTAAGTGTGCTTATAGCGGTTGGATGGAACCACTGTCAATATGCTTCTGCTTTGTGTGATTGGTCAAAAAAGTTTTAAAGTAAGTTGTAACATTAACTTCTTGGTCTGCTGCCTGGGATGTGAGCTAATGGCATCTTCCCATTGTCATAACCATGTAATGAGACTGATGCTGGAAAATAAAACAGCTCAAGATGCTTTCCTAGCAGTCCTGTCCTGTTCATGATTTGTACATAGCCCCCGGCCAGCGATAGCTCCTCACCAGAAACTGGCTTAGACGCAGAAAGACTTTGTTAACAATTAGCACAATGCAAACACAGAGTCACTGCGTTCAGCCTTTCTGCAATATCGTAATACTACAAACAGTTCTTTGCAGTCCAGATCAGTTTGCCGCCACACTAAATCCTGGCAAAGATTAGCACACAAATCCCAGCATACTGAGTTTAATGATCAGCCAAAAGTTGCTTGTATATTTATGGGTAAACTGGGTACTGTGCTCCCCATGCTGTTTGGGACTTCTTCACTGAAGTTATCTATTACGTTTAATATCCACATGTTTCATGGTGTCAGTGGTTAGAAACAGGGACAACACACACCCTGATGTCCATGTGGCAAAAGAGTGCGTTTATTCCTCGAGCCCCTCTTTATAAAGGGGTTTGAAAAACCCAGTCTGGATAGCTCATTGGTCTGATCTTTGACACCACCCAAGCTCCCAGACCAGTGAGATGTCTGCAGCTTAGGATGGAACGTAATTGGCTGAGGTTCCTGTCAGTCAACCCAGGGGCCAGGTTTATGGAGCCACCAGGGTTTCTTATCTATATCCAAATTAACTGCCCAGTACAAGCCAGTACTGTGACATAATGTGACAGCTATCTACTGAATAAAGGAGTGATGATTATAAAGACATTTTAGTGCTAACTTAGCAATAAAAAGCTAGATGCTACTCAACTTCTTGAAAGACAGACTGGGACAGAAAAGGGGCAGAATCTCTCTGGATAGACCATTCTGATTCTAGAATGAAAAGCCTGAAGAACCATTAGGCTTCTACAGCCTGCTCTCCAATTCCCAGAACATTCCACCAGCACAGCTGGGAATCCAAGGTATCATCTCTGATGTAGGAGACAGCAGTGTACCTCTGTACAGGGAGATCGAATAGGGATCCCTGCAAAAACCATCTCACAAACTTACAGACAATAGATTGTAGAAATCAATACAAAAATCATGTCCAGTGGGTCATTTTTGCTACTGTATTAAAAAATGCTCTCAGAGAAATCAGCTTGATTTTTAATTTGTTGATGATGCTTTAAAGGGACAAAAAGATACTGTGAGTTAAAATAAAAATATTAAACCCCATACCTTTTAATTTTCTCCTCTTGCTTATTGGCATACTGTTTGAGTAGGATGTGGTCATCACGCAGACGAAGAAATCTGTCTTCCAGTTCCTCTCGACTGATTCTTGATATGACTTGTCGAGCTTTCACATTCTGTGTAGATGAGGATTCTACCCAAACCAAGGCAACTTTAAATTACCTTCAATACATTCAACAACATATAATTCAAAGTCTATCTCACTTTGAAATTCTAATTAAAAAATTAATGAAAATTTTCAAGTAATATAATATTTTACACTTGTTTCAGTCTATTGATTAATTTCCTCAGACTTACTGGCAGGTTAATCACTTCCTTTTTTCTTTCTCTAAGAGATTAAAAAAAAACAGTAGTTCAAATGATGCAGCAAACCGATTACCTACCAGGCAATGCAAAGAGAACAATTTAGCAAGCAACTAGGAATGGTCAAACATAATTAAAAGATAGGTTGAACATTACCACTGAGATGTTTTCTAATGTTTCAAAGTGAACATACTCTCTTGAAGCTTGAAAGAATTAACTCACAGTTGTGAAACCAAATTCAAATACAAGACTAAGCCCAGCAGTTCCATTCTAAAAGCAGCTGAGAAACATAAAAGAATTGCATAGTACTTTTGGCTCCCATTTTCTTAAATGGATCTGACCTTGTCCTCAGTTCAGCAAAAAAGAATTCTCTTTTCTTCTGGAAGGATGAACATTATAGTTTCAGGAGTTTTCCAGTTTTTAGCATCTCACAGCAACTTCTCTTTTACAACAACTTACTTGAACATAGAATGAGTCACTGTACCTTTCAAAATTTAACCCAGACTTTGATCTTCATTTTGTGAAACATTTTTAGAAAGAAGCTAAGGAAGCCACTGAGCAAAGTCTGCAATTGCAATAATTAGCATCTGATACAAACCTTGTAATCCTTCAATTCCAGCTGGAGTAAGGACTGTATCTCTCACAGCCACGTTCCCCACAGTTTCATCAGCTGAAACAGGCATGGCTTAACTAGGAATAACAAAATTCAAATGCTTCTCCATCTGCAATTTAAACTGTGACACTAGAATGAACTACAAAACATCATATAAAATGATGGCAAAAGTAATGACAGATTCACTGGAATGACTGATTTGTGCATTGCTGTAAATGTTCCTATCTCAACTGAATTACTCAGAGGACAATCAAAACCTTCAAGTTTAACATTATGCCATTTTTAATCCATGCACAAAATATGGCTTATTTGGATATGCAGTAGCTAGCTCCAATTGTATTTAATGCATGCAAAATGTATGAGCTTTTAAAGTTCTAGTTCTAGATTTTCTTCAGCAATCTTTGGGCTAAGGCCATATTTCCAAGCAGATGTGGGAGGAGAATCTGATGGGGTTTCTTCTCTGTCTTTTGTTTTTGGGTTTTTTTTGGGGTGTTTTATGTGGTTGAGTTTTTTGGGGGTGTTTTTGTTTTGGGGTTTTGTTTGTGTTTTGTGGGTTTTTGGTTTTTTAAAATTGTTTGTTCATTTTAAGTCATGTCAAAGCTTAAGGCATCAACTGGTAGGTGAATGACATCCTTCACATTCTGAACGGGACTCTAAAATGAGGTGCTGGGGGTTATGAAGTCATTTCAGTATTACCTGCCAGTCTCTTAGTCTTCTTTCAATCACTGTCCTAAGAGAAATTACTTTTTAAAATAGAGACATTCCTATGAATGATATTCATAAATCCAAACACATTTCGTTTTCAAGACAACAGAGAGCTTAGCTACATGACAAAGTGAGATTAGGAAAGTATTAATTAGAGTATTAATCACTGTAATATATGAAGATACTGGTGTTTCTTTCTTGTCTTCCAGAAAATTAAATGTTGGCCAGAGAATTAAGGAATGCTGAACATGAAAAGGAGGCACATGAAGTTCTTAGGATGGCCTTTCCCCCCCACATTCTTACACCCTTCAGATGATATAAATCCTTAGTGAATCCAAAAATATCTAGGAATCTATTGGCATATTAACAGTGATGTTAAAAAGACTTGCATTGTGGGAATCCACAAAATCAGAGGGTTTTGGGAAAGCTGCAAAAGGCAGGCCTCAGGGACAGCAGAACTGTGATTAGAGCCAAGCAGTAGCCATGAGATAGGTCAGCAGAAAAATTATTTAAAAAGTAGAAAAGCAAGGACGAGTAGAACAATAGTCTGTGTATTAACGCTTGTCTAGGCTAACTTCCTAAGCTGCAGAAAAGTTTATCTAGCAAGATATTAGGAAGTTTGAAGCTTAATAATGGAGCTCTGTGCATTGTGTTTGAAAGCTTACAAGCAGGCATTGTATTCGAAATAAGCAAGCATTGTTTTAACTGAGGGTAAGTGTGCTTCTAGCGGTTGGATGGAACCACTGTCAATATGCTTCTGCTTTGTGTGATTGGTCAAAAAAGTTATAAAGTAAGTTGTAACATTAAGTTCTTTGTCTGCTGCTTGGGATGTGAGCTGCTCGCATCTTCCCACTGTCATAACCATGTAATGAGACTGATGCTGAAAAATAAAACAGCTCAAGGCATGTTCCCACAGCAGTCCCATCCAGTTCGTGGTTTGTACATAGCCCCCGGCCAGCGAAGACAGAGGTGATATACAATAATCAACAGACATTCCATAAAATGTCTCTTAATTTTTTCATCAAAACTACTGCCTAAGTGATGCCTTTCTTCTGCCAGCAAAGCCGTCTATCATAAACTAGTCTCCATATGGCTTTGTCCTAAAGGGAAAAAAAAGATTAATGGAAGTTCCTTTTCCAACAAGTCAGTCTTGCTTCCAATCTTTTTCATCACTAAAATTTAGAATCAAATAACAATACCTGGACAGATTCAGATGTTATGCTGAACCTTAAAAATTTTAATCAGATTTTATTTCTAAGAAAAGTCACCATATAGTCACTTAAGCACTTTTGTTAATCAAAAATAAGTGAAAAGAACTTTGCATACAAAGAGAGGAAAATTTTCCATATCTCTAGAATTAGCCTATAAGAACTTCCAGTTAGATATAAAGAAGAATGTTATTGTTATTGGAGTTCAAGAAACTTTAACTTTCTTATATACTGCAGTACTTAATGTTTCCATCACCATCTGACAAATTAAAAAACACTGCATATGACTTTGCTGGGTTATGCGAGACCAGCCTGTAACAAGATGAATGCTTAAAACTAGAGAATCAAACCTCATGCTTTAGGTCCAAATTTTTATATAGGTCACAGAAGCAAACTGTTGCACCAGCATCGTTCCAAAGTAGCAAAACTAAAGATGGATTGCCTAAATTTTTAAAAGCACTTAGCCAGTGGTGGTGGGAAGCACTTCTAGGGAAGGGGGTTCTAGGGAAATCTTTAAAATTACGACATCTAATCGTTTCAATGTGGATTTAGAATTTCATAAGTCTTTTACATGGCCAAAATGATGCTTTTCTTGCTATTTTCCCATACTCGGGCAGGGTAACACACTTCCCGCTTGAACACAGCGACCAACTCTCGCTTTTTAGGTACCAAATAGACACTGCAACCGAAAAGGCCTCTCAGGCTGTTCTGAATAAAGCGGTGAGGCATTGCCTTTCCCACGGGCATCGAGATGCGCGCGAGTGGCCCCACGGGCCTGACATCGCTCCACGAGCTCCGCCGCAGGCTGGCTCCCCGGCTGGGGACAGCCCGCTGCAGGGAGCGGTGCCACATCCCCCTGAGCAGCTGCGGCCGCGCCGCGCTCCTGTACCCTGCGGAAGATCAGCCGCTAACACTCACCGCCCCGCCGGTCCGGCGCGATCCCCAGCCCAACGCCGTAACTGCCGCGGGAGAAAAGGCTCCGTCCACTTCCGGGGTCGCGCGCCCTGCTGCCTGCTGGGAGTTGGAGTTCGAGGCGAGGCCGAGCGTCGCCGCCCCACGCTCGGGACCCCGTCTCGGCCTCTGCCCGCGCAGTGCTCGGGAGCAGAGGAGGGGAGCGGAAGCGAGAACTGACGTTGCAGCATTTAAGAAAACGTGTGCAGCATGCAAACGTTTTCTTAAATGCTGCTTTTGATTGCTGTTGTACCTCTGCTGGGTTTGTTTACAAAATAGCACTCCAGAAAAGCAGTAAGTGATTAATTTGAAAGTAATTGTAATGATATTAATGAAAGGAAGGCTAATTCCATAAAAAGAGTAGAAAAAGCTTTCTAAGATTGCAATTCTAAGATACACCTGTACAGGGTATACTGGGTTTGGTATTGCTGTTAAATTTGCTATTTGCTATTGCTATTAAAAGTGTTTCACTATGGGACAGGTGTTGGGAGGAAAAGGTTAAAAACAGATTGGTGATGACAAAGTTGTTTCAAGAATTGTTTTCCCACAAAGAGCAACCTTGTCCCTGAGAGATCCTAAAATTACTCAGTGTGGAAATTTTAGGTATCTGTGTTTGCTTTAGGTTGTTTACTATCAGCTGAGAGAAAAGGAATTCACTCAAAGAAGATAACAGGATATTAACGACTTAAGTGCATTTTCCCCATACGCTTAAGCCTACTTGTGGTGGGGGGGAGGTGGGGGAAGAGGGATTAAAGAAGCTTAGAGGTTGTAAAATCACAGCCCTGTAAAGCAATGTGCCTGTGCCAGGCCTCATGTTGCGTTAAAGCAGTGCACAGGCCTGTGGCACGCGCTTTTTGCCCTTGCTAAAATAGATTAAGCTTAGCAGTGTCTGTGTTTGCTGTTTTGCCAGCGTGGTGATGGAATAAATCTATTCTATATACTTTAAAATGAATAGGGCAGGAGATCCTTTTCCTTTTTAAAGCCTTTTTTAAAAATCAGCTCAGGTGGGAGGAATTGACAGGTCACACTCACGCCGCCACTGCTTCCAGAGTGTGGCACAGAGGAGGAGCAAAAGCGCAGGGGGGTCCACCAGTTGGCAGGCAGAGGGGGGGATTCTGTCTTCACAAGAGCACCAGGAGATTGTCCACTTTTATGGCTCGACATTCAGGGTCCTCACCCCAGCCTACATGCTCTCAGGTTAGGATGAGAGGCAAAAAGGGTCCGAGCAGACTCCATGTGAAAAACACCAATCACTTGTTTTTTAAATTTTTAAATATTTAATAATAATAAAATAGTTATAAAAATAGTAATACAATTAGAGTAATAATAATTTAGACAATTTGAATTAAGACAATATGAGACAATAAAAACAAAGAGTTATGGACGTCCGGGTACCTTTTTCTCAGCAGCACAAGCCCGAAAAAGGACACCCGTTAACAAAGGATTAACCCTTAAAAACAACAGCCTGTTGCATATTCATACACTTCATGCATGATGCATAAATTCCATTCAAACACAGGATTCGGCCTGGTCATCGTCAGCTTCTTCCTCCTAATCCTAACAGTGCCTTCGAGGTGGGAAGAAGTTAATTTTTTCTGATAAGGGAGCAATAAATTCTTTTTTCTCTGAAAGATTTAGGTGTCCTGTGGCTGCTATCTCGCTGCAAGTCCTTTCTTTTTAAAAAAAAAGTATCCTACATAGCATAGTTTCTATTTTAACAATTTTTATAACCTAAAACTATATTTCACACACTACTGAAGAGAATTAATACAGCGTTACTTTCTAACACAACACATATAATATTCATTTTAATATTTGCGAAAAGCCAGTCATAAAATACGCATTTTTCACACTCCAGATTCCATTCCTCACATCAGACATCACCCCAATCTCTCAATTCTGTGTTGGCTCATTGTTTTGAGGGTCTTTTTCCTGGGTTGGCTGGGGGGGGGAGGGGGAGGGTGGGGGTTGCCTCTCTTGGGTCATTCTGGGTCTGAGGTTATTTGCATGTCAACTCCAATGTCCCCTCCTTTCACAATCTTGGGGGACGCCATCCTCCTGGCAGCAGGCCTGGTCGTACTGACAAAAAGGGGAATTCTCAACAATAGGGAGTTAACGACCGACTCTTACAAAGAACTCTCCTCTGCCAGAAGGGGCTCAACTGGTAAATCTTCAACCTTTAAAAAAATGGGTAACCTTTTTTTACTCATAACATACTTCATATGTGGATTTTGGCCATCTTGGTTACCTGCATATATTTTGGCTCCCACAGCAGGGGAAAGATCTGATCTAAGTCTGCAACTAAGGATTTTAATAGAAAAATAACTTTAGAGCCTGTTGGCAGTAGTAAGATTCTTAACTCTTTAAGGACAACCTGGTTATTTTGTAATTGGTCTTGTTTTGGTATAGTTGTATGCAGTTAAATGCTATCTATCAAAATTCCAGAAATGGGCTTTTGATTTGTAATTATGCAGTATGTTTCTTATATGTGATAAGCTGGTCTCACTCTCTCAAATTTTCATGTGTATAGCGGGTTTTCATTTATGCTGTTATAGAAGAACAATTCTGTTCCAAGTACACATATTAGAAGTTCTTTAGAGTTCAGGGCTATCTGGTGGTTTAATTTTAAATTTGGTAGAAATATTAATTTTGTGTAGTGGTTTTGGTTTGTTAGTTTGAGATTTTGTTAATTTTGAGATTTTTTAGGTAAGATACTGATGTAGATACATATTATAATATTGGTTCTTTGCAAATGTTAACATGAATATGTGTTATATTTTTGAAAGTTATGCTGTATTAATCTCCTTTAAGTAGTGCTCTATTAATCTCTTTCAAGTAGTGTGGTAAACATAGTTTTAAGGCTATAGCATAATATTAAAATAGAAACTATGTGATGTAAGATACTTTTTGTAACTAGCTCAAGGAAATCAAGAAATTCTTCACATTATCCTATCTGGATAGAGATAACAGCAAGCAGACGCCAAGATCCCAAGAAAAAATTATTGCTTCCTTATCGGGAAAGCTCAGACTTAGAGGAACCAAGAAGACTGGTTTTCAAGAGGGGGTGGGGAAGCTAAAAAGCAGAAACACCCTAGTGTGAAAGGAATGTTTGAATCATGTATGAGATATATGAATATACAATAGGCTGTTGCTTTAAGGGGTAATCCTTTGTTAGCAAGGTGTGCTTTGTGGCAGAGTGCCAGGCACCTGGAAGTCTGTAATTCTTTGCTTTTTATTGTTTCTTATTATCCTAATTTTTATTACTATTTTCATTACTATTAAACTTCTAAAATTTTAACAAAAGTGAATGGCATGTTTCCCATGTATTAAAGAGTGTGGTCGGTTTGGTGTTGGTTAATTACTAGTGTATTCATTTTTTGTTGTGAAATAGGCTTAAGAGAAAGGTAAAGTAGGTTTAAAATTTTAAAAGGTGTCATGGTTTGAGCCTGGCGCAGTGCCACTGCCCCCATGAAAATGCTTGCTCCCTGGTGTCTGCTGTGACATGTGATCAGAAATAGAGCAAAGCAGGCTCCAGCTTAGGAATAAGAGGGGAAAACTTTATTACCCTACAACTATAAAAGAAACACACAGAACTCAACTTTTCGCAAGCCGGGAAACCCGATGTTGGAAAAAGAATCGGGACTTGAGACGAAAGTCCCGGGAAAGCGACAGAAGGTAAGGAAAATAGTAACCTTCCTTGAGAAAATGAGGTTGGGAAAGGGCAAGGAACAAAAGAAAACCCAGGAGAAAATCCCTCAGGTCCCTGGGAGAGTGTTACCAGAAATACCCTGAGATAGTCCTCTGGGGTGGATGCTGGAACACTGGGATGGGAATCTGCGGAGGTGGGGAAAACCCAAGGAAAAGATGATCCATTTAGGTATGGAGAAATGGGGAGGGAGGGAGATCGGACAGTACATGGTCTGGCCGATATTCGTCATGTTTAAAAATTGGACCTGTGAGTGTTTGACCATGTGAACGGTTGCAGTCCATGGGATCTTGAGGAAATTGAGTATGCAGACATGTGGAGGCATGCTCGCCCGAGTCTGTACCCAGTGAGAGCCTGCCAGCGTGCGGCGAAAGCAGGGAGGGAGTGGGAACCTTTGGAAAATCTTCCACCACCTTACCTTGTGGCTCCACAGCAGCCAGATCCTGCGCTGGCATAAGCGGTGCTGGGGATGCCTCCCGAGGTGGGGGTGCCGCAACTTCAGGTGACTGCACCATTGCTGCTACCAGAACAAGTGGCGGCATCTGCTCCCCCACATGGCCACACGGCTGCAGAGCAGCCACAAGTATCCCCGAAAGTCAAAGAGAAGGGGGTGGGTGTCACCAGGGACACCGGTGGGTGTCTCTCCCCCGGCACGCTGAACTAGGAGGAGAATGAGGAGGTCAACCATGGGGGAAAGTGGGGTTGAGGAGGAAAAACTTGGTATCTATCCCTTACGGGAGGTACCGATGGCTCCAGGGGTGATTGGATATGTCCACACCCTGATTGACATGATGTAAGGGCGTAAGGGCGTTCAAAAAGGAGATGGGAAAGCTGATGGATGACCCACTAGGAGTAGCGGAGAGGATGAGTTTTTGGGAACAAGCATATACACTTATGAGGATCTCCAAGCGATCCTCAGGTCGTTATTTAATAATGAGGGAAGAGACATGATCCGATCAGCTGTGATCAAGGATTGGGAAAGGTGAAACCCGAACGGGGGGGTCCGGGGATGAACGGTGGCCAAACCAAAAGCCGTCTTGGGAAGCCCAGACGGAAGAGGGGAGGCGGAAGATGATAAATCTGAGAAATATGGTGATTCAAGGTATCAGGGAGGCGGTACCAGAAGGGCAGAACATGAGCAAAGTGCTCAGAGAATGTCAAGGGAACGATGAAACACCTACGGAGTGGTTGGAGAGACTCCGAAAGGGTTTGAGGATGTATTCAGGGACGGACCCCGATTCCCCAGTGGGGATGGTGTTGTTGAAAACTCAGTTTGTGGCAAAAATCTTGGGAAGATATTTGAAAGAAATTGGAGAAAATAGATGGCTGGCAGGAACAAGGACTGCAGGAACTGTTGCGGGAGGCTCAGAAAGTCTACATGCGCCAGGACGAGGAAAAACAGAAAATACAAGCTAAAGTCCTGGTGGCAGTGGTGAGAGAGGCTCAGAAACAGGAACGGGGAAAGGATACGGCGAAAAAGGCACCGACAAAGAAAACAGGTCTGTCTCAGGCTCAGGACAAGGGTTCGGGTGAGCAAAAGCGGGAGTTTGAGTGCTATTACTGCAAACAAAAGGGGCACATTAAACGAAATTGCCCCAACAGAGCCAAGGCTCAGGAAATGTTTCAGGAAGATTAGGGGTGTCAGGGGCTTTTCAGTTTGGGTACCAGAACATCTAGGGTGCCTTTGATAAAATTAAAAGTGGGACCCTCAAAGAAGAACTACAGTTTATGGTGGATTCAGGAGCAGAGTGGACGACGGTGTTACAAATACCAAAGGGATGCTCTTTGAGCAATGATTCCATGGTGGTAACAGGGGCAAAAGGGGATCCCATACGTAAAGAACGTTGAAATAAGCACAGGAAACAGAAGGCACTTTGGTAATATTTTATTAGCAAAGGACGCAGACTTTAACTTGCTGGGGCAGGACATGGTGGTTGCTTTGGGAGTTGGGCTATCGGTGGAGAGAGCTCAGCTCAAAGTGAAGCTTTATAGCCTCACTGCCCCTGATGAGGAGAAAATAGACCCGAGGGTGTGATATGTCCCGGGAGAAGCTGGGAGGTTGGACATAGAAGCGATTTGGGTGGATATTGAGAGACCCAAAGACCCTATAAGGGTCAAACAATACCCCCTCTCCATGGAAGGGAGGAGGGGCTTGAAACCAGTGATTGACGAATTAATAAAGAAAGGAACACTGCATGTCACGACATAATACCCCGATTCTGGCAGTGAGAAAACTGGACGGCAACTTTAGGCTGGTGCAAGATTTACGGGCTGTGAATCAGAGAACTAAGACTCTGTTTCCCACTGTTTCGAATCCTTACACTTTGTTAAACAATCTCTCACCTGAAGATGCGTGGTACAGCGTGATTGATTTAAAGGGTGCTTTCTGGACGTGTCCTCTGGATGAAGGCAGTCACGATTATTTCGCATTTCAATGGGAAGGTCCGGAGACAAATAGGAAGCAGCAGCTCAGGTGGACTTCGTTGCCTCAGGGCTTTGTGGATTCTCCAAACTTATTTGGGCAGGCACTTGAGCAGGTTTGAGTGAGTTTGTACCCACAGAAGGAACAAAGCTTCTACAATACGTAGATGACTTGTTGGTTGCAGGGAAAGGGGAGGAGGAGCTAAGGATGAGCACAATTGGGCTTTTGAATTTTTTGGGAGAAAGGGGATTGAAGTTTCAAAAACGAAATTGCAGTTCACAGAACCGGAGGTCACATATCTGGGACATTGGTTAACAAAGGGGAAAAAGAAATTGGATCCAGAGAGGGTGGCAGGGATTATTGCTTTACCACCCCTGCAGACGAAAAGACAGGTCCGGCAGCTTTTGGGATTGTTGGGGTATTGTCGGCAGTGGATTGAAAGTTATAGTGAAAAGGTGAAATTTCTCTATGAGAAACTCACCACAGATAGGATGAAATGGACACAAAAGGATGAGGAAGAGTTTAAGGGAGTCCAGGAGGCACTCACGGCAGCGCCAGTGTTGAGCCTCCCTGATGTCAGGAAACCTTTTCAGTTGTTTTTGGATGCTAGCAACCACACAGCATACGGGGTGCTGACGCAAGACTGGGTGAGAATCAGGAAGCCTGTAGAGTGCTTGTCCCAGCTTTTGGACCCAGTCAGCCGAGACTGGCCCACGTGTTTGCAGGCTATTGTAACTGTGGCTTTGCTAGTGGAAGAAGCGAAAAAAGTGACTTTTGGAGCGCCCCTGGTAGTATTTGTGCTGCACAACGTGCGGGGCATACTACAACAGAAAGCGGACAAGTGGCTCACGGATGCAAGGTTGCTGAAGTATGAGGCCATTTTGATTCATTCACAGGACTTGGAATTGAGAACAACAGCTGTGCAGAACCCTGCACAGTTTCTGTTTGGGGAGGTGGCAGAGAAATTAGTTCATGACTGCGTGGAAACAGTCGAACTGCAAACCAAGATTAGGGAGGATTTAGAAGAAGAATTAGATGAAGGGGAAAAGTGGAAGGGGAAAAGTGGTTTGTAGATGGGTCAAGCAGAATGGTTGAAGGGAAAAGACAATCAGGATATGCGGTCGTGGACGGCATGACAGAGGAAGTGATAGAACCAGGTCCCCTGAATGCAAGCTGGTCTGCACAAGCATTCAAATTGTATGTAGTTTTGAGGACATTGAAAAGAATGAAAGTGAAAAAGGGAACAATTTTCACTGATTCAAGGTATGCCTTCTGGGTGGTTCATACATTTGGAAAAATTTGGGAAGAAAGGGGACTGATCAATACAAGGGGAAAAGAACTGATGCATGCGGATTTGATTTCACAAATTCTGGAAGGATTGAGAGGGACGGATGAATTTGTGGTGGTCCATGTGAAGGGGCATTCAGACAGGAATTCAGTTCCGAACCAGAGGGAACAATTTCAGGATCAGGAGGCCAAAACTGCGGCACTTATGGTGGTAAAGTACCCCAGAGATTGAAAGGGAAGAAACCCCTGGCAATTCCCCTCAGCTCTCCCCAAAGGAAATTGAATGCTATGAAAAGATCGGTGGTGAATTGAAAGAAGGTAAGTGGAGGTTATCTCATGGGAGGGAATTAGTTTCCAGAGGATTTACTAGGAGAATTATGCGAAGGTTGCACCAGAAAACACACTGGGGGGCACAGGCCCTGGCAGAGCAATTTCTAAAATTTTTTCGGGTGCAAGGGAATTTATGAATTGGCAAGACAGGAGAAACAAGGGTGTTTGATTTGTCAAAAGGTAAACAAATCAAGAGCCAGGAAGGCTGCCCTGGGGAGTTGCCCCATTGCGTACCGACCATTTGAAAGAATTCAAGTTGATTAAACTGAATTGCCAAAAGTGGGAAGGTTCAAATTTGTATTGATAATTGTGGATAAATTGACTCATTGGGTAGAAGCCTTCCCCAGCTCTCGAGCAACGGCCCAGACAGTGGCCAGAAAAATGTTGGAGGAAATTATGCCCTGATATAGTGTAGTGAATTACATTGATTCGAATCAGGGAACACATTTTCCATCAAAGGTTATTAAGTAAATGTCTGATGCTTTGGGCATTCGATAGGAGTACCACACTCTGTGGCACCCCCAGAATTCAGGACAAGTGGAAAGAATGAATCAAACTTTGAAGGCACAGTTATCAAAATTGATTTTGTATGGGGTTCGGCTGTTTGTCTCTGCTTCCAAACACGCTTAGGATGGTTCTTGCACGCTGGGCCTCAAAAGATGAGTCTGAACTCTAGGTTTTTTCGGTCTTCAGAATTGTTTATTGTTTCTTATCTACAAAGTCCCTTCTCTGCTTGACTTGGATCTGACTAGCACAGCAGCCAAAGGCACTCTGCCCACCCCCAAGGCGGTCACGTCTTTTATAACAAAAACTACGTATATCATATTTACTTTTTATCTCCAATACCTATCACCCTTGTCACCAAGTACACCCTCACCCCAGACCAATCCCCAAGTGCCAACACCACAGCAGAAGATGGATGACAAGAAGAAGAAAGAAGAGTCTTGTGACATGCCTTGATTCCTCCATCTTGTCTCCACAACCCCCCTGCACTAAAACCCCAAAATCTGTGATTTACCCTATAATTATGTTTTCCCTTCACCATTCACACCTGAGTGATTCCCACAGGTTCCATCTCCTCATACATCGGTGGCACATCCCTAGATGGATCAAAATCAAGCCACCAAGTGCTTTTGGCAACATTCCAAGGCTCCTGAGCCCCCCAAGGGCTCCCCCAGCAGCTCTGGACATCAGGAGTGATGTGCTGAGTTCCCACAATTTTGGAGACAAAGATGTCCTGGTTGAAGTGTCTGCCCTTGGCTTTGCTTAATATCCAAACCATGCCTCATTCAGAAAGATGGGGCTCTCACAGTTCGAAATGCTATATGGAATGCCATACAAGCATGGGATGCCAATGGGACACCCCAGATCTGAGGATGGTCAGATTCAACCATACTTGGTTGCGTTCAACAGAAACTTACAGGAACTTCGAAAGCAGGGAATAGTGACATAGAATTCTCCTCTGGAGTTCGCTATTCACAAAATTCAGCCTGGGGACAAGGTGTTTGTAAAAGTGTGGAAAGAGCCACCACTCTCTCCTCACTGGGAGGGTCCTTTTCTTGTGCTCCTGACAACAGACAGGGCCATTTGGACAGCGGAGAAGGGCTGGATGCACGCGTCTAGGGTGAAAAAAGTCAAACAGCAGGAGGAGGCACCCGATTGGAGGGTCATTTCTTCCCCCGGCGACTTGAAGGTCCGACTCCAACGTCCTCGTAAATGACCAGCAACGAGCAGATAAATTGTATACAGTCAGATTGTGTATGCTATCCATTTGTGTGATTTTTGTGATTTAAGTGTGAATATTGTCAAGGGGTTTTTGTAGTTCATTGCAGAAGGGGACAGAGGCCAAAGGGACTCTGCACCCAGTGTTTGGAGAAAGAACTTGATTTGACTGACCATATCCTGAGCTTAGCCACAAGTTTGGGGATCATTGAATTAGATTCTCAGGAGTGGTTTCACATTTTTCAAAACAGGGTGCGTGGGAAGCTTAGGTCCCAAGCAGAAATCCTGGATGTGGAGTGCCGGAAATCCATCAAGGAAGGTCTCATGCAGTTCCGATGCAATCAGGGTGTCTCGGTGGGGTGCCTTTAAGAGGAGGTATGCGGCTAGGTCCGAGGGCGTCTTCCCTGAAGAATACTTCTGCTGCCGTGAAGATGGTCTTTCTCGCCGCTGGTAGCACCCCAGGGGGCGGAGGCAAAGGCAGAGGAGTACGCCTAGTGGGAATCCTGATTGGCCTGAGCCTAGTCATGTGCGGGACGCAGAGTCTGAGCACTGAGATCCCCAGGAAATATGGAAGTGAAAGCTCCATGGATGAGTGTGGAAAATGCACTCAGGTGGTCCCAGTTGCAGGGGACGGGGTACTCTCGACATACCAAGCCCCAGAGGAATGTCTGAACGGAACTAGCAGGTACTGTTGGAAAAATGGCACTCGGGTGAAATTGTGTGAATTGGAAATTGGGACTTGGTGCATCAATCCCGAGGCAGGGTTAAGGAATGGGCAGTCAAACGATCATGGGTTCCAGAGGAAAAAACGTGTTATGGAACAGATGTCAATCCCCATTTGTGACCAGTGTAATCGAACTATGTGGGTCGGGGGAAAGACAGAATCAATCTTTATTGCATATCACCAGGTGAACCCTTTGTGCTATGATAGCACAAGGTTGGGGATATGCACAATTAATGGGAAAATGTATTGGGTGACAAAGAATACGAAATTTGACAATAAAATTACCCGGAACAAGGACCCATTCATATTGGATCTGGCACAGGCAAATGATGGCAGTGTGTGCCTGCAATATGATAGGGTGGTTTGTGGTGTGAACAACAAAGATGATGAGAATCCTGAAGGAAAAATTAAAGAAATAATTCAAGAAATGAAAAGAAGGGAGTCAGAATTGAGGAAACGGAGGATTGACCAGGAAAGGTTGAAAACACTGAGTGAACAGTATGAGGCCTTGGAAAAACAATATGCTGATGGGGAATTACCTTCCCCAGATAGGAACTTATTCATTGATCTGATTCAAGAAATTGCAACAGAGTTGGGTTTATCAAACTGTTGGATTTGTGGGGGGCTGAAATCTGCGGAGAAATGGCCCTGGAAAGGGGAAGGTTTGGCACCAGAGCACCTTCAGAAATGGGATTGCCTGAGGGTCTCAAAATTGGTACGGAGGCCTGAGGGGTGGGTTTTGGACCAAAGAGTGATTAGCTCAATTTGTGTCAGTCAAAAAGGGAGAGAATACACTGAAATGGTGGGATACACTCCCTGTGTGTCTACTTTGATGGTGAATTCTGATTCAAAAAGCAAGGTATGGCTCCCTGCCCCTCCTTTGGGTATTGGAGCCTGAAAAATGATACAAATTGTGAGTGGGATGAAAGAATAGGGTTGTGCTGGGTCCAAAGTCCAGGAGCCAACCCTTTCCAATCCTTGGAAAGTGTAAGAGAATTCTGTGGAGAACCAGGGAAAATAGACATTAAATGGAAAGCCCCGGATGGGATTTATTTGATCTGTGGCATACAGTGAATTACTCCCAACGTGGAAAGGGTCTTGCACTTTACGTGTGATCAGGCCAGTTTTCTTCACTCTCCCGAGAATGAAAAGCAATCTGTTAGGGGCTCTGTTATACGAGACCTTGAAAAGGGAGAGGAGGAGTCTGAAGAAGATAAGACCGGTGATAAGCGTGAAGCAAGCTTGGGGGGAAGAGGAGTGGCCAGCGGCAAGAATAATTGATTATTATGGGCTGGCCACGTGGGCACAGGATGGAAGCAATGGATATAGGACCCAGATTTACTTACTGAACAGGCTGATCAGATTGCAAGCAGATATGGAAATTGTATTGAATCACACCTCCGAAGCACTGGATTTACTAAGTTGGCAGCACACACAGGTGAAAGCCTTTGTGTACCAGAATCGAATAGCATTAGACTATTTGTTGGCCGAAGAAGGGGAAGTGTGTGGGAAATTCAATGAATCAGAAGGTTGCATTGAGATTGATGATTATGGGGAAGCCATAAGAGGTTTGGCGGCCGAAATTAAAAAGGTGGCCCATGTCCCCGTCCAAAAATGGAATTTGATTTTGCAGTCCTCATGGTGGGACAAGTTATTAGATGGAGCATAGTGGAACAAGGTAATATTTGTACTCTGATCAGCAGCCGTGATCCTATTCCTACCCTGTTGATTCCGTGTTTTATCAGATTGATCCACTCTGTAGTCAGGGGAATACAGATTGCAATAGTCCCCATAGACTTGGAGGGAGCTTCTGGAGGTGATGCATCTAAGATTATGTGACTAGGGGAGAGAAAGTATGACAGCAATGCTGCAGAAGCATTGGCAAGACTTGAAAGGCAAAACACTGAAGAAAGAAGTAGTGTAGTGTATCTGGGCATCCCACAAGGGGAATACCAAATAGTATAAGAGGTACTCCGTTTGTGAGGAACCCTCTGTGGTGATGGGTAGGAATAGAAAATTAATAAATTAGAAGCATGAATTATATGGGTAAAAGAAATGGGGAGGGATTGTAGTATATGATAGAGATAATTCATGCTTTGTAAACTGTATGAAAATTATAAAGATCCAACCGTGCCTCTGACCCCCATGGCCAGAAGTAGGGCCTTCCTTTCTATTCAAAAGATTTCCCAGACTCACTCAGATAAAATCATGATTAATAATGAATGAATGAGTCCTTCCCAGGCAATCATTGGCCATTTCTCAGGAATGTCCAGAACATTCACAGAACGGCACCTGGAAGAGATTACACTGAGGAACGGGCTACATCTGAAAAGAAGACCATTTTGAGGAGCTCAGACAACCAACCAAACCTATGGACTAACTTTTGTATGCGACTGAATCTGTATAGTCCCTGTTATACATATGTAGGGACTTACAGAAATCTTAGGTCATTTCTGCTGCAGGTGGAATAAACTGTATATAAGCTGGCGACCTGGAGCAGTTGAAACTCTGGGGAGACGCTGACACTATGTCAGTTTGAACCAGGTTCACCCAGCGTCAAAGTCCGGGGTTGACGCTGTCTTGGCTGTGGCGGTTTTATAATATTCTATTTTTGGTTGTCGATCTAATGAATTTATAAAATATTTTTATAAATTTGGCAGCCGATTTGATCATTTACAACAAGTGATAAGAATTAGAGTAAAATTTTTAGAATACTTTTCTCTTTTTTGTAACTTTTTTTCTGATAATGTAGAGAAATAAAATGAAAAATTTTAGTTAATTATTTTTGGAATAGTTTTTTTAGTTTACTTAGGGAGAGAAGACTCTTTTGTTAATATTATGGAGACCTCTATAAGAAAAAAATAGGGGTTTTATGAGGTTTTTTTTAAATACAAGCCACCTGAGAAAATTTGTAATTGTAAAGTTTTTTTTTATTTTTATAAGTTTTTTTAATAGTTGTGTTTATGGGTTATGTTAACTTATAGGATATTCTTTTAAAAATGAGTTGTTTAAAGGTAAAAGTTTGTATTATTTATTTTAAAAATTAATTTTATTTTTGGGAATAGAGTTTTTTTTCTTGAGTGTAAAGGATTTTTTATTTGTTTAATTTTTGTAGGATTACAGTTATTTTAATATTTCTTTATTTTTGTATGGAGGCTTTTGTATGATATTAAATTGAATTTTTTTAAATGTTTTTTATGTGGTATAGAAAATAAGAGGTTTTTTTATAGTTGTTAAAAAACGTTTCAAAATT